>NW_027508722.1:32880000-33057500 GCF_051911475.1 Siphateles boraxobius
TTAATCTGCACGTTTATAATATTACCGGCCCTTAATCTGCACGTTTATAATATTACCGACCCTTAATCTGCACTTTTATAATATTACCGGCTCTTAATCTCCACGTTTATAATATTATCGGCTCTTAATCTGCACGTTTATAATATTACCGGCTCTTAATCTCCACGTTTATAATATTACCGGCTCTTAATCTGCACGTTTATAATATTACCGGCCCTTAATCTGCACGTTTATAATATTACCGGCTCTTAATCTGCACGTTTATAATATTACCGACCCTTAATCTGCACGTTAATATTACCGGCCCTTAATCTGCACGTTTATAATATTACCGGCCCTTAATCTGCACGTTTATAATATGACCGGCTGTTAATCTGCATGTTTATAATATTACCGGCTGTTAATCTACATGTTTATAATATTACCGGTTGTTAATCTGCATGTTTATAATATTACCGGCTGTTAATCTACATGTTTATAATATTACCGGTTGTTAATCTGCATGTTTATAATATTACCGGCTGTTAATCTGCATGTTTACACCCACGGCGCTCAATGTAACTCCACAACAACTACATAAATGTCTCCACTAACATTCAGAAACTCTTCCTGAGTCTCTCCGTAAGGCTGCACTCGCTACTGGTTATTCTGGGATTCTGGATGAGTGAGATTGGTGTTTTGTTATTGCTGTAGTTTCTGAAGCTTGTGTAAAGACTCCGCCCTCTTCTGAACATAGGCGGGGCTGTAGCTCATTTGCATTTAAAGGGACACGCACAAAAACTGGGAATTTTTGCTCACACCCAAAAAGCGGCAAATTTGACAAGCTTTAATAAATGATCTGGTGGGATTTTGAGCTGAAATTTCAAAGACACATTTTGGGGACGCCATAGTTTTATATTACATCTTGTGAAAAGGGGCATAATGTCACCTTTAACATCAAGTATTGCCTTTGGTATTTGAATATAATTCAAATTTGGCTAATATTTAAGAAAGAAATTGGAGTTGATGTTTTTAGCCATGTTGCCAGCCCTAATGTTGATGTGTTGCTCTTCCAGCTTCTGCATCAGGACACGAGGAGGAAATATCTTTACCAGCTTCAGGAGTTCCTGGTGACCGACAACAGCCGCAACTGGAGGTTTCGCTCCGAGCTGGCCGAGTACGAGTCCTTCTGTGTGTGTGTGTGTGTGTGTGTGTGCGCGCGTGTGTGAGAGAGACAGGGGTTTCGCTCCGAGCTGGCCGAGTACGAGTATGTGTGTGTGTGTGTGTGAGAGAGAGAGGGGTTTCGATCCGAGCTGGCCGAGTACGAGTCCTTCTGTGTGTGTGTGTGAGAGAGACAGGCGTTTCGCTCCGAGCTGGCCGAGTACGAGAGTGTGTGTGTGTGTGTGAGAGAGACAGGGGTTTGCGTACGTGCGAAGGGTTTAAATCGAACTGGCAGAGTACGAGTCCTTCCGTGTGCGTGTCTGTGTGTGAGAGAGAGACAGGGGTTTCGCTCCGAGCTGGCCGAGTACGACTCCTCCTTCAGTGGGGTGTGATGATGTGGCTGAGGATGTCATGACTGTGTGTGTGTGTGTGTGTGTGTGTGTGTGTGTGTGTGTGTGTGACAGGCAGCTGGTGTTGTTGCTGGAGCTGTACAGCGCGCAGGACGTTCATGATTATCTGAGACCGCTGGCCTTCTGTCTCTGCACTGACCGAGTCTCTTCCGTTCGCTGGACGTCCTACAGACTGGTACTGTTCTCTCTCTCACTCTCACTCACTCTCTCTCTCTCACTCTCTGTCTCTCTCTCTCTCCATCAGTGCAGGTTGAACACAGTCTGAGCTCTCACTCTCACTCTCTCTCTCTCTCACTCTCTCCCTCTCTCACTCTCTCTCTCTCTCCATCAGTGCAGGTTGAACACAGTCTGAGCTCACTCACTCACTCACTCTCTCTCTCACTCTCTCTCACTCTCTCTCACTCACTCTCACTCACTCACTCACTCTCTCTCACTCTCTCTCACTCTCTCCCTCTCTCACTCTCTCTCTCTCCATCAGTGCAGTGTGAACACAGTCTGAGCTCTCCCTCTCTCACACTCACTCTCTCTCTCTCTCTCTCTCTCTCACTCTCTCTCTCTCCATCAGTGCAGTGTGAACACAGTCTGAGCTCTCCCTCTCTCACTCACACTCACTCTCTCTCTCTCACTCTCTCTCTCTCCATCAGTGCAGTGTGAACACAGTCTGAGCTCTCCCTCTCTCACACTCACTCTCTCTCTCTCTCTCTCACTCACACTCACTCTCTCTCACTCTCTCTCACTCTCTCTCTCTTTCTCACTCTCTCACTCACTCTCTCCCTCTCTCACTCTCTCTCTCTCACTCACACTCACTCTCTCTCACTCTCTCTCACTCTCTCTCTCTTTCTCACTCTCTCACAGTCTCTCTCACAGTCACTCTCACTCTCTCTCTCTCACTCTCTCTCTCTCTCACTCTCTTTCTCACTCTCTCTCTCTCCATCAGTGCAGTGTGAACAGTCTGAGCTCTCTCACTCACACTCACTCTCTCTCACTCACTCTCTCACTCTCTCTCACAGTCACTCTCACTCTCTCACTCTCTCTCTCACTCTCTCTCTCTCCATCAGTGCAGTGTGAACACAGTCTGAGCTCTCTCACTCTCTCTCTCTCACTCTCTCTCTCTTTTTTTTTTCTTAGTTTCTTTGTTTTTTTTCTTTCTGACTTGCCTGGTTATTTTGGGTGAGATTGTAGTGACGTTTGAATCGGGAGTCGTTCTCCTGAATGAATCAGTCTGATTCTAGGGAGTCGTTCTCCTGAATGAATCAGTCTGATTCCAGCGAGTCGTTCTCCTGAATGAATGAATCACTCTGATTCCAGCGAGTCATTCTCCTGAATGAATGAATCTCTGATTCCAGCGAGTCGTTCTCCTGAATGAATGAATCCCTCTGTTTGCAGTGAGTCGTTCTCCTGAAGGAGTCGTTCTCCTGAATCCCGAATCCCTCTGTTTGCAGGTGAGTGAGATCATCAGGAAGCTGTCGTCGTGCTCGTCTCTGCTGGTGGGTTTTCTGGGAGAACTGGTGGAGAAGTTCTGTCACTCTCGGAAGTGGTCTGGTCGGCAGGCGTTTGCCTTCGTTTGTCAGGTGAGACGCACTCCTCCTCCTCCTCCTCCTCCTCAGTGTGTGTGTGTGTGTCCTGACGCGTGTCTCTGTGTGTGTCAGCTGTCTGTAGAGGAGGAGTGTGTGTCGCTGGATCAGTTCTCGGAGCATCTTCTCCCTCCGCTGCTGCTGCTGGCGTCTGATCCCGTTCCCAACGTGCGAGTCCTGCTGGCCAAAACCCTGCGGCAAACCCTGCTGGAGCGAGGTGTGTGTGTGTGTGTGTGTGTGAGGCTTTATTCCTCTCTCCCTGCTGAGGATTCTTACTTTTCATTTTATTTTTATTTTAGTATTTCTTTTTGTTTTAATGTATTTTAACTTTTTTTTTTTTTTTCTGTTTTTGTTTATTTTTCCTTATTTATTTTTATTTATTATTTTCTTTGTTTTGTTTATTTTTCCTTTATTTTTATTTTATTTAATTCTGTTTTATATATTTTTCTTTGCTCTTTTTTTAATGTATTTTAGTTCTATTGTTCTTTATTTTTATCTAACTTTTTTCTTCCTTTTTTTCTCTCTCATTTAATTTTCGTTTCTTTTTTAGTTTTTCATCGTTTTGTTCCTTTAGTTTTTCTCCTGTCTTTTTTTCCATTTTATTTATTTTTCCTTGTTTAATTTTCTTGTTCTTTTATGCATATTTTCCTTGTTATATTTTCTTTTGTTCTTTCATGCACATGTATTCCCCGTTCCCTCTAACCCTGTCCTGTGACAGCACTCGCTGACTAGTGTGTGTGTGTGTGTGTGTGTGTGTGTGTCCTGCAGAGTTCTTCCTGTCGTCGGCGGGCTGCCAGCAGGAGGCGCTGGAACACACACTCGTCTCCCTGCAGACGGACATCGACAAGGACGTCAAATACTTCGCCAGCGTCCATCCGGGAAACACGCGTGTGAACGAGGACGCCATGAGCACCACGTCCTCCACATACTGAACAGCTTTCCCAGAATGCACCTCACTACAGCAACTTTTGTGGGGTTTTTGTGCGTTCTCTTTTATTTTTGCCACAGAAGCCTTAAACGTGTCTTCCTTAAACCAGAGAATACTTGAACAGCTGGAGAAATCAAACGACTAACCCAATGACATGTGACCGGATGAACCGGCTCTAATATATGCTACGCACGCACACACACATCAGTGATCTCAAGGGCTCTTTTACTCTTCAGCGCAGCACATTGTTGCTCTGATGGACTCTGCTTAGACTAGTGTTTTTTAACGCATATCACGAGTGGTCCATGTGAACATTCAATCTGAAACTCACTTGAAGCCTTGAGTGTTTTAATGCAAAACTCTTCTGTATATATTCCTGTTTTTGATCATGAATAGCGCTGATGATATTCTCTTAACCTGTCCAGAATAAAATTTCAGATGAAATCACTTCCTGTTGTTCTTGGAGTCGTTCAGATGAAGACGATCACGACGACTCGCCTCAACATTCGACTTAAGTAAAATTTTATTTAAGCTGCATAAATTAACAATGTATTATGAAAAATATGAATTTACAATGAACGGTAGTCAATTTGTTATTTTAAAAATCAACATTAATTTTAATACAATTTAATTTTAAACATTAAACAAGATCTAACTCTTTGAGATGGAAAAACTGATTTTAATATTTCAATTCTACATTTTAACACTTTACAATATGGTTTCATTTGTATAAGTTAGTGCATTAACAATAAATATAAAGCATTTATTAACCTTAATAAAAACCTTGTAATATAATCTATAAATCTGATATGATCTGAACAATGACCTGTTGGGATTATCATAATTGTATGAATATAATTAACTAATGAAACCTTAATGTAAAGTTTTACCCTTTTTGTTGACAACTTTAAAATGAAAATGCAAAGAAAAGTTACATTCTGATTAAAGATTATGAAGCTTTTTTTCTGCTCTCTGAATGGTTCCCAATAAAGATCAGGGAAGTAAATAGAAAATGTTTCATATTGACAGATACTATGATTAATAATTGTGCGCTGCATAGAGGAACAGTATTTCTGTTCGAGAAACTCAAGTGAACTTTGAGTTTGTAAGTTGGACGGATGAGTGGAGGCTCATGGGACTGAATGAGCTCTTTGTGTTTGTGTTCAGCAAACGAGCGTCTGTCTTTGTGTTTGACTGAAAGTAGGACACTTGATTAGGACACTTGACTAGGACACTTGACTAGGACACTTGACTAGGACACTTGACTAGGACACTTGACTAGGACATTTGACTAGGACACTTGACTAGGACACTTGATTAGGACACTTGACTAGGACACTTGACTAGGACACTTGACTAGGACACTTGACTAGGACACTTGACTAGGACACTTGATTAGGACACTTGACTAGGACACTTGACTAGGACACTTGACTAGGACACTTGACTAGGACACTTGACTAGGACACTTGACTAGGACACTTGACTAGGACACTTGACTAGGACACTTGACTAGGACACTTGACTAGGACACTTGACTAGGACACTTGATTAGGACACTTGACTAGGACACTTGACTAGGACACTTGATTAGGACACTTGACTAGGACACTTGATTAGGACACTTGACTAGGACACTTGACTAGGACACTTGACTAGGACACTTGACTAGGACACCTGTGAACCTGCAAGACTGAGATTAACAGTGGAAACAGGTGAACACGAGCAGAAACAAGGAGAAAGAAATTTAAAATACATAAAGAAAATAATTTAATAAAATGATTTAAAAAATATAAATTCAAAATATAAATAAAATAAGAGAAAAAAAAGAAATTTATTAAAATGATTTAAAAGCAATAAAATGACAAAAAAGGGAAAAACACAAAAGGAAAATAAATATACAGGGGAAAAACGACAGGAATAAAGAACTAGAGATGATGTTTTATTGAAACTACAGTGATTTCTATGGCTGGCGTTCGTCGCCTCGACATCAAACACACACACACACACAGTTTCTCTTTCTCTCTCTGCACAGTGTTTAATGATCATTTACAGGTGGATTTTGTTCTTGAAGACAAACTAATGATTTCAACTTAATTCAGTCTTAATAAAGACCTTGTGTTTATAATATATGCTGAATATGAATAAAAATCTGACAAGCGCAGTATCGATCTATTCAAGCATCTATTCTCTATCAAAATCATTTCGCTCATCTGAATGAATGTGGCTACACATGATGACAAGAATAAAAATAATATATATACAAACTCTTTTACGTGAAGCCTAAAACGCAGGACACAATCAAATGTCAGTAACGATCAGACGTCAGTAGCGGACAGGAAGTCTAACGGACAGGAAGTTGGGAATCAGACGTCAGTAGCGGACAGGAAGTCTAACGGACAGGAAGTTGAGAATCAGACGTCAGTAACGGACAGGAAGTTGGGAATCAGACGTCAGTAACGGACAGGAAGTTGGGAATCAGACGTCAGTAACGGACAGGAAGTTGGGAATCAGACGTCAGTAGCGGACAGGAAGTCTAACGGACAGGAAGTTGAGAATCAGACGTCAGTAACGGACTGGAAATTGAGAATCAGACGTCAGTAACGGACAGGAAGCTGGGAATCAGACGTCAGTAGCGGACAGGAAGTCTAACGGACAGGAAGTTGAGAATCAGACGTCAGTAACGGACAGGAAGTTGGGAATCAGACGTCAGTAACGGACAGGAAGTTGGGAATCAGACGTCAGTAACGGACAGGAAGTTGAAAATCAGACGTCAGTAATGGACAGGAAGTTGGGAATCAGACGTCAGTAGCGGACAGGAAGTTGGGAATCAGACGTCAGTAGCGGACAGGAAGTTGAGAATCAGACGTCAGTAGCGGACAGGAAGTTGGGAATCAGATGTCAGTAGCGGACAGGAAGTTGAGAATCAGACGTCAGTAGCGGACAGGAAGTTGAGAATCAGACGTCAGTAGCGGACAGGAAGTCAGTAAAGGCAGTTGATGCACTTGGCTGCTTTGCTGCCGTAGTCGACACACTCGGGGCCGATACACTCGCAGCAGGCGTTGTGGAACCAGCGGTACTTGGACCCGCCCATGGACTCGCAGTATTGCTTACACTGGCGGATGGACACACAGTCGTCGAAGTAAACCACCGTACACATCTTATCTGGAGAGACAGAGAGACAGAGAGAGAGAGATCAGGAAATCATCTGCCACAGAACATCAAGAATCATGCTCTGCTAAATCACAATTATGATATGCAAGTAAAACCTATGACAATTTTTTTTAATTATGACACGCCAAGTACAAATTATAACAAAAAAATTGAATCATGAAACACAGTAAAAATCATGACAAAAAAATTACTTATATGCAAAATAAAAACTGACAAAAAAATAAAATTGACATGCAGTCGAAAAATGGACAAGTCATAAATATGACCTAAAAAAGTCAAAATTATAACAAAAAAAGTTGAAATCATGAAATTAAAAAAATCTAAATTATGACATGAAAAGTCGAAATTGACATACTGTCATAATTACGACCTAAAGAAAAATCAAAATAACAAAAAAGTTGAAATCATGACATCAAAAAAATCTAAATTATGACAAAAATATAGAAATTATGACATGCAAAGCCAAAATTATGACAAAAAAAGTTTAAATTATGACAAAAAATGAAATTGATTTCTGAAGGATCATGTGACACTGAAGACTGGAGTAATGATGCTGAAAATTCAGCTTTGATCACAGGAATAAATTACACTTTACTATATATTCACATAGAAAACAGATGTTTTAAAATTCTAATAATATTTCACTATTTTTACTGTATTTTTGACATAGCCCTGGTGAGCAGAAGAGACTTAAAAAAAACATTACTAAATCTAATTTATTCCAATCTCAAGTGTGTGTCAGATATATAACCTCCAGCGTGACATAAATGAGCGTTGGCGTAGCTGGCGAGTGATCTGGTGTGTTTCCGTCCGAACACCTGCTCGCCGCTGGACGTCTCATTACCGGCTCGGCTCGGGGTCACGGGGTCACCTCAGGAATCCACATCCCAGTGGATGAAGCTCAAGCTAACGACGTTCCTGCTCAGTGAAGCGCTACGGCTTCCGGGTGGAACGACATGTTTCCTGGTAACGGTGTGTAATGAGGTTTGAGATACTGTGTGTTTTCTCTTGTTTGGTGGGTGAGTCAAAAATATCAGCCCAATCAGCAGCAACATGTATATAAACACGCGGTGTTAAAGAGACTCATTTACAAGTAAAGTCGTTTACACACGTGTCCTGCAGCTCCGTATACGCAACCGTTGAAGATATTAGAAGAGATGTTTGTTGTAAGAGTTTTATAGTAAAAATATGGCATATCAACATGATAATGTAGTTGGTTATATATTTTTAGCTTCATTGCAAGGCAATTCGCAATTCCGACTTGATATCTCGCAATTCTGACTTTATATCTAGCAATTCTGACTTTATATCTAGCAATTCTGACTTTATATCTCACAATTCTGACTTTATATCTAGCAATTCTGACTTTATATCTCACAATTCTGACTTTATATCTCACAATTCTGACTTTATATCTCGCAATTCTGACTTTATATCTCGCAATTCTGACTTTATATCTCGCAATTCTGACTTTATATCTCGCAATTCTGACTTTATATCTCGTAATTCTGACTTTATATCTCACAATTCTGACTTTATATCTCGCAATTCTGACTTTATATCTCGCAATTCTGACTTTATATCTCGCAATTCTGACCTTATATCTCGCAATTCTGACTTTATATCTCGCAATTCTGACTTTATATCACGCAATTCTGACTTTATATCACGCAATTCTGACTTTATATCTCACAATTCTGACTTTATATCTCACAATTCTGACTTTATATCTAGCAATTCTGACTTTATATCTCACAATTCTGACTTTATATCTCACAATTCTGACTTTATATCTCGCAAATCTCGCAATTCTGACTTTATATCTCGCAATTCTGACTGTATATCTCGCAATTCTGACTTTATATCTCGCAATTCTGACTTTATATCTCGCAATTCTGACTTTATATGTCCTAATTCTGACTTTATATCTCACAATTCTGACTTTATATCTCGCAATTCTGACTTTATATCTCGCAATTCTGACTTTATATCTCGCAATTCTGACCTTATATCTCGCAATTCTGACTTTATATCTCGCAATTCTGACTTTATATCACGCAATTCTGACTTTATATCACTCAATTCTGACTTTATATCTCACAATTCTGACTTTATATCTCACAATTCTGACTTTATATCTCGCAATTCTGACTGTATATCTCGCAATTCTGACTTTATATCTCGCAATTCTGACTTTATATCTCGCAATTCTGACTTTATATGTCCTAATTCTGACTTTATATCTCACAATTCTGACTTTATATCTCGCAATTCTGACTTTATATCTCGCAATTCTGACTTTATATCTCGCAATTCTGACCTTATATCTCGCAATTCTGACTTTATATCTCGCAATTCTGACTTTATATCACGCAATTCTGACTTTATATCACTCAATTCTGACTTTATATCTCACAATTCTGACTTTATATCTCACAAATCTCGCAATTCTGACTTTATATCTCGCAATTCTGACTTTATATCTCGCAATTCTGACTTTATATCTCGCAATTCTGACTTTATATCTCGCAATTCTGACTTTATATCTCGCAATTCTGACTTTATATCTCGCAATTCTGACTTTATATCTCACAATTCTGACTTTATATCTCACAATTCTGACTTTATATCTCGCAATTCTGACTTTATATCTCGCAATTCTGACTTTATATCTCGCAATTCTGACTTTATATCTCGCAATTCTGACTTTATATCTCGCAATTCTGACTTTATATCTCGCAATTCTGACTTTATATCTCGCAATTCTGACTTTATATCTCACAAAACTCGCAATTCTGACTTTATATCTCGCAATTCTGACTTTATATCTCGTAATTCTGACTTTGTATCTCGCCATTCTGACTTTATATCTCGCAATTCTGACTTTATATCTCGCAATTCTGACTTTATATCTCGCAATTCACACTTTATATCTCGCAATTCTGACTTTATATCTCGTAATTCTGACTTTGTATCTCGCCATTCTGACTTTATATCTCGCAATTCTGACTTTATATCTCGCAATTCTGACTTTATATCTCGCAATTCACACTTTATATCTCGCAATTCTGACTTTATATCTCGTAATTCTGACTTTATATATCACAATTCTGACTTTATATCTCACAATTCTGACTTTATATCTCGCAATTCTGACTTTATATCCCGCAATTCTGACTTTATATCTCGCAATTCTGACTTTATATCTCGCAATTCTGACTTTATATCCCGCAATTCTGACTTTATATCTCGCAATTCTGACTTTATATCTCGCAATTCTGACTTTATATCTCGTAATTCTGACTTTATATCTCGCAATTCTGACTTTATATCTCGCAATTCTGACTTTATATCTCGCAATTCTGACTTTATATCTCGCAATTCTGACTTTATATCTCGCAATTCTGACTTTATATCTCGCAATTCTGACTTTATATCTCGCAATTCTGACTTTATATCTCACAATTCTGACTTTATATCTCACAATTCTGACCTTATATCTCGCAATTCTGACCTTATATCTCGCAATTCTGACTTTATATCTCGCAATTCTGACTTTATATCTTGCAATTCTGACTTTATATCTCACAATTCTGACTTTATATCTCGCAATTCTGACTTTATATCTCGTAATTCTGACTTTATATCTTGCAATTCTGACTTTATATCTCGCAATTCTGACTTTATATCTTGCAATTCTGACTTTATATCTCACAATTCTGACCTTATATCTCGCAATTCTGACTTTATATCTCGCAATTCTGACTTTATATCTCGCAATTCTGACCTTATATCTCGCAATTCTGACTTTATATCTCGCAATTCTGACTTTATATCTCGCAATTCTGACTTTATATCTCGCAATTCTGAGAAATAAAGTCCCAATTATCTTTTAAAATGTTTTATTCTGTGGTGGAAACAAGCTTCCATAGTTATCACCTCATTGCACCTCACACTTCTGTCTCATAATACAACATTATAAAGCTGTTAGTGAATAAACGTGTCGTCCTCGTCTTGTGCTGGCTTCAATTCAAAGGTCAGATGTCCAGATATCGGATATGTTTGTGATTTAAAACCACATGTGGAAGTGACTCAGATCGTATGTGAAATTTTTTTTTTTGTGTGTTTGAACTCGTGCAACAAATCCCGCTCTGTGTCAGATGTGAGTGGAGCCGTTCACACCGGGTCACGTCATGTGTTTCTGTGATCTGACAGCTACCCGGTCGTGAAGAGACCAGCTGTAAATGCCCTCCGAGACGCATTTAAATCCGCTCGCTCAAACCCCTTCAGGAGGAGATCTGAGGCGCGTTACAGACGAAACGGGACGAGTGTGAATGCATCCGGTTGTTGAAACCACACATGTACATTTTACTCCTCACAACCATGCTAAAAATAAACTGGTGAGAGCGTGTTATGGCCTATATGTCACCATGTTATAGCCAGATATGACACCGCAGATTAACACACAATCATCTTCATTAAAAGTAAAGAAATGAAATGATATTAGCAGTGTTGCGCTCTCTCTTATTGAGTCTTTGACTGTGAAATGAGCTGATGATCAATAAAACACAGCTCATGTCTGTTGCGTTCGGTGACATGGATACATTAAATCTGCATAAGGTGAAACTCGAAAAATTAGAATATCGTGCAAAACTTCATGTATTTCAGTAATTCAGATTAAAAGGTGAAACTCATTTATTTAGTATATATAACTTTATACATATGCATGATTATACTTTTCAGAGGGCCGACATTTCTGTGTTTAAAATCCTTTTTTTTATTGATTTCACGTAATATTCTAATTTTCTGAGATTTTAAATTTGGTGTTTTCATAAACTGTAAGCCATAATCATCAAAATTATAATTTTTGCACGATATTCTAATTTTTCGAGTTTCACCTGTATAGCGTGGGAACTGAAGATCGGATTTACATTCATTTTGCGAAAACACATTTATGCCACATTTACACATAGCCGGCTATTTAGAGAAACGAATATTTCTCCCCCTCTGTGTTCAATAATAACATCGTGAACATTGTTTACATCAACCCGCATAAATACGCCGTCGCGCGCCATCATAACTGCTAAACCTGTGGGCGGCAGTGTAGCGAGAAGGATCACATGATGCTCACATGACGTTAAGCATTTTCTGGCGCAAAATGTGATGTTTGAGAACCTAAAACACCGTTTCTCCCAGTCGACACGGCAACACATAACCGCCGTTATCAGGAATCTCCTTTTTTTTTTAGAAATAATAATTCTCTGTGATAAAAACAGGGTTTTCGTGTAAATGAGAGGCCAAACTGCAGGTATATATCTGCATCTTCCCTTCGTGTAAACGGGGCGTTAGTGAACAGGTGTAAAGGGAATGGTTTTGATAAATCCGATCAGTAAAAAGGCATGACCGGGTGTAAACGGTTGTGTCGCTCACCGCTGGTGTCGTAGCTGGCGTGGATGCTGTTCCCCGGCAGAGACACGTTCTGGTGCGAGTCCTCCAGCGTCTCCAGGAAGGACAGCAGGTTCTCGTGATACGACAGCTCTTCGGCCACGGGGAACGACACCACCATCATGTTGACGGGCGCTTCGCCCTCGGTGAGCGCGCGGAAGAGCGACGGGATCGGCCGGAACAGATCCTCTACCGTGCTCTTGGCCGTCGCCGGCGTGTCGCTGTGGTTCTTCGGGTTACACATGCCTGAGGGCACAAGAACACACACTTTACTGCCTCACACACACACTCAAACTAGATCAACCTGATCAAGAATGAAAAAATAGAAGAAAAAAAACACACGACAGGCTGTTATTATGGAAGATTGTTTCCGCCACGGAATAAAAAAAATTAAAGAGGTAACTGAATTATCATCTCATAATTTTTTTTCTTGCAATTCTTTATATCTCACAAAAGCAGAATTGCAAGAGCTAAAGTCAGAATTATGAGACTTTTTTCCTTGCAATTGTAAGTTCTATATTTCTTATAATTTCTTCCAATCACAATAGCGAGATAAAAAGTCAGAATTGTGAGAAAAAGTCAGAATCACAAGATATAAAGTCAGAATGGTGAGAAATAATATTGATTTCATTTAATACATTTTATTGTATTTCTTGCAATTCTGACTTTTTTTCTCAAAATTGTCAGATATAAACAAGTAATTAAGTTTTTTTAATCTTAATTTTAAGAAGTCATTTTGAGTTTAATTACCTTTTAATTTTTTATTCTGCGGAGGAAAAAAGCTTCCAAAGATTGAAACGGGATTTGAAGTTTCGAGGTTTGTTTGTAATGAAGCATGTCAGCGATCACGGATGTTTTAATGGCAAGAAACAGGTTAAAATGTTTGCTGCAGATATTATATTCTTCTGTAGTGATATATTAATAATATGATGTTCTCACCCACACAGTCGCAGCACTCTTCCCAGAGCGTTCCCAAACACATCATACACTCCTTACAACACGAGCAGTTCCCATCGGACGGCCGGCACTGACACAACTCCTGCCAACGCAACAACAGCAACACAGTTGAACAACAAAATCAACAACAACACGGTTAAACAGTTAAACATCAACAACAACACAGTTGAACAACAACATCAACAACAACACGGTTAAACAGTTAAACATCAACAACAACACCACGGTTAAACAGTTAAACATCAACAACAACACCACGGTTAAACAGTTAAACATCAACAACAACAACACAGTTAAACAGTTAAACATCAACAACAACACGGTTAAACAGTTAAACATCAACAACAACACCACGGTTAAACAGTTAAACATCAACAACAACACCACGGTTAAACAGTTAAACATCAACAACAACACCACGGTTAAACAGTTAAACATCAACAACAACACCACGGTTAAACAGTTAAACATCAACAACAACACCACGGTTAAACAGTTAAACATCAACAACAACAACACGGTTAAACAGTTAAACATTAACAACAACACCACGGTTAAACAGTTAAACATCAACAACAACACCACGGTTAAACAGTTAAACATTAACAACAACACCACGGTTAAACAGTTAAACATCAACAACAACACCACGGTTAAACAGTTAAACATCAACAACAACACCACGGTTAAACAGTTAAACATCAACAACAACACCACGGTTAAACAGTTAAACATCAACAACAACACCACGGTTAAACAGTTAAACATCAACAACAACAACACGGTTAAACAGTTAAACATTAACAACAACAACACGGTTAAACAGTTAAACATCAACAACAACACCACGGTTAAACAGTTAAACATTAACAACAACACCACGGTTAAACAGTTAAACATCAACAACAACACCACGGTTAAACAGTTAAACATCAACAACAACACCACGGTTAAACAGTTAAACATCAACAACAACACCACGGTTAAACAGTTAAACATCAACAACAACACCACGGTTAAACAGTTAAACAACAACAACAACACCACGGTTAAACAGTTAAACATCAACAACAACACCACGGTTAAACAGTTAAACATCAACAACAACACCACGGTTAAACAGTTAAACATCAACAACAACACCACGGTTAAACAGTTAAACATCAACAACAACACCACGGTTAAACAGTTAAACATCAACAACAACACGGTTAAACAGTTAAACATCAACAACAACACGGTTAAACAACAACAACACCACGGTTAAACAGTTAAACATCAACAACAACAACACGGTTAAACAACAACAACAACACGGTTAAACAGTTAAACATCAACAACAACAACAACACGGTTAAACAGTTAAACATCAACAACAACAACAACACGGTTAAACAACAACAACAACAACACGGTTAAACATCAACAACAACAACAACACGGTTAAACAGTTAAACAACAACAACAACATGGTTAAACAACAACAACAACAAACAGAATCAGAACCAGATTGTAAGATTCGGGAATCATTAAGCTGATCCAACAACACCGAACATCTCAGATCTTTTAACAAGCAAGTGAATTTAATGTCTTTCTACACAACATGAAAAACATAACACTGAACATAAAAGGTTTAATAATAATAAAAGTAACAAAGTAAAAATAAATAAAAATATGTATGGCTCCTACAAGAAAGTTCAGTTTTTCGCTGTTCAAATTACATTTACAAAGTGCAAAATACATAAATACTGAATTCACACACAAGAATGAGAAAAATAATCAGAAACATGAGCCTAAATATAATCCAAGCCTCTTTATTGCAAAGGAATTTGTCTTTGACAAATATGAGGAAAAGAATCTAGTATATAAGCCAACATTTTTAAGATATTATATTCTTTTATTACAGATAGTTTCTCCAAATAAGTGCAAAGCAAAATGACAGTATGTACAGGCAGCTTAATAAATATGACTGAATTGGCATAATGCAAATGTAAATATATATTGCACATTAAATTATAAAGATTATGAAGCTGAAAATGCATCTAAAAACTGCACATGATCATATCTAACACATGATTCACTGAACTTCAGCTTCTGAGTGTTTATTTGTGATCCATGAAAACACAACATTGAACAGAATGTGAGACTCTTACCTGAATGAGACACTTGCTGACGTCACTGGCACACAGAGCTTTATTACAGGCCAAAGCAAGAGAAAAACTTGATAGAAGAAGAAGAAACACTGATGATGATGAAGGTGAAGGCTGCATTACGAACTGAACCGAATCCACCGGACCTAAATGAGCACAGGAATGAGAGACAGAGACAGACAGACGCAATAAACAAACAGTTCAAACATCAAAGACAAGCGCGCTTCCGACTGATAGTGACGCGACAGAGCGCGGCGACATCAAACACTCGTTTGAAAGTAACAGTGCGAATGTATCGAGCACGTGTTACAGTAACGCGGGACTTCAGGCGAGTGTTTCCTCACATCTCACAACACACACACACACACACACACACACACACACACACACACACACAATAAGCGTGTATAAATCCCTCACTGATTCACTTTGTGCTCGAGTGAAACTATCTAAAGGCTCGTTGAAGAAGTTTCTCACAAACACACAAAATCACAAACTCACCGCGAGACAATGAAGCTGTTCGTGTCTTCCAGCAGGTTTGAACACACACACACACAGAGATCCGCTGCAGAGGATTTAAGACATGATCAGAACAGACCCGAACTGAACTGAACTGGACTGGACTAGAGTACTTCTGCTGAGACTCTCTCACACACACACACAAAGACACACAGGCGCCTTAAAGACACACACACCCCCTTCTGCTCGCTTATCTACTATAGAGTGTGGGGGTGTGTGTGTGTGTGAGAGAGAGAGAGAGAGAGAGAGAGAGAGAGAGAGAGAGAGTGTGTGTGTGAGTGTGTGTCAGTAAGAGAGAGAGAGAGTGTGTGTGTGTGGGTGTGTGTCAGAGAGAGAGAGAGAGAGCGTGTGTGTGTGTATATGTGTGTGTGTGGGGGGGGGTGTCAGTCAGAGAGAGAGAGAGTGTGTGTGTGTGTGTGTGTGTGTGTGTGTGTGTGTGTGTGTGTGTGTGTGTGTGTGTGTGTGTGTGTGTGTGTGTGTGTGTGTGTGTCAGTCAGAGAGAGAGAGAGAGAGTGTGTGTGTGTGTGTGTGTGTCAGTCAGAGAGAGAGAGAGAGTGTGTGTGTGTGTGTGTGTGTGTCAGTCAGAGAGAGAGAGAGAGAGTGTGTGTGTGTGTGTCAGTCAGTCAGAGAGAGAGAGAGAGTGTGTGTGTGTGTGTGTGTGTGTGTCAGTCAGAGAGAGAGAGAGAGTGTGTGTGTGTGTGTGTGTGTGTCAGTCAGAGAGAGAGAGAGAGAGCGAGTGTGTGTGTGTGTGTGTGTGTGTGTGTGTGTGTGTGTGTGTGTGTGTGTGTGTGTGTGTGTGCGCGCGCACTAAACAATCACTATGAAGACGCAAGAGACAGCAGAAAAGTGTTTCTGAATTCATAATGATCAATGTGCACATCAAAGACAACAGAAATTAACAAATAGAGTTATACATTAATAATAATAATACAGTGCCAAAAGTTAGAAATTTTGGAATAATCAAGATGTGTGTGTCTGTGTGTGTGTGTGTGTGTGTGTGTGTGTGTGTGTGTGTGTGTGTGTGTGTGTGTGTGTGTGTGTGTGTGTGTGTGTGTGTGTGTGTTTGAAAGAGTCTCTTCTGCTCACCAAAGCTGCATTTATTTGATAAAAAATACAGTAAAATAAATGAAAAATTATTCCAATGTAAATCAGCTGTTTTCTATGTGAATATATAGTAAAGTGTAATTTATTCCTGTGATCAAAGCTGAATTTTCAGCATCATTACTCCAGTCTTCAGTGTCACATGATCCTTCAGAAATCACTATAATATGATGATTTGATGCTCAAGAAACATTTATGATTATTATCAGTGTGGAAAACACTTGAGCTGCTTCATAATTTTATGGAAACTGTCATACACTACCATTCAAAAATTTGAATCAGGGTTGAGAACAATTCTTAATACTTTAATTATGATATAAAAAGCCAAACTTATGACTGAAAAAAAGTCACAATTATGACATTAAAAAGTTAAATGTCAAAATTATTACATACAAAATTTGAAATTCTGATTTAATTATGGTCAAAATTATGACATGCTCAGCCAAAAGTATGAATGAATTATTATATTAAAAAAGTCAAAATTATACAACATAAGTCGAAATAATGATAAAAAGTAAAAATAATGACAAGCGGTCAAAATTATGACATAAAACTCAAAATGATTACAAATGTAAAATTATGACTTAAAAATGACAAATTATGACATAAAAATAAAATGATGACAGACATGATTATGACATTAAAAAGACACAAATCCAACCAAAAAAAATCAAAACAAATTCTGACATGTTCAAAATTATGACAAAAGTTTAAAATTAGGACATACAAAGTTGAAATTATTTTTAAAAAAGTTATATTTTTTTATCTCATAACCATGACTTGGTATGTAATAATTAGACTTAGTAGGTGTAAATAAATGTTGACTATTTCGTATGGGATGAATATAGTATCAAAATGATTAACACATGCAAGCACAATTATCAATGAACTTGATTAATGTTGCAGATATCCACAACCAAATACCTTTCGACTTCCGTGTGCAAAATTCAAAATTGAATGAAGGTGTTGCAATTTTTACAAATAGAGACATTTTTGTGAATACAAATGTTTTCTTTTGTATTAGTGTATCATAATTTGCGCACACTCTAAAAAATGCAGGGTTGTTTTAACCCAAATTTGGGTTAAATATGGACAAACCCAACCGTTGGGTTAAAATTAAAATTAAAAAATGTGACCCAATGGCTGGGTTTGTCCACATTTTACCCAAATTTGGGTTGAAACAACCCAGTATTTTTAGAGTGCATGCAACAAAGAAGATGTGCATGTGTGGATCAGGTGATGCGCGTGCATTCATTGACGTCTTTTCTGAGTCGATCTCATTTGATTCATTTGGATTTTGAGACTTTCTTGTCGCTGTTTTTAAGCATTTCACAACCCACACACAAACAACTACAAATAATAGGCCTGGTGCTAATTATTAATGTGTGCACAACTACCCATCTATTCACGAATTCACAAATGTGCGTCACTACATTTAAACTAATACAATACAACTTGCAGTTATCATTTTTGTGTCAATATGCTGAATTTAGTGGTAAAATCATTCTCTGTATATTGTATTGTTATATATTGCAGTGACAACTCATCAATCAAATATTTACCACTGTATATTCTGTATAATTTTACATTTTTAAATAAACACTGACAAAAAACTATACAAGTTTTAAGTCTAGACGATATGATGATATATATAACATTGATATAAGTGATCACCTGGATTTAGACCTATATTGTATTTATATAAAGCATTCACAGGCAAATTTGCTGTATGTATTTCCCTGGTGTCAAAATCAGGCACATATAAATGTCAGGAAACACGATTCCTGGCTGCATGTCAATATCCATGGATCACTGGATCTTTAGTAAGTTGTAAGGAACACTATATTGAGTCCAATCTTTAGTTAAAACGTCTCAGGTTACTATTGTAACCATAGTTCCCTGAGAACAGGGAACGAGACGATGCGTCCATCGACGCCATGGGAACGCCCCCAGCGTGACTGCGTCTGAAGCATCTATGTCAACTAGTCCAATGGAAAGAATGAGCGTCACGGGCGGGTGACGTCATGACCAGGATATGATAAAAGCACATCCGGTGCAAACCGGCATTAGCTTCGAAAATTGCCGAAGCAAGCCGATCACAGGGATGCAGGAAGTATGGCAGGGTGACGCATCGTCTCGTTCCCTGTTCTCAGGGAACTATGGTTACAATAGTAACCTGAGACGTTCCCTTACGAAGGGAACTCAACGATGCGTCCATCGACGCCATGGGAACGAGAATACCCAAAGCGCCAGACTTTCAAATGCCTGAGTGTCAGCCTGTTGTCACACTGCACCAAGCACCTGGGATCCTGGGGCAGCCTCCAGGTCCAAGCTGTAAAACCTCATGAATGTGAGCGGTGAGGACCAGCCCGCCGCATCACAAACGTCTTGGAGAGAACTCCAGATAATACGCTTAGAAGCCATACTCCTAGTGGAATGAGCCCTGACCACCAAATGGTTGGCCAGAAGACTCACAAGCAAGAAGAATAGTCTCGACTATCTATATGCTCAATAGGTTGGATTTTCTCGACAGAGAAGTCCGATGAACATAAGTGTCCAGTGCTCGCACTGGCACAAGAGGTTCAGCTTTTCCTGGTCCGAAAAATGGGGGAGGACAGAAACCTGCAGCACAATAGGCCTCGGAATAATGGTAGGCACCTTTGGAACATATCCATGTTTCGGGTAAGATTGCCTTGGCCATCCCGGTGCACTCAAGGCAGGTGGGGACCGAAAGGGCCTGAAGGTCTGACTCTTATAGGGACGAAATAGCTAGCAGAAAATAGTCTTAAAAGAAAGGAACTTCTCTGAGACCAAATCTAAGGGCTCGAAGGGAGCCCCAGATAGGCCTTCTAGAACTATTGCAAGGTCCCAAGCCAGCACCTTAGTGCAAGTTGCATGCCTCAGCCTCAAAGTGCCACGAAGGAAACGAGTGATCAGGGGGTCTCGACCCAAAAATGTACTACCCACCAGGGCGTGGAAAGCCGCAATGGCCGCCACACATATTATACCTTAAGCGTGGAAGGACATAGACCTGATACAAAGCGTTCTTGCAGAAACTCGAATACTGTGTTTACTGAACAGTTAACCGGATCCCACTGACGCTGGTAACACCAAGAAGTGAAAAACTCTCGAAATAGTGAATATAGTTTCCTCGTAGCGGGAGCTCTGGAGCTTAGAATGGTCTAAACAACCTCGGTTGAGAGACCACTCTCTATGAGTTGGGCCCCCTCAGAGGCCAAACCCACAGTTCCCAAATCCCCTGCCGGGGGTGCAATATTGCATCCCCTGCCTGAGACAGAAGGTCTCTCCTGATCGGGACCTCCAAGGGAGGTCCGTCGAGGAGAAAAATTAGGTCCGCAAACCAAATTCAGCTCGGCCAGGGTGGTGCTACTAAATAGGCTTATTCCATCCTGGCGGATTCACTCCAGAACTCCTGGGAGCAGAGCAACGGAGGGAAATGCGTACAGACGTAGCCTCGGCCACGTCTGCACCATAGCATCCAGCCCCGAGGGGACTGGTTGAGTGAGGGATAACCAGAGTGGACAGTGCGTGGTATGCTGAGACGAGAACAAATCCACTTCTGCCTGGCCGTAAAACTCCCATATTTGCTCCACCGCCTCGGGGTGGAGTCCCCTGGCCTCAGCCCCTGCCTCGACAGGGTGTCTGCTCCAATATTCTGCCCCCCCCCGGAATATACACTGCCCTCAGACAGCGTAATTTCTTGAGGGACCAAAATAAGAGGCCACCAACGTGTTGTCTGTGGGTCAAGAACCAGAGTTTCCTCCATATAACCAAGGCGCGGGGATACTGCCGCGTGATCTTGATCGTAAGGAGTGGGTTTCCCCTCAGGGAGAACCCTCTGGTCCTGAGCCACCTCTGTAAAGGTCTCACGTACAGCAGGTCAAAGGGTATCACATTGGACGCTGCTGCCCTGAGGCCTAACAGTCACTGTTCCAGAACAACACATGATGGCCCCTCAGGTCTGGGAGGAGATGTCTCAACGCATTGAAGACGACCATCATCTCTAGGCAATTCATGTGCCAAGAGAGATGATGACTCCTCCACAAGCCCTGAGCTGAGCGGCCTTCCAATACCGCTCCCCAGCCGGTGAGGGAAGCATCTGTCGAGATCACAACTCGATGGCAAAGAGCTCCCAACACCGGACCCTGGGTTAAGAACCAGTGTTTCCTCCATATAACCAAGGTGCGGAGACACCGCCGCGTGATCTTGATCATACGAAGTGGGTTTCCCCTCGGGGAGAACCCTCTGGTCCTGAGCCACCACTGTAAAGGTCTCATGTACAGCAGGCCAAAAGTTATCCCGTTGGACGCTGCTGTCACAAGACCCAACAGTCTCTCTAACTGTTTTACAGTGCGTGACTGGCCTAGCCTCAGCTCTTTTGTGGCTGTTAGGATAGCAGCTACACGAACGGGCGACAGAGTGGCCCGCATCGTCACTGAATCCCATACCACACCAAGGAAAGTGGTTCTCTGTACTGGAGAAAGCACACTCTTCTTGGCATTGAGCCTCAACCCCAACATCTGCATAGGAGCGAGAACGACACCTCGGTGCCGAACCGCTAACTGTTCTGATTCCGCTAGAATCAGCCAGTCATCTATGCAATTCAGAATGCATATGCACTGCAGCCTGGCGGGGCCAGAGCTGCGTCTACACGCTTCGTGAATGTGCGGGGTGATAGAGCTAGACCGAAAGGAAGTGCCTGATAATGGTGTTCTTTGCCCCAAAGAAAACCTCAGGAACCTCCTGTGCTGAGGGAGGATGGAGATATGGAAGTATGCGTCTTTTAGATCTATCGTGACAAACCAGTCCTCGGATCTGATTTGAGTCACGATCTGTTTGAGTGTCAGCATTTTGGACTTGAGTTCCAGCACCAAACACTCCAACAGACGAAGATCTAGTATGTGACGCAGCTCTCCATCCTTTTTTGGAACAATGAGATAACGACTGTAAAGACCCGACGCAATGTCGGGTGAGTACACCTGCTCTATAGCTTTCTTTGCTAACAGGGCCTTTACCTCTTGCTCCATTACCAGAGCCTGCTCGGAATGCACTAACGTGAGCAACACCCCGTTGTAGCCTGGAGGACGAGAACCAAATCTGCCTCTTACTACTAACTGCAGGACCCATAGAGATATATTTGGCAGTAGCTTCCGCGCTGCCAGAAAATCTACCAAGGGAACCAGCCCCTCGAGGCTGGCCTCTGGTGTAATAAAGACAGCCAGTTCGGGGACCTGAAGCATACTGGCAGGAACCACCCGAACTGACTGTTTTCGAACCCCCCTCAGAGGGCGCATTCCGACGCAATGTCGAGTTGACGCTGCGCCAGAAGCTCGCTGGAGACCGCTGCGCCCCGAAGCACCAAGGGTGGCGGGGTTGGCAGAACGGTCCCCTGAGGGCACCGAGATGGAAAGGGCACCGTATAATGAGGTGTACACCATTCCACCCCGGTTGGGGCTGCCCTCACCGGTCTGACGCCGGTGGCGCCAGACCTTTTCTTTTGAGCCGCAGCCTTCTCAGCGTGAAGAACGGTCCTCGGATCCGGCTTCTGCTTTGAAGGCTTTGGCTGCTGTGTTGTGTATGAGAAACTAGACGGCTGGAGCTGCTCACGCCCAGCAGCCCCAGGGGGTTGGACATAGCGAGGGAGAGATTATCTTGTATCTTTCTCTATGATTCCCATCAAATTGAGCCAGAGGTGTCTCTCAGTGACCACAAGGGCTGCCATCCCTGAGAGATAAATCTGTGGCCCGACGGAGTTCTCAAACCCCATCGGGCCAAACTCCCTCACTTCTGTCCAAATACCGCAGCAGGTCAGCCTGATATGCTTGTAGCACTGCTATGGTGTGCAAGCAGGCCCATGCTAGACCCACTGCCATATATGCTTTTCCCACTAGATTAAAAAATAGTTTTCTTTAATGGTTTAGTGAGAGAAGCCGACGCCTTCAGGTACGATACTGAACCGGGAGACAGATAGCTCGCAAGCGTCTGTTCTACCCGGGGTATTGCCCCATAGCCATACCCTCTTAACCCCCAAATATCTGAATATACATGAATGTGGGGGCTAAAAGACAAGAGGAGTAAGGCTTTTTCCATGATCTAGACAGCTCGCTGTGCAGATCGGGAAAAATGGAAGTCCCCGTGATGGAGGTGGAAAAATAGAGGGAAGGAAACTCGTTTAATTTATTTTATTTTTAGGACGAGTGCCCCCTTATTTCTGCTGGCCATAAATATTTAATTTATCTACAGCCTTAGTAAACACTTCCACCAGCTTATTATTTTTTATATATATTTTTTATATATATTCACTTTATTTTATATATAATATATAAACTATCATATATATATATATAGGCTATATATATTTCTCATACGCTGGGGAAAGAGATGGCAAATTCACTTCCCCCATGATTGTGTCACTTTCAATGCCCAGCACATCTACCTCCTCGGAGGTAGAGCACTGAAGCATTGATTTCTCTCTCTCCCCGGGCGGAAGAGACCGCAGCGCGGGCTTCCGAGACCGGCGAGAGAGCACTGGATCCCTCGTGGAAAGGGAGGAGATAAGATCCCCGGACCCGTCTCCAACCCCGTAAAGAGATCCTATTCGCGATCCACAGGAATGCATTCTCCGCGCTGCCTCGGCAGACGCGGGACCTGTCACCCTGAGAATTGCGAGCCCGGCCACTTTCCTCGAAAAGTGACAGGCGGGAGCGGAGCATGCGAAGCGAAAGCTTCTCACAATGTTGGCAATCAGCCCCCTCGGAGGCTGATACCGCATGCTCTACTCCCAAACCCATCACACAAAGCTCGTGTGTGTCCCTACTCGTTAAATAGCGCGAGCAGGGAGAACACAGAGTTTGTGCAATTGTATAGTTTCCATAAATATATATATATATCAGACAGACAACAGTAAATATAACAGACAGTTTGACACAGATCGCTTGCTGAGGCAACAGAAGCTGATGCCGGTTTGCACCGGATGTGCTTTTATCATATCCTGGTCATGACGTCACCCGCCCGTGACGCTCATTCTTTCCATTGGACTAGTTGACATAGATGCTTCAGACGCAGTCACGCTGGGGGCGTTCCCATGGCGTCGATGGACGCATCGTTGAGTTCCCTTCGTAAGGGAACTGATAATCGTTTGTTTTACTTGCGTTTTCGCAGTTTCCTCTATTAAATCCAGTCACGCAGCTGCTCTTCTGCCACTCAGTCCGGCTGAGGGGGCGTGTTCCGGCGGGAAAGTGACGTCAATGCATTCCCTCTATTGTTGATATCAAGAATTCATATCCTGGAAGTGAATAAAAGTTAAAACGGCTTGCCATACATTTGTGGATGAGGTGACACGCGTGCATTCATTGACTCGTTTCTGAGTCGATCCTATTTGATTCATTTGGATTTTAGCTTTGCACGATCCACACACACACACACACACACACACACACACACACACACACACACACACACACACACACACACACACACACACACACACACACACACACACACACACACACACACACACACACACACACTGTCTGAGAAAACCTGCTACCACTAGATGGCAGTAGCTGCTAAAACAGACAACGCACCGTAATCCAGCGTTCTTCCCCATTTAAGACGCTTAAGTGAGTGATATTGAAGCACCAAATTTACTACACAATATATGCCTACCTTATTAATAAAGCATACTTTGTAGAGATAAACAGATTATGAACAACACCCATAGAAAACCATTATAAAACACTTAACGTGCAATAGCGCGTTGCATGTTCAATAAGGTGTATATAGGATACTGAGTTTTAATATCACCGTCTTACTGCATTGAAGTTAAGCTTTTTCTTTATAATAATAGGCTCTATGGGAGGAAAATATAGCCTACAGACAAGAGCCTATATGAACGCAACGTGTAAAGTCACACTGTTTGGTGCAACTTCATAAAATTGTGTTTAATGCTTTGTCACTTACAGCCAATAGCTGCAGTTCTACCTTCAACAACTTAAGTCTCTGTAAAATGAAGCAGTGTATGTGTATAAAGCAAATGCTGAGTAAAGCAAAAGGCTATAACTTTGAAGATTTTTTAATCAAATCCAATGTGTAGCAAGCGTTAAACCATGTGAATTGTACAATATTCAAAAGATTCCTAGTAAAAAATAAATCATGTATCCAAACTAGGGATGGCTGACGCGAAACAGTCGTTCCGAAGCTTTGCGAGATCCCGAAGCGCAGATGTTTCGAAACACTGATTCGAAGCGTGATTCATAACACCCATGTCACGTGACTACGGCCAAACGAAGCCTCGAAGTGTTTCACTAAATGTTTCATCAGGTGTGATCCGCCGAATCAGCGTTTGATTGACACGATCGGAAACAGACCACACAATCGCACATCTGTATAAAAGTGAAATCAACGCATCTTGACCTCGTGGGTTTTTGTGAGAGGAGTTTGATTTTGAGATAGCGGATTTTTGGTGATATAGTGGCATTTATAGTGCGATTTGTTTAGTTATATTTAGGCTTACATTTAAATGTACACAACACATTGACTGATAGGCTAGAGACACAGAGTATACATATAGTGACACATTAATAGATACATAGATATAAATATATATAGACAGCAAGATTAATAGATAGATAGATAGATAGATAGACATATATAGATAGATTAAAGATAGCCTACATATATAAATACATAGATTATAGATACATTTATAGATACATAGATTATAGATACATATTATATATACATATCTAATTACATAGATAGATTAGAGATACATATCTAGATAGATTTGGATAGATAGATAAAATGGAGGCTCCCCAGAAGAGATGCCGTACATCCGTGGTGTGGGAGGATTTCCATTTAGAAACCCCAAATAAAGTGAGATGTGTGTATTGTGATCGGCCATTTGAGGAGCACTCATCCTGCCATTTTGCAGGGTGCAGAGGATGGCATTCCCCCTGTACCAAGGTATGCATAGATGTATCCATCACCATCAACATCATCACCATCACCATCAACACCAGTAGAAACACAGGACAGTTTATGGGAACTTTTTGATTCTCGTATCCATCAAACCCAGATGATACACAATGCTACAGCTGATGCCACAGTGGAAGTGAACAAATACATCAACGATGCGTATTTGCCCCAGAACTCATGATCCACTAACTTACTGGAAAGAGAGAGCAGTAATCTTTCCTCATTTGTATGTCCTAGCTAAAAAATATCTTTGCATGCCAGCAACAACTGTCCCTTGTGAGAGGATTTTTTCAAAGGCTGGAGAAATTATCTGTAAAAAAAGAAGTAGGCTAAGTCCTTCCACAGCAGAAAAAATAATATTTTTGAATAAAAATATGTAAAAAAGTGAGACATTGTGGCTTGATTTATTTTATTAATATTCATTTTGCAGGACCAAAATAACATTATGCACAGGGAGGAGCCTATAGGTTACACGATTCACATATTAGAAAAGTACAATAATAAAAAAACAACACATTTTCATGGCTCGTCAAGGTTGTTTCAGATCAACACCTGCAAGTGACCACTAGGTGTCACCGTTGAGACGGGTGTCGGATTGATTCGAAGCCTCGAAACAATATGGACCATTTGGTTCAACTGTTTCATTGCTTCACGAAGCCTCGATCTGCCCATCACTAATCCAAACAAGCCGAACAGCCGGAAGGGCTTGACCCCGGAAGGCTGCGTGCAGCTTTAATGTTCCCATTGTTTCTGTTTCCTGTCTATGTTTAGCTCCTGTTTCCTGTCTATGTTTAGCTCCTGTTTCCTGTGTTTCATTGCCTATGTTCTGAAATATTTGTTGTCTGAGATTTTCGGTGACACTGGGCAGAGCTCACAATCAATGCAAATCAGTGGCTAATCATTAAATTATATCACAACACAATGTGAGCATACATAAACAAAGAAAAAAAGAAAATACAACAAAACCAAAGAAGAATCTTAACTTCATTCGACGCTGAAACGCAATTGACCTGTGGCTAAGCCACGCCCCCTCCACTCACTCGGACAAACAGTCAACATTCGGTGATGGGCGCTATATTTAGTTATGTTGAAGAGGAGTGAAAAAGGCTACATGTTTTGCTAAAAAACACACACACAAAGTTCCCCAATTGTTTTGGTAGAAAGTTGTCTAAAATGTTGTGCTTTAATATGTAAGTAATGGTTCATGATCAAATTAAAAATGTACAGGTGTAAGTTGAATACATTTCCAGGACAAGCCTTTTTACCATCTTTACCAAGAGTTACGTTACCTCTCCGTTAGTTTGCTGCTACAGTATTTACATGAATCATTCAGCACAAAATTGCTAACATTTGTTATCTCGGTTATTTACAGATACGTTAATGAAGCTAAGTGACATAATGTACAACGCAGCTAGAAGCTAATGTTAACGTTTTCTAATGTTAGGCTATCGTTAGCCAAACGTTCCGTTAGAGATGTTAAATATAACGTTGAAATACGTTGTTGACTTAACTTAGAACAGATGTAGACATCCTTGTTTAATTTATCCACGTTTAGTTGGTGTTGTGGTCTACCGCATAACTTAATCCAGACACTTATCTCGGTTGAGATGTGGCTTGATTGGGAAAGGTTAAAAAATACACATCGTTGCCCAGCCTCTCGGGATACCTAGTGTCGGAGTTGCATGTACTCCATGCACACCATTTGACCATTTTAAACTTTAAATGACAAGAAAAAACATATAAAAACGAATGAAAACTGACTAACTGCAATGCATTTCAATGGACGTGGAAGCAGAGAATGTCCGAGAGTATTGGGAGCTATGCGCACCGTGATTGGCTCATCGCGTTTGGGGGCGTGGCTTAGCCATAGGTCAATTACTTTATTGAAAAAAGTTTCTGTAACCAGAGGAGCATGCACTAATATTTTCAGTCACGCTTTAACACAAAACGGAAACTCATGAATATTCATGTAAGCTCCGCCCAGTGTCACTAAAAATCTCAGACACTGAATATTTCAGATCGCCTACCTGGTTAGTTTGATTAGTTCACACCTGTTGTTCATTAGCCCTCGTTTCCTGTGCATTTATGTGTTGGGGATTGTTGTCTTTACTTCCCTGTGTGAAATGGTTGTGTTTTCTTGCCTCTCACCTTCCCTGTGCAACACTTATACCTGCACAGGTGAGACACGCATCAATATTATCATGTAAGAACTTAATCTCAGGAATTTGCCGTTTTCACCTGAGATTCAAGGATCTTAGCTAAAACTGAAATTGTAAATTGGACAGTATCTGAATTAAGACTATTAATCTGATTACCTACTGATTATATAACATAAGAGGAGGGGATTGTTAATCCACCCCTTAAATTGTAAAAAAAAAAATTAATTGATGATTCTACGTATATTTCATATTTTTATATCTCATTTTTTTTTTTTTGGTTAATTTTTTTATTGAAGGAAAAGGAAACAATACAACAATAACAAACAATACAGAACTTCCATTCACAGACACAATTTATCCTTTCCCCCTTTTTTTCCTCCACTTTTAAAATAATAATAATAAAAAAAAGGAATAATAATAAAAAACAAAACACTCTAATAAGAATGTAAGAGGAAATTCTCATATTTTTTAAAGAACTTACAGTTGGATGCGTTTTTTTTACTCATTAAAAAAAAAAAACATGGCGATTGCGAAGGTGAGACACTTTCCTTTTAAAATTAATTCATCCTGAAATAAGTTCTTGATATTTTATATATTCTCACATTTCGATTCCATAATGATCCTGCAAGGAAGCAAACGTCTGGAAGAAGCTGTAATGTGTGTGTGATTTGAGTTCCATGATTTCACACAGAACAGTGTTGTATTAATGCAATTCAAGACCTCAAAATTGATCTGGGTCATTAAATGTCAAATCAACCAAATTTCAGAAGTTTTGATTTTGTTCATGTTTTTTTTATGAAGAGAGACAAACATAAATGGTGATGAAAGCCAAAATATTAAATGCCATGAATGTATATTTACATAGTAATTCACTATTTTGTAGAGGAGTTTCAAAATGTGACCATTACACCTGAGATTTGGAGCCAAATTACAGGGGTGTAAAAATGACTTAAGAAAGATGGCAGCTTCATTTTATCTTTTACAGAGATTAGTAGGTCTATTAGTAGAATCTGTTGACTCTTGCGCTCTTTGTTTCATTATATGCCAACGGTGACAGTCATAATTGGGGGGGAAAGCACTTTGTGTTTGCATGCCTGTAACTCGAAGTATTAAAGATATATTATTAATCAACTTGGTTTTTAATAAACATTTATTTTGGTATCTTCATTTTAAAGGCCCTCAAAGTTTCAATCCCAGAGATATGGAGATCTTAGTGCGGCTCCATGAGTAAATTGGTCAATTGAAAACATTTTCTGTGGCAAAAAACCAAATGTCGGTCACTTTTCATACAGCAGATACTTTATTCTTTTAAAGAGGAATATCTGAACAAATGTTGAAACAAAAAAACAAAAACAAAAAATATATCAACACAATTGCATACAATATACCTGTCTGAGTGCCATAATTAATCTTTTTCCAAATTTCTACCTGTTACTAAAAAAATTATAGATATTTCAATATGATTTTAGATTCTGGTTCTTAAACTTTTCTTCTGGTATCTTCAGTCCCATAGATATGGCGATCTCAATGTGGCTCCATGTTAAATTTGACCCATTTTCAATGGTCAAAACCCAAACGTGGTTCACTTTGCAGAGAGCTAATACTGATTGCATTTAAAGGGGAATGTGTAGATTAAATGTTGAAACTAGAAATGTATCTTGTTTCCCTCTGTCAAAACAATTGCATGCAACACACCTCTCATGAGTGCCAAACATACACTGAAATGGTAAAGTTGAGGCACATTAAATTCTTTTTCAATTTCACTTTTGGTGTGAAAGGGCCTTAATTTGCCAAAAATAGAATTTTTCTGATGTTAAAAAACATGCCCAGCCCAGCTGAAAAAAAGTAACTCAAAGGTAATGTTACGCAACTAAGTAACGGAATTGGTTACTTTTTTGGGGAGTAACGCCATATTGTAATGCATTACTTTCCAAAGTAACTTTCCCCAACACTACACACCATAATTTTACCATTTCTACAGTTTAAAATGAGCAGTGCATCAAAACACAGGGGTCGTGTTAATCTGATAGTTAGATTGAATGGCCCTCATTTATCATTCTTGCGTAGAAACGGGCGTATATGTTGGCGTAAGATTATGCTTACACTCCTCTCAGCGCCTGATTTATGAAGCTGTGCGTACCTTTGAAATCCAGGTGTACGCAATACCTGCCCTTGATAAATGCCGCGGCTGAAAACGATCGTCATTAGAATAACACACCCCTATATATTCAAGTCTCCGCTTCCCCCACGCCCTCATTTTACGCCATGGACACACGGAAGACGGCAAAGAGGAGACACTTCTCTGGAGATCGAGACCATCACCATCATGAAAAATTATTATTAAATCAAACAACAATATTGTTGATGATAAATTCAAAGTTAATTGTATTTTTTTTCAAAACGCTATAAATCCATCCATTTTTTGTCTAAAAAAACAACAACAAAAACAACAACAAGAGAACATGCAACATATAATCAGGGACTCATACTATAAATTAATATAAATTAAGTAAGTGCAACTGCATGAAATAAATAAAAGCCAAACAAAATAAATAGTAAAATAAATTAAATAGTAAAAATAAAATAAATATTTCCAATGTCACGTTCCAATATTGTCCACCACATAAAACAAATAATTTAAAAATAACACACAAATACAGTCCTTAAATACAACAATGTTAAAAATACATTCACATCATTTAGTAACACATTTAGGCTAATAGTAATTCGTGCCGAACTTGAAAAAAGTAATGATAACAATATTCAGGCCTACTATTAGGCTACGTGTTGTAGCCATTAACTAAGTGCATTTAGTTTCATATTTGTTAAAAAATTATAATGTTATTTTTTCCCCATCTATGTTGATTATGAAAAGTGAACATAGGCTAAGATAGGATGCGCAATATATCGGGAGACATGCTCAGACATGATTTTGGCCACTTAATTAAGTTTTGTTTTGTAGAAAGCCTTTCTTTAAAGTGAATTTCGTTTTGTATAAATTGTATCTTAATTTTAATATTTTTTTCATCAACCAAATGCCTGGATTTAATAAATAAGCAAATAGCAGACAATATAATCATGAGTCATGACATGGAGGCGCGAGCGCGGTCCCTTGCATTGCACGTGAACTGGAGCGCATCTCATCACAAATTAACCGAAACTCAGTATATGCCTCACAGACATGAGAAATATATCTATAAAGAAAGCTTGAAATGTCTTTAAACGAAACAATTATAAACGAAAAGAAATAGGCTACTCTCTCTATAGGCGCGTTCACTACGGAGATGGTGATCATCAATTTCATCTTTGCAGACACAACACTAGTTTATTAATAGAAATAAACGTTTTGGAAAAGAGCTCCTCATATCTTTTAGTTTGTCAGTGCGTTTTGTGGTGTTAGGAATTGTTTTTCTGCGCATTTCCGCACTAACTCAAAACGCGCGTACATGTACACCACCTCCTGACCTGGCGTAGGATTTGAGCGTGCCGTACGCCAACGTCCATTTTGATAAATATCAAAGTCACCGTGGTTTTGGGTGTACGCCAGGTGTACGCTGGAAATTTGGTGTACGAACTTTTGATAAATGAGGGCCAATGAGTGCACTCAATGTCCACTATGATTTCAGACAGATTTCTGAGGCAGTGTTACGGTGTAATGATTTACAGCAAAATAGAGCAAGGTGAAAACTACTTAATGACTACAATAGCAAAGTCCCGCTAGAAATGACATCATAAGTGAAAAACATTGATAAAAAATGTACATTTAAACTGATGACCAGCCGCAACTTTCAGACGCCATCTTTATTTTTCTAGCTCAACTCAATGGAAATGGTATGGAAAGCGCAGGATTGTGGGATATCAGAGGCAGCGAAGGATACATCTGTGCTGCCTTCAAACCGATAAGATGAAGGAATCTCAGGAGACAGAAAGTGAAACTAACATTGCATTCGGACTCGTCTTGTCAGACTTTATAATGCGTTTTTATCAGCATTTATCAGTTTTCAGATGCAGCCTTAGTTTTATTTCCTAGCTTGTTAGTTTCTATAGTTTCCCTGATTCGTTCACACCTGTTGTTCATTAGCCCTTGTTTCAGTCGTCTGTGGGATGTTGTCTTTACCTCTCCTATCCTATTTGCCTATTTGTACTTTTTTTGGGTAATAAATTTGTATCTACAGGTGAAACACACGTCATAATCTTCATCATCATCATCATCACGTTCTGGAAGGTTCTGGCAAGATTCTCTCAAAGTTATGACCAAACTTTCTTCCAGTAACATTAATAGAAAGTTCGTTCAAAGTATCTTTTATACTTTGATAATGTTCTCAAAACATCAGCACAAAAACATTATTTATACATCGTTCATGAAACTATTCTGAAACGTTTTAGCTCGTCTAGTGTTTTTTAAATGTTTCTACTTGTTTCAGAATTTAACATTCGCATAATGTTTACAAAATGATCAAATAAAATGTTCTCTTATCCAAGGAAACATTCAGAGAACAATCAAAAATATTTTTTTATTAATGGGAGTGTTTGCTACATATTATTGTTATTGGCTGCTGGGCGAATGAAAGTGGTTTTTATTTCACATGCAGAAATTATTTGTCTGTCATCTTCCAATAAAAGTTCAAAGGTCAAAAACTCCAGAAATGAGGTCAAACCATCATCACCATCACTAAAGCAATACAGTTATTAAAGTCATAAAGAGATTAAGCCTGGGTTTGTTCCTCTCTCGTTCTGTCAGTCTCAGATCGTTCAGCATGAACAGTTTTCATCAGCATTCACCACATGTCTTAGAAAACGTCTCGGTTACGTATGTAACCCTCGTTCCCTGAGTAGGGAACGGAGACGTTACGTCGGATGACGACGAATGGGGTTTCGCTTAGAAAGCCTATCCACTTCGAATATTACAAAACGAGCCAATGGCAAAGAAATGCCATGGGTCTGCAGAATTTGCATAGCGTATCTCCGCCTTACCTCGTGGGTATAAAAGGAGGACGCCGGCAACATACAGATATGTTTCTTCGCTGAGGAGCCAAGACTGAGCTTCAGGCGATCCCCGCGGTACAGCGGAAAGTGGCAGGAAGACGTAACGTCTCCGTTCCCTACTCAGGGAACGAGGGTTACATACGTAACCGAGACGTTCCCTTTCGTTGTCACTCCGAGTTACGTCGGATGACGACGAATGGGGTTATCAGTCTAATCACGCCACCTTCTCGGCTGCTTCCAGTGCCCTGCGTAAATCTGAGATCCCTGTCGTGAGACTGGCACGGACGAAGGACTCCTATTTAGCACAGGAATACCAAGATACACTGGGGAGCATATCCCAAGGTTTTAGGGGAAATGCAATTATTGCCAACCCAGACGGGGGGACTTAGAGAATACACATATGACCCGAAGGATGCATATGGAGAACACTGGGGTGTCCAGCCGCAGGTGGAATATTTCAACCCCAGGGGTGGCAAAGTGGCTTGCCAAGGGAAAGACACATGCTCAGAGAGGCTTACAGTGGAAATACACATGTGGGGGTCGCTCAGAGGAGGGACCATGCACACGGGAGGCACCTAGCCGACGCGCAGGCAATAAACACTGGCGCCGACGTCAGGAGTGCTGGAGGAACTCAGGGCTTTCGGGGAAGCTCACCTGAGGAGAATATCGCACGTATCCAGTCCGTGGAGTGGAATGGCGAGCAAGCGAAGACACCTGAGCGGGTCCAGTACTAGCTGGTTGAAGCGAGTACATGAGAGGACACTGGCTCCACTCAGAGATTATAGAATCTGGCGAATGTGTTAGGTGTCGCCCAGCCTGCAGCTCTGCAGATGTCTGTTAGCGAAGCACCATGCGCTAGAGCCCGAGAGGACGCCACACTCCGGGTGGAGTGGGCAGTCACACCAAGGAGGCACGGTCGACCTTGGTGCTGGTATGCCAAGCAATGGCGTCCACTATCCAGTGAGACAACCTTTGCTTGGAGAGAGCCTTTCCCTTCAGCTTCCCCCATAACAGACAAAGAGCTGGTCTGAGGTCCTGAAACACTGCGTTCTGTCTACATAGGTGCGGAGAGCACGTACTGGACAGAGCAGTGCCAAGGCTGGGTCTACCTCCTCCAGGGGCAGCGCTTGCAGGTTCACCACCTGGTCCCGGAAGGGAGTGGTAGGAACCTTGGGCACATATCCAGGCCGGGGTCTCAGGATCACGTGAGAGTAAGCCGGCCCGAATTCCAGGCACGCTTCGTCAACGGAGAAGGCAGGTCCCCTACCCTCTTGATGGAGGCCAGTGCAACCAGGAGCGCTGTCTTCATTGACAGGAACTTAAGCTCCACTGATTGCAGAGGCTCAAAGGGAGCACTCCGCAGGGCAGTTAGCACCACTGCGAGGTCCCAAGAGGGAACGAGAGGAGGGCGAGGAGGATTCATCTCCTCACTCCTCTCAGGAACCTGACGACCAGGTCGTGCTTCCCCAAAGACTTACCTTCAACAAGTTCATGCTGTGCGGCAATGGCGGCGACATAGACCTTTAGGGTGGAGGGAGACAGCCTTCGCTCCAACCCATCTTGTAGGAAGGAAAGCATGACACTGATCGAAAATCTCCGGGGGTCTTCTCGGTGAGAAGAGCACCAGTTGACGAAGAGGTTCCAATTCAACGCATAGAGATGTCTCGTGGACGAAGCTCTTGCGGAAGTGATGGTAGCCACCACCGGTGGTGGTAGGGTACTCAAACCTGCCTCGTCCCGTCCAGGAGCCACACGTGGCGGTTCCAAAGATCGGGACGAGGGTGCCATAGGGTGCCCCATCGCTGAGAAAGGAGGTCCTTCCTCAGAGGGATCGGCCAGGGAGGTGCTGTCGCAAGGAGTACTAGTTCGGGGAACCAGGTCCGGGTGGGCCAGTAAGGCGCAACCAGAATGACCTGCTCCTCGCCCTCCCTGACCTTGCGCAAGGTCTGCACAAGAAGGCTCACTGGGGGAAACGCATATTTGCGGCCCTACGGCCAGCTGTGTGCCAGAGTATCCGTGCCGAGCGTGCCCTCGGTCAGGGAATAAAACTGGGCGCAATGGGTCGAGTCGTGAGAGGCAAAGAGATCTATCTGTGCGTCCCCGAACTGGTCCCAAATCAGGGGATGGAGCCGCCATTCTCCCGGGAGGGGCCGAAACCGTGAGAGCTCGTCGGCTACACAGTTCAGAGCTTCGGGGAAAAAATGGCACGAAGCGACCTCAGATGCTTCTGACTCCATAAGAGGAGGTGGCGGGCGAGTTGCGACACACGGCGGGAGCGCAGACCACCTTGGCGGTTGATGAACGCTACAGTCACGGTATTGTCTGATCGGACTAGTAAGTGTTGGCCCTTGAGCACGGCCCGGAAGCGGCGCAGAGCAAAACATACAGCCAGCAACTCGAGGCAATTGATGTGCCATAGGCGCAGGGGTCCTGTCCAGGAGCCCGCGGCAGCACGTCCATTGCACATGGCACCCCAGCCCGTGGGAGAGGCATCTGCCGTTACAACAACATGCCGCGAAGCTCGTTCCAGGGGCACTCCGGCCCGTAGAAAACTGAGGTTCGACCACGGGGTGAAGGTCTGACGGCAGGTCGGAGTAACTGGTACTCGGAGGGTGCCGTGTTGCCATGCCCACCTCAGGACTCGGTCGCGAAGACAAAGCTGAAGCGGTCTCATATGAAGCAATCCGAGCGGCGTTGCCGCGGCTGCAGATGCCATATGCCCCAGGAGCCTCTGAAAAAGTTTCAGTGGAACCACACTCTTGCCCTCGAACTGTCTCAGGCAGGTCAGCAGTGACTGCGCGCGCTCGTTCGTAAGCTGCGCGGACATGGCGACCGAGTCGATTTCCATACCGAGAAAAGAAATCCTCTGCACGGGGCAGAGTTTGCTCTTCTCCCAGTTGACTCGAAGCCCCAGACGGGCTAGGTGCCGGAGCACTAGATCCCTGTGTTCGCAAACCTGATCTCGAGAGTGAGCTAGAATCAGCCAGTCGTTGAGATAGTTCAGGATGCGAACCCCGTGTTCCCGTAGGGGAACAAGGGCTGCCTCGACGACCTTCGTGAAGACGCGAGGAGACAGGGCTAACCCGAATGGGAGAACCGCGTACTGATATGCCTGCCCCTCGAAAGCAAACCGTAGGAACGTTGTGTGTCGAGGGAGAATGGAGACATGAAAGTAGGCGTCCTTCAGGTCGATCGCTGCAAACCAATTCTGGGGCCGTACACATTCGAAAATGCGCTTGGCAGTGAGCATCTTGAACGGCAGCCTGTGAAGGGAGCGGTTCAGCACGCGCAGGTCCAGGATTGGCCGTAACCCACCGGTCTTCTTCGGGACAATGAAGTACGGGCTGTAGAAGCCGGACCTCATTTCGGCTGGAGGGACAGTCTCGATCGCACCCTTCGCCAGCAGGGTGGCAACCTCCACTCTCATGATAGGGGCATTGCCACCGACCATAGTGGAGCGGACTCCCCTGAAGTGGGGAGGAGACCGCGCGAACTGAATCGCGTAGCCGACAGGTTGGGAAGCTCTAACCAGGCTCCCAAGAACTGTACCACCGGGGTCATGCGAACCACAGACTTCCCATCGGTGGAGCAGCGAGGCGGAATGACTCTCCCGGACGTGGACGGCATAGCGGCTCAGTGTCGGGGCATAATCATTGACCGCGACCTGACAGAGGAGACCAGGGAAGGACGAACGTTCCACGGTGGTCTGCTCTGCCAGGGGGCTGGCGACAGAGGGGGATGAGAGCCGCACGGTCCGGGGACGGCGCGTGCTGTCATCCGGCTCTGGGACAGAGGGGGACGAAGGGTGCACGGCTCGGAGGCGGCGCACCAGTTGTCCGAGAACTCTGTGTGCTCAGGGATGAACATGTCACTTCTTTAAACACATTAGGGTGCTGCCCACCCGGGGGTGAGCAGCAGGAGTGGAAAAGAAAGGATTCTCCCCCGGGGGAAGGAGTGGTCCTGCTACCATCTCCTGAGAAGTGACCATCATCCCTGAGCAGCCCGTCTCAGGAGCGCCGCTTGGCCCGGCGTTTAGCGGGGGGCGGGGCAGGAGAGGGCTGTGGCGTCCCCCTGCGGCCTCCAGAGCCAGCCCGGATGAACGGGCGGGGTGGGAGCCGCAGGGGGGCGCCTTCGGCGGTAGGCACACTGAGGGATCTGAGCGGACGGCGGGGCCGTCGGGACAGAATATTCCTCAGTCTGCTCATGGGCGGTTGAGAACTGTTGTACAGCCCACAACCGCACCGCCGAAGGGCCGACCTGGGATATGAGGGTGTCGAGCAGACGGGTCCGCCGGACATCCTGCCCATCGGACAGGTTAAGCCACAGGCTTGAATGGTGTACATCACCTGACCCAGGGAGCGTGCGGCCACTTTCGTCGCTCGGGGAGCAAGGTCAGTGGCGGCGCGCAGCTCAATGAAGAGCCCGGGGTCAGTCCTGCCCTCCTGCATGTCCATGAACACCTGGGCCAGGAAGACCAGCAGAATGGCCATGGCATGCAGTGAGGCGGCTGCCTGTCCTGGGCGCTATAGGATTTCGCCACAAGTGTAGCCGAAAAACTACAGGCTTCGGACGGGTGCTTAGGATTGCGCCGAGAAGAAGCACTCTGAGGACACAGTTATTTTAGTATCACAACAGAGAGTTCAACCGGGGGACCCCAGTGTACCCATGGGCAGCGGCCCGGTGGAGGGGAGGAAGGGTGGAGAAGATCAACGAGGGATCACTGGAAGACAGGGTCTTCGAGGATTTCGAGATCTCCTGATGCACATCTGGGAAAAAAGGTATTGGAGTGGACGCCGACAGGTGTCAGCGGCCACACCCAAAAACCAATCGAGCAGCAGCGAGCGCACAGGACAGGGTGGAAGGTTCCACTCTAGTCCGATGCTCGCGGCGGCCCGGGAAAGCATGGCCGTCATCTCAGGATCTGACTCGACAAATACCATATGCACACCCGAAAGTGGCAGCACTGTCAAATCTTCACTTCCTGAAGATTCTAGCCCGCCCTGTGATGCTGCGATGGACAACAGATCCGATTCTGGAACGTCAAGGAAACCCGCGGGGGGTCCGAAGACGGGCCCACGGGCGTCCCGTGATCGTTCACGGGTTGCGTCAATGAAGAGGGGGGCGTGGGGCACGGACGGATAGTCGGCGCCTTTGTTCCACACCAACACCCTCAGGTCACCCTGGCCACCAGCCGAAGTAGCACCTCACGTGGAGAGTGTTAGATCGGGGTGTGGATGAGGGGACTCTCTCTCTAACGAGATCACTGAGTCTCGACCGTAATGACGCGATGGTCACGTTCCCGCGGGGAGAACGTGAGTCATCCACAAACGCTGCTCTAGCGTGATCAAGCCCAAAAACGCAGAGCAGCTAATGTGCCCATCAAATCGGAAATGAGTCAACCGCGACCAGAAATGCACGGGCGATCGAGCTCTTTTGTGAGAGAAAAGAAACTCTGAGAGTGTTGAAGCGCCCGGGGAGAAACACACTCACTGGCAAACCACTGCACAGATAAGCAGGAAGCGCGCACTCGCCGGGAGATCGCCGTCACACCAACACCAGAGAATCTCGCTCGTCTGTAAAGCTGACAGTTCAGAGATGGCTTGTGGAACGAAGGATTAACTTGGCTCCGAAGCGAAAACATATCTGCATGTTGCCGGCGTCCTCCTTTTATACCCACGAGGTAATGCGGAGATACGCTATGCAAATTCCGCAGACCCATGGCATTTCTTTGCCATTGGCTCGTTTTGTAATACTCGAAGTGGATAGGCTTTCTAAGCGAAACCCCATTCGTCGTCATCCGACGTAACTCGGAGTGACAACGAAAGGGAACACATTTTTAGCAGTAACTCTGTAAATTAAAGATATACTGTAAAAAAAATCCCTCGTATTACAAAGTAAGCATCAGCAGGAAAACATGTTTATTCTTTAGTAAGTTAGTTTATATCAGTCAAAAACACAAAGTGTAATGTTAAATCTTTGCATGCTATTTCACTCCTACATAGAGATACGCTATTGAAACTTTCACTATCATTCAATATTTGAACAGTTATATAATCGTCCTTTATCAGTTTATAGCCTGTGTGTTTGAGTGTAAATCACGTGGTTTAAAGATGATCTCACACTATTTATGTGCGGATGCAGCAGCTCCACAGATGAGGTAGGAAACTCACACTGATCATGTAAGTACATCAGTTCCTTTTAGGAATTACGATTTTTAGGTACGATTTGCATTTCAGATGCTCATAACAATAATTGTATATAAAATATACAATATAAAATTTCTATTCAAATCTAAGATGTGATATGATCTCTCTCCATGCTCACTGAAAATCAGTTATTTATATTTTATTTTTATTAATTATTTAATTAACTTCAAAAAATAAAAGGTTCATGTTTCAGGCATTATGAGGAGATTCTTATGTAAAGCGCTTTGAGTCCCCAGAAAAGCGCTATATAAATGTAACAAATTATTATTATTATTATGGGAGGCTTTTGTAGCTTTATTTTACAGTTCATATCTGTATGCATTATCTAATGGTGACTTCATATGCTTTGTGCTAATAGTTGAATAAAGTCGTTATTTTTTGGGTTTTTTTGCGCACAAAAAGTATTCTCGCTTGATAAACTTAAGATTGAGTCACTGTAGTCACTTGGACTATTTTAACGATGTCTTTAATAACTTTTCGGGGAACAAGTTTCAATCCCTTAGAAGCCTATGGAGGAGTGATCCAGCTCTCAGATTTAATCACAAATATCTTAATTTGAGTTCTGAGGATGAACGAAAGTCTTACGGGTTTGGAACAACATGAGGGAGAGAAATTACTGACAAAATTTACATTTTTGTGTGAGTTTAAGAGTTTAGTAAATGAGTCGGATCACTCTGAATGATTCATCAGTTTGATTCAAACTGTAAAGTAAAAACATTTGGGTCACACATATTGGGTCACGTTGTTGGCTCATTTTTAACATCGTTGGGCTATTTTAGTAATAACCCAGCTGTTGGGTTAAATACTGGTTCTTTTAACGAATTGAAAGAACCGGTTCATAAGTGTCATTCGTTCGGGAATCAGGATAATCTGGTTGCCCTGAATGCCTTTGATTCACTCAAAAGAGCCGACTCAAAAGAACCGGCTCATAAGAGTCATTCGTTCGGGAATCAGACTAGACACGATGTTTGTTGCTTATTCGCAGAAAAAACTGAATAGATATTTTTGCGTCACAAAAAACCTATAGGCTAGGTATACTGTGCTGTAGCCTAGTATACTGAAAGACGAGAAATGAGATTAAGCAATTGTGTGCCCATCAAAAAGTTATAATCAATATAAAGCAATATATCAGAATATTAATGTTTATCTTGAGGCAAAGCATCGAAACAGTTGGACCAATTTTCTCACATTCAGCAGCAACCAGTTGTGGTTATCAGAACCAGATCAATGTTCAATGTAAGTTAATCAATGATTGACCTAAGGACTGTAAAACTTCATGTATCTCTTTCCACTTTGCTGAATTTATGAGCCCTTTTAATTACCAGCTTCATCCAGCCCTGCAAGAGCTGTTGAGCATTGTTATTATTATAATAAAAATATATTATAATAAAATGGCACAGGATTCAAACTAAAGTTTGTTTAGCAAGGTGTATCATCAGTGCATTTCTAAACTGGAAGCTATTCCGCTTGTCCAAATGAAACGGGCCAGATAAGTAGGGGTGGATCAGGGGCATAAAGAGAGGAACAGGAAGAGATAAGCAGACTGTGAGAGACAGAGAGATTGTAGAGGCATCTAGTCAGCTCTTAGCTCTTTTCAGAGTCGTTTGTGAGCGACGCTCATAGGTTTGGCTGAGATATTTGGGGGTTAATGCATGTTCGTACACGGAGGTGAGATGCATGTGGGCTTTACTTGACATTCTGCTCAGAGGACCTCATTTTAACTCTTCTAAGGTTGAGAAGGAAAGCAGGGCCGTAAAATCTACATCTAAGTTAGCCGACTGAAATAAGTACATATATTTTTACTATTGTTATGCACTGAATATTCAATGTCATATGCATGACATTCTAATCTTAACGGTTAATGATTGATTGAGCTTCGGTTGTCGTCAGGAAAATAATCTAAATGAATAAATGCTCTCATTACAATCCTCCAGTGGAAACAACCATACGCACAGTTTTCTGTCATACGTTAGTTTCTTAAATGAGTCCCATTATCTTTATATCTTTATACAAATTCTTTTTGTATTTAAGTTAACAAATCAGCTTGATGCACTTATGATATTCTGAATATATAGTTGCATTGGTGAAAATAAAACTTTAAATGGATGTTGCTTACTTGATGCCCATTGTGATGCTCCTGCTGCAAATCAGTGGTATAACTTAAGTTTGTTTTCTACAATCTGAGAATGTTGCATTGTTTTTGACAAATGTCTTTGCTTTTTTTCTACAGATGGAAAAATACAGATTTAAGGCAGTTCTTTCACTATCATGTATTGTCATTGTTTTTGGCATGCTGGTTTTGGTGTACAGAAACAGTCCTACAAAGTACATGCACTTCCTTCCTCCAAAAATAAGAGCTCCTCCAACAAATAATACATTCAAAATCCCAGAGGCTTCAAATATGATTACACCAATCAATGGCTCAAAGCATTTCATGGTGTCTGCGTTTATCGACCACAGAATGAACGGGGTCATTCGAGTCATCAGCATAATCCACAGAAACAGTCTTCAGCCACTTTACTGTGTTTACTGCAGCACTGATCATGACTGCAGAACTGTTCAGGCAGAAGTCCAGATACACTCAGACCATTTTGGCTTTCCCTTTGGTGCCTCAGATGTGATTTGTAACGGTAAACACATGCAAAGTGCAACACACGTCCTCATAACAACTGATAATAAAGATTCAATTGACCACAGGATGGAGTATCTGCCAATTCGAAATAAGGTGGCAAGAGAGACTTTCAAGTTTAATTTCACGATTTGCATCTCCAGCCTTTTTGGTGACTACAACAATGTACTGCAGTTCGCTCAAACTATGGAAATGTACAAGCTTCTGGGTGTACAGCATGTGGTCATTTATAAAACAAACTGTGGACCAGACCTGGAAAAGCTCTTAAAACATTATGAAACAGAGGGGATACTGGAGATTGGCCTATCGACAAGTTTCTGAACCCGTCCTCAGGCTGGAACTTCCAGGAACACAAGGGCGATCTCCATTATTATGGTCAGATAGTAAAACTCAACGAGTGCATTTACAGGCACATGTATCAATCCAGGTACGTTCTCCTGAACGATATTGATGAGATCATCATGCCGTACAAATACACCAATTTACCACGTCTTATGGAGGATCTTCAGTCTGCAAATCCCAATGTTGGGGTGTTCCTCATAGAGAACCACATATTCCCCAAAACACAGTTTGAGGACAGTGGGAAGTTCAAACGAGCAGAATGGAATAATATTCATGGTGTCAATATCATGGAGCACATTTACAGAGAACCTGATCGAAAGAACGTTTACAATCCCAAAAAGATGATTGTCAACCCAAGGAATGTGCTGCAAACCTCAGTGCATTCCACTTTGAAAGAAATTGGAGGTTGTTACCTTGTTCCGTTTGATGTATGTAGGATTGTTCACGTGAGAGTCCCACTGCAGGGCCATCTTACCAAAGACCAACTGTTTGTAGACAAAAGAGTCTGGGACTTTGAGCAAGAACTGATACCGAACATTGACCAGACATTGAAGCTTTCTGGTCTCCTGAAGGTTTCCAGTTGAAATGTAAATAAATGTAAATAAAACCTAAACTGTATTGAAATGTTATATTTTCAAATAGAACTGTAGGCCTTAATATAAACCCATTCAGAAACATTTTTCTCTTTCATGTCATCTAGCTACTCATGGCGGAGCAACAGCATAGGCACCCTCTTAATCACCCTTATTTTTACCTGATTTGCTTCAGACTTTGTCAGAATAATGGCAAGACACGACAGATGTAGACCTGCATAAAGAAAACTTGATATCTTAAATAATGTTGGCATGGCAACGCCATTAAACTTCAATATTCTCTTTGGATGCTTTTAACATGCTTCAAATTGTATGAAACTCAACATGCACATAAGAGATATTAGCCAGTAAACATATGCAAAGTCGCAGAAACGGGCGTGGTGGAGGGGCTCAGTAGCGCCACCTTTTGACAAAAGTAGGGGGTAGTTTTGCCTACAATCATAAAAAACTGTACATACATTGTTCACATCAAGCCGCACAACTTTCTGATTTACAGTCATTAGCTCCAACCAACAGGAAGTCAGATATTTTGGTCTGAATGTGGATTTTTTTGCAAAATCAGCCTCCAAATTTTTACTAACTCCTCTTAAGTGGTTTATTTTATTCCCACCAAACTTTTTGAACATGATGAACGGTTTTGCTATGGCAAGGGATTGAGGGAGAGTAATTACTGACAGAATTTACATTTTTGGGTGAACTATCCCTTTAAGAGTTCAGTAAATGAGTCAGATCGCTCTGATTGATTCATATCAGTAGCCTGAATGATTCGTCAGTTTGATTCAAACTGTAAAGTAAAAACATTGGGTTATTTTTTAACCCAACCACTGGGTCACACATATTAGGTCACTATGTTGGGTTATTTTCCAAAAATGTTGGGTCATTTTTTTAAATCGTTGGGCTATTTTAGTAATAACACAGCTGTTGGGTTAAATACTGGTTCTTTAAATGAATTGAAAGAACCGATTCATAAGAGTCATTCGTTCGGGAATCAAGATAATCTGGTTGCGCTGAATGCCTTTGATTCTATCAAAAGAGCCGACTCAAAAGAACCGGCTGATAAGAGTCATTCGTTCGGGAATCAGACTATAGACTCGTCTTGTTGTTTGTTGTTTATTCGCAGAAACAACTGAATAGATATTTTTGCATCACAAAAAAAAAAAACATAAGTTGTTATACTGTACTGGTATACTGTACTGTAGCCTGGTATACTGAAAGATGAGAAATGATATTAAACAATTGTGTGCCCATCAGAATGAGGCAATATATCAGAATATTAATGTTTGTCTTGAGGCAAAGCATCGAAATAGTAGGACCAATTTTCTCACATTCAGCAACCAGTTATGGTTATCAGAACCAGATCAATGTTCAATGTCAATTAGATCAATGTTTGATCTTAAAGACTGTAAAACTTCATGTTTCTCTTTCTACTTTGTTGAATTTATGGTCCCTTTTAATTAATTAAAATGAATTGACTTTTTTTGTATTATTCTTATTTTATTTTCTGTTCATTCTACTTGCATTTATGTCTTTCTGTTGTATTTTAGAGACCTTACAGAAGGAGACACTGTAGAAAACATGCCTAAACACAAAGGTGAGATACTTTACACTTCAAACTTAGCCTATTCATTAATTTCAATAACTACAATAACATAAAATATCATAAAACTAAAGCTCAGGTTAATCTCTATTTTCATCTGACATTTAAAAGTCATTTTCACTTGTTAAATGTCACCATTGGCTGCCATTAATATTCAATTGTTGATGTCAAGAAGTTGAAATTCAAATTTCAGAAATACATTTAGTAAAAATGTTTATTCTTTATCAACAATGACGATCTAATTATATAAACATTTTTACTAGTAGCAATTCAATTGTTGATATCAAGAACACATTTGCACTAACCACATAATTATTGACTTAAAAAATTATGATTTTTACTAGTAAGAATTGTATTTCTGATATGTGAAAATGGAATTTTAGCTAATAAAAAATGGAATTCTTTATATCAAGGATTAAATTTCAATGGTAAAAACGATAATTCATGATATGTGTAATTGTATTTTCACTTGTTTAATATCACCTTACTGCCATTCAAATTCATTTGTTGATATCACAAATCTATTTCTTACTAGTTGAAATTCCAATTTCACATATCAGAAATAAAATTTTTACTAGTAAAAATCATATTTTTTGATGTCAATAATTATGTGGTTATTAGTGCAAAAGTCTTTTTCAGATTCAGATTCAGATACCTTTATTAGTCTCCAAGGGGCAATTCAGTTTTACAGCCAACCCATCCATAATAGTTAAAATGTCTGTTCTTGATATCAACAATTAAACTGCTACTAATAAATAAGTTTATATAATTAGATCGTCACTAGTATGGCAAGCCATTTTGACTTTTATTCATTCCCAGGATATGAATTCTTGATATCAACAATACAATTTTTACTAGTTAAAACTATAATTCTTGATATCTGTAATTGTATTGTCACTTGTTAAATGTCACCATTGGCTGCCATTCATTTTCAGTTGTTGATGTCAAGAAGTTGAAATTCCAATTTCAGAAATCCAATTCTTACTAGTAAAAATCAAAAAAAAAATTATTAATACTTAAAAAAAATGTCTTACCATATCACTAGTGATAATGTTAATTTCTGATATCATGAATGTGATTGTTAATAGTAAGAAATACATTTTTAGACATCAGAAATAACAAGTGTAACATGTTGAAATACATTTACAGGTATCAAGATTTGAACTAGTGACAATTGAATGGTTGATAACAAGAATTTTTATTTTTACAAAGCAATTATTGATATAACAAATTATGATTTTTTTACTAGTAATAATTGTATTTCTGTAAAGTGAAATTGTAATTTAAACTTCTTGATATCAACAAATTGAATGTTAATGGCAGCCTATGATGAAAATACAATTACAGATATCAAGATTTATAGTTTTTACCAGTTGAAATGTAATCCTTGATATCAATAATTTGTATTTCTTTGAGTGATGACGTCATTTTTGATATCAAGAATTAACATTATAACTAGTTAAAATTGAATTGTTGATATCAAGAGTTTATATAGGAATGAATAAAAGTCAAAATGGCTTGCCTTAAACGGTCCAACATGATCAGAGAAGTGCTTGAGTAACGTGTCCTTTACAACAAGATCAAATATGTAACATTAAGGTCCCAGGGAACGTTCTCAGAACTATAGCAATTGTTCTGGTTCTTTCAATGTTTGGTTTGTGTCTCAGAGTTTGTCGTCAGTGATTCCTCATGGAGTCCTGAGTTCATCCAGGATCTTCTCCCGTCTGCGGAGCGAACGGCTCTCCTCTATCATCTGTCATTCCTGTGTCTGGGAGGATTCCCGAAGCTGGAGCGTCTGATCCGAGACCGAGCTATTGACACACAAATGCTGTTCGGATCCTCTGAGGCTGTTCTGCTGAAGGTGAGACTAAATCATCATGTTCTGCTTTACATATCGTAAAATGTAAATTCTGTCATACTTGCCCTCAAGTTGTTTCACAACTATGCTGTTAATTTTGACATGCAAGTGTTATGTGAAAAAAAAACCCCATCAGTTTAAATGCTTCTGAAATTGTGAACTAGTGTTTTATCTTTCCTAATTGACTGACACTTATGGAACCTCATTTCCACCTTGAAATGTAAGGTAATTGCGCCTTTTACTTAACATTCGGACTTTTCCCCTCTGGATTCTGCATGTGTATTCTGTCAGGTATTCAGACTTGTGCGATGTAAACTCACAATTGCAAGAAAAAAATGTCAGAATTGTGCATTTAAAAAGTTGCAAGTACCTACTTTTTTATGGGAAGCAAGCTTTCATAAATATTTGTGAACTGGGCCGTTGTTTTTTATGGTTCTTTTAAACTTATCCTTGTGGTTAAATGATGTTTTCTCGTAGTGTGTCGGCACGAGCTCCAACCTGGTCACTTCCCTGTTCCCGATGCTGACGAGAGCTGTTGAGAAGAACAAACCTGTTTTGGCTGTGAAATCCCCAAACACAAAATCAAGACTTTGTAAAAGAGTATAATAGGTCCTCTTTAAGAAAATTGTTCAGTGATTGTGTTGATGTGTTTGAGTAATCCGGTCCACATCACTGTATATTTTTCAGGTATGATCAACAAACCCGAAGTGTGAAAACATGCACCAGTGATGTGTATCAAGAACAGACAGAGACCGAAGAGAAAATAACGAAACAGACTGATGAGATGAAGGGTCTGGAGAACGCTCTGGCCAATCTTGAAATGGAGCTGAGAAATACTTGCAGAAAAATGGAGGAACTTGACAGAAGATATCGAGACAAAAACCAAGAACTGCAGGATAACATCAGAAAATATGAACAAGACAAAAAATCTTCCTGGTTTTCCAGGGCCTTTATACCATTTTATGACCTCTTTCAAGATTACTTTAACATGCCTGTTATTGCTGCTAAACAAACCGAACTGTCGCATATCGACTCTGAAAAGAACGGTCTGCGAAACACAGAGTGGAACATTAAAGTCCAACAGACTGATCTTCAGCTGAAGATGGCCAACTCCAAAATAAAGCTGGGTGAGTCTCTCTGTGCTCTTAAATTATTATTATAAACAGCATGATATGCACACAGATGCATTTGCTGTATGTTTATAAGTTCACCCAATGATGTCTCATGAATCAGAATCTGTTGTATGTCGGTTGTCCAGGTGTGATTCCCAGTCCTGTCCACCTGACGGAAGTCCAGCGGTGTCTTGATCAAATCCGACAAATTCTGGTTGATCTTAAAAAGTTCTGGGAGAAAGTGGGTGTTATGCTGGACACACTGAAAGAGAAGACCTTTGTTGGGGAGGATCTGATTGAAATGTGTGACATGAAAAATGAGTTTCTGCGCTCCATTAAACAAGCAGGAAAGGTTAGTTAGACGCTGAGCAAATGTAGTTTTTTGTCTATCAATAATGCACTCTGATTAATAGTGTACAACTGACGCTATATTTTCCAGAATCCAAAGCAGGAGAACATTGTAAACTTAAACATAGACACAAGTGTCTAATCATTAAAAGTCATTTCCTGTAAATGTATTTATTTTTATCTACTGTCAATGAAACCACAAAGTATGTATTGCTAACGCGTTATTATTATTATTTCTGAGATAAGGTACAAACAGTATATGTGACAGTGACCACATTTTCATTCACTCCTTCTCCATATAGTGAAACATTTCTTAAACTTTAACTTTGTTCATCGGTCTTTAATTACTCGCCCTTGTGTCACTCCAAACCCGTAAAGACATTCATTCATCTTTGGAACAAAAATTAAGATATTTTTTAGGGATGCACCGATATGAAAATTTTAGCCAATACTGATAACCGATCATTCTTTATATTTGAAAGCTGAAAACCGAAATATTGACCAATGAATCTAAATCCAAATTTGTATATAATTTCTGAGAGCCTGATTACAAACAAAAGTCTCAATATTGATCAATATTGAGTTAAAGTAATGGAAAAAAAATTTTTTGCCATGACTTTTGCAGACTTTTACTGTCACTGTATTACAGTGAATGTGTTGTGATTAATGTTGGTGTGCTTTAATCTTTCAGTACTGGAAGAGATTTGGTGATTGCTGTTACAGAGCACAGAGCATCTTCAGCGTTCAGTCTAAGGACGCTTATAAATTCCTGGAGATCAATCCGTCTTCCCTCTCGGAGAATGAAAGGAACGCGCAGTATAATCTATCATGGAGAAGCTGAAGAAGATCAATCCTCAGGGCTCGTCTCAAGCCGACATCACTGAGTGACAGAGATCTGACGATGCCTTTTAAATGCTCCTTATAAGGCATATATTAAGGCATACAATTTATCTTATCCTTTTTGTAGTCTTTACAACTGCTCTTGCACATGTTCAATTACTGTTTTATAAATACTCTGTAGATTGGTGTATGTTAGGAATAGTATTAGCCTATTTCTATCTCAAAATGTATGGCTATCTCTGTTAAAATTGCTTTGCATTTCATTATGGTTTATAAATCTTGTGATCTGGTCACATGACTACTGTCACACAATAAAAGCCAAAGACATTAAACATTTCATTGTAGCCAAATCATTCAAAAAGTAATTTCTAATGTTTCAGTGCACATCACCACAGTTAGTAACTCCACAAGAGACACCATTATTTTATAGTTTCTACAGCTTAAAATGAGTAGTGCAAAAAACACTGGAGTTGTATTAGTCTACACACCCCAAGCGCTCATGAGCATTTATAATAATAATAATCTTCCTCTTAATATTTTTCTCCAACACCAAACATTCTTCATCCAAGCCATTTCCGCTAAACATGTAAATCTCCACAAGTAAAAAAGAGTTGCAGATAATGTGGTTATTTTAACAACAGTGGAGACAATATGTTGATGCATTTTCTAGAACACAGCAGAAAATATATGACTCCGACGGTTCGACTAAACCGGACTAGTGCCAAGATGTGCAAATTTATGTGAAGTAGAATGTAGCCTATATGCTATTCCGACCTCTGTGGTGTTATGAGCCAATGACGTCATTTTATTGTAACTCATCTATTAGCTCAAAAAAATGTACTTTAGAAATAATGGTAATAGCCTGTGTAGGTTGTGTATGTCCAGTGGCCAATGAGATAAAAAAAATTAATGCAACAAAATAATTTTCTCTATATTTGCTCTGTTGTTCACTTGATTTACACCTGATACACCATGAAGTCCACAAGTCTGTAGGCTGTTCTGTGAATTTTAGAGTTGAACGTGTTCCCTTTCAAGGGAACTCACGCAGCGTTGATTGACGCTTTGGGAAAGCTCAATGCTTTACGGTCAACACCTCATTATACGGTGCCCATTTCACCTTGGTGCCCTCAGGGGGCCGGTCTGCCCAGCGAGCCCATATTGGGCGCTAGGATGCTCGCCCGTCTAAGGTTGGCCCCAGTTCGGTTGTTCCCTGTTGGTGCGCCACTTCAGTTGCTCGAAAAACACCAGGGGCCGGTTTCACAAAGCTATTAGACGGTCTATAGTGTTAGACAAGTCTAAAATTTGCTCATAGACTAGTCTAATGCAAGTTAGACTGTTTCACAAAAATAAAGACTGACTTAATTTAGACCAAAAAAATTAGACACCTTTCCCCCAGGCTAACACAGGTCTAAGACTCTGTTACCTTGGCAACCAGCAGTAACAATCAGTTACATTACAAACAGCCAAAAGAAAAGGGAAAATGGCTCATAATTTGTGGTTTGCTAACGACGTTATGGAGAGAGCTATGAGAAGGGAAAGGATTTTTAGGGACCGCAGTAACCTACTGGAAATATATAATAATGAGGACTTTTCTTTTCTGTATGTCTTTAACGCTCCGCTCAACGGTCGGATTAACGCTGTTAACTGTCGTAGCAATATTTTTCCAAATTAAACATTTCTTCTTGTTACTACATTCTGTTAAATTTCCCAAGTAAAATGTCCTTGTAACTGTTATACTCCTCCAACAAACACATATTTTCCGCTGGGGTAAACTGCACTGAGTGGTTGAATACACTTACTCGATCCGCCATGTTTTTTGTTTTGAAAAGCTTCTTATTTTACCCAGAATGCATTGCAGTGTAGTCCTACTTAAGATAGTCAGAGTCTTAAGTGCTTTGTGCAACGGTCTGATTTAGATGTCGATCTGAAGTCTGACTATCTACTATATCTAAGCCATAGTCAAAGACTATCTTTGTGAAACCGGCCCTAGAGGCCAGTCTCCAGAGGCTGGTTCCCTTAGTAGATTTTCTGGCAGCGTGGAAGCTACTGCCAAATATATTTTGTTGGGTCCTGCACACAGTCGTAATGGGTTACACTATTCAGTTCGGGTCTCGCCCGCCCAAATTTATGGGGGTCCTACTCATAGTGAAAGGCTCTGGTTATGGAAAAGGAGGTAAAAACTTTTTTGGTGAAGGGGGCCATAAAATGTGTACCTCTTCCCGACAGAGAAGCTGGTTTCTACAGCCGGTATTTTACTGTTCCAAAGAAAGATGGTGGTTGCGTCTCATTTTAGATCTGCCTCATCTGAACCAGTCAGTCATGCATCTCAAATTCAAAATGTTAACTTTGGTTGGTATTGTAAGAAACTGGTTTCTTACAATAGATCTCAAGGACGCATATTTCCATGTATCCATCCTTCCACAACACAGGAAGTTCCTGAGGTTCGCTTTCAGGGGCGAAGCGTACCAATATCGGGTTCTTCCATTCAGTCTTTCACCAAATGTGTGGATGTAGCACTGGCCCAATTACATCTTCAAGGCATCCGCATCCTGAACGATATCGACTTTAGATGTCGTCCTTGCTCACATGAAAATGTTGGGGTTAAGGTTTAACGCCAAGAAGAGTGTGCTTTCTCCAACACAGAGGATCACTTTTCTAGGCGTGGTATGGGATTCGGTTACAATGCAAGCACATCTTTCCCCTGCGCGCATGGAATCGATCCTGTCTGGCGTAAACCGAATTAAGCTAGGCCAGTCACTCACCTTAAAGCAGTTTCAGAGACTGTTGGGTTTGATGGGAGCAACGTCTAACATGATTTCATTTTGCCTGTTGTACATGAAACCACTACAGTTTATGGCTCTGGACCTGGTTCTCCTCGAGGGGCAACCCATTTCGCATGATCGAGGTGACGCGGCGCTGCTTACGTGCCTTGGTTGTGTGGAAGGAACCCTGGACCCGATGCTGGGAGTTCCTTGTCATGCAAGATGCTAACGATGGATGCTTCCTTCATGGGTTGAGGAGCGATTCTAGAAGGTTGCTCAACTCAAGGTCTGTCTTTCTTTCCTGGCACATCAACCGCCTGGAGATGATGCCGGTCTTTCTTGCTCTCAAGAATTTCCTCCCAGACTTCAGGGGCCACCATGTGCTCGTCCACTCAGACAACACGTTGGTGGTTGCCTACATAAATCATCAGGGGGGTTTTGCATTCGCGTCCACTCAGCAAACTGATGCACTAAATCCTTCTGGTCCCAGGGGAAGCTGCTGTCACTCAGGGCAGCTTACATCCCTGGGTGCCACAATCAGAGAGCAGACATCCTAACGATGTGATGTAGCAGATTTGGAGATTGCTTGGCCAGGCAGAAGTGGGTCTGTTTGCATCTCACTGTCCACTCTGGTTCTCCCTCGTGCATCAAGCTCCTCTCCTGGACTGGATGCTATGGTTCAGACATGGCCGAAGCTATGTCTGTACGCATTTCCCTCGATCGCTCTGCTCTGTTTCTGGAGAGAGTTCAAAGGGGCAAGGTCAGTCTCACCTTAATTGCCCCGCGGTGGCAGGGCTGAGTGTGGTTTTCGGATCGTGTGTCTCTCCTCGATGGCTCTCCTTGGGAGATTTCAAACAGAAGGGACCTTCTGTCCCAGACAGGGGTCTCAATACTTCACCCCCACCCAGAACTATGGAAGCTGTGGGCTTGGCTTCTGATGGGCCCAGCTCATAGATTCTGGTCTTTCAACTGAGGTTGTTGAGACCATTCTTCACTCCAGAGCTCCTTCCATGAGGAAACTGTATGCCTTGAAGTGGAGAGAGTTCACATTCTGGTGCAATGGCCATCAGCTGGACCCAGGTAACAGCTCGGTTGGTACAGTGCTGGAGCGATTCACTTTCCCCGTCCACCTTAAAGGTTTATGTGGCGGCCATAGCTTTTTACCACATTACTTTGGGTGGAATGTCCTTAGGGAGAAGACCATTGCTAACACGTTTCCTCCGTGGCACATTGAGGCCTGTGGTACACACTAGGCTTGGGATTTGGCTTTGGTTCTCCCTGGCTCCCTTTGAGCCTATTCAGGAGGTTCTAGTCAAGTTTCTGACTCTCAAGACTTTGTTCCTTGTTACTCTTAGCTATCACTTCTCTTAGAGGGATAGGAGATTTGCAAGATCTATCGGTTGCCCCTTCGTACTTGGAATTTGCACCTGGCATGGAGAAGGCGTTTCTTCATCCTAGGCCGGGTTACGTTCCCAAGATCCCTATTAATGTGGGCAGATCTATTGTACTACAAGCCTTCTGTCCTCCTCCATTCCAGGATCCAGACCCGGAAAGAAATAATCTACTCTGTCCTGTTCGGGCATTAGATGCTTACGTCCACAGAGCTGCCTTGTGGCGTAAATCAGAACAGCTGTTCATTTGTTTTGTGTCACCCAGCATCGAAGCAGAGGATGAGCGAATAGTTGTGTAGAAGTGAATAGTTGAGACTATCTCTCTTGATTATGAGTCGGCTGAACTACCTTCTCTTATTGCAGTCTGAGCCCTCTCTACTAGGAGTATGGCCGCCTCGAAAGCTCTTTTGTCAGGAGTATCGCTTCAAGATTGTGATGCGGCAGGCTGGTCCTCACCGCACACTTTTGTGAGGTTTTACAACCTGGACTTGAGCTCTACACCAGGGGCTCAGGTGCTCTCGTCCTAGTGCTTTTTCAACGATTTCACACTAGACAGGCTCTTGTCATTATGGCAACATGGTTATAAATGTTCCCTCAGCGTCAGTCAACCCTTGAAAGGGAACGCCTTGATTACAACTGTAACCTTGGTTCCCTGAAAGCAACACCAAGGAACTTTTCCTCTGCGGTCGCCCTACAGGTTAGAAGCGGAATTGTCCATTACCGCTGTCGTAAATAATTTAGCCTACCGCAGCCTACTGTCGCACGCACACGCTCGCTGTTTATCCAGCACCGGCTTTGGAATCAACAATGGCCACAAGACAAGGTAGAGTATGATGCATGATTTTATGAAAGACATCACAAACGAAGAAAAACTATGTATGCCGTAAAGCAGTCGAATTTTGTAGTTCTTTTTGTGCTCCGGTTACTACCCGAAACCTGAAGTTACATAGTGCCAGTAAAAGCGATACAGACCACGTCAGGCTATGGCAGACGTGTCATTTAACCTATTGTAAGTCGATGTACCATCACAAGGGTCTTTGAAATATATTATGAAGGTTGAAAAACTACATAGTGTTACTTGAAGAGGGAATGAGACGCTAGTGAGGAAAGTTACTGTCGTAACCGAGGCGTTTTCAAACTTATTCTTTATTGTGTGTATTACTGGAAGCAACCATCATGGAAGCAAATTATGAAAATTATGGGGGAAAAGAAGGTGATTGATTATCGGTCAATAGGTTCCTATCAGTTTTGGAATATTTAAAAAAAATAGTTTGTTTGATGATTTGACTGATCAGAAGAGGGCAGCAGAGACTGATACTTCACACAAAGTCAAACTATTCTGAATTATATTTGATCAAAATCTTAAAAATAACATGGAGATGAATTTGACGATGAACGTTTGAGAATAAGAACTCTCTCATTCCGAACTTTTTCAACTCTGTAGCTTGGAGAAAAATAGTTACGTTTGTGTTGTAATTTTAAGATGGTGTATATGAGACTTCAGGCAAATCTGCTCTGGTCAAATTCATTATGTAATGCACATATTTAATGACAAGAAAATGAACTTTGTCCATGAAGAGTTGAGTCTCAGTGAAGTACAGTTATCTTATATGAGGATGTCAACCTGACAAACACAAAGTTCATCCATTGATAATAGTACTCAGGATTATGAATAATGAACTGGGACAATACAGCCATACATGTTTGAGCAAGAGTTTGAACCACCTCTACCTATTGTGGATTACAGCATTATAGAGCCCAGAGAAACAAGTGCGGCGCATCTTTAGAATATTATGTTTGAACTTCTGTTTTTGCGGTCGCTCTGTATATTTCTATGGCATCACTGTCGAAGAGTAATTAGCTGGTGAAGTGGATTTACTTATTGTAGAGTTAAGGAAAGTTATCATGAGCATTGTAATGTTTGAAGCGGATGTCATAACAAATGTCAGTGGACCGGGAAGATTTTAAAACGAGCGGTTCATTCATAAATCCGTAAGATCTTAACTTCATGCTGTGGAAATACCAACGCTATCTCACGACCAATTCATACGAATTTGTACGAGTGATTAAAAAGTGGCTAATTCGTATGAATTCGTACGACCTCACTCGTACGAATTTGTACGATTTGTCTAAACCCACGTGATGGGTAGGTTTAGGGGCGGGGTCAGGGGTAGGTCATTCGTACAAATTCATACGTAAAATATGTACGATTTAGCACAAATCTACTTCGCACAAAACTAATTCGTACGAGTGAGGACGTATGAATTCGTACGAATTAGCCACCTCGTAAAATTCGTACGAATTGCCGTGAGATCGGGCTGAAAATACAGACCGGAAGACAGAACACAAAGAGCGCAGCTAAAATAAAAAAATTGATTAATGAATAAATTACTGGTAACAATAACCACAATAATATAATTGTTATACCATTTAAACTTGACTAATTATGCATCATGTTACATGTCTTAATACAGCTATTTAACTGCTGTTACAGTGAAATATTACAGTGCTTGAAATAATAAAATAAAATGTTTGAAACTCCCATTAAATTATTTAATAAAGTCACCATTAGTTGAGGTTTGTTTTGCAGATCAATATTTATATGTGAATAAAAGCCTAAATTCAATCTGTTCATCATATAAAGTGATCGAGTCTCTTCAGAAAAATTGGAATAACCCGCTCAATTCATATGGATTAGTTTTACGATCTCTTTATGAACTTAATTGAAGCATCAAAGTGGTAGTTGCTGTCAATGGAGGGACAGATCTCTCTTACTGTAGATTTCATTAAAAATATCACGTCATTAGTGTTTCAAAGATGAACACATCTATATGCCAATTGTAATGTATTAATCTGATCATAACTGTTGTCTGAGTCATTGTCATATTTTATGCAAAAAGCAGGAGATTTTCAATATTTTAAATGTACACGTGTTAAAAAATTTTATTCCTGTTGGAAGTTTTTGTATTATTCTTCTAAGGATGAAGAAAAGACAATGAATATTTATTGAATTAGCATAGACCTACCATCCAATCGATGAAACCATAAAGCTGACACAGAGGTATGTGTAATTAAAATATGAAGTTATTATAATAGTTAGTCATTACTTTTTTCCATAAAGTATAGCATATGAAGGACAAAAGTACAGATGTGTCGAAACTGTTATAAATCAGTGAGTGTTTTCAGACAGCAATTATTATTATTCTCACATGGCCTATAGGTGTTAGTGTTTTTCCTATTTAAATTAATTTAAAGCTAAGCAGGTCTGAGTCTGGATGGGAGACCGCCTGGGAAAACTAGGTCACTGCTGGAAGAGGTGTTATTGAGGCCAGCAGGGGGCGCTCACCCTGTGCTCTATGTGGGTCCTAATGACCCAGTGTAGTGATGGGGACACTATACGGTCAAAGAGCACCCTCCTGCGGATAAGACGTTAAACCTTCAAGGCCACTTTTGAAAAATCCCCAGAAATGGCATACCCAAACTTAAACAGATACAGTTCATGAACCCTTTGCACTAAAAGCACAAGTATGATCTCATTTGAAAGCTGACACCTAGTAGTTTATTGTAAATGTAGAAATAATTATTGTCATAATGAAAAAAAAAATGTTTAAATAGCTTCAAAGTTTTGTAAAGTTATTAGAAATTTATTTTTATGAAACATCTTCATAAAAATAAAATTGAAGTTGGCCCTGGAGCAATCTAGAAATGCACTGCAGCTAAAGCCATATTTGTGACCATTTTATATTTAAAATCTGAAAATGATAAGTCTAAAACTCTGTATTTAGTTAAATGTTTTTCAAGATCATGTCAAATTACTTTATTTTGATTAGACTCTAAAATGCAAACTGATGTTTAGTCATCTTCTGAGTCATCTATTCAGTCTATTGTCTCTATTGTTTTGTGGTGCAAACCAGCCCCACTCATTGTCAGTCTCTCCTGCACACATTCACACCTCTCCAGACTGGTTATGGCTCTAAATATGCATTTCTTTTGTCTGCATATAGCTACTAACGACTGGCTATTCACGGGCTATTCATAGGGTTTCAAACCCTAATTTCTTGTATCAAAGTTCTCACTAAATATTTGAAACTGGTATCAAATGCACTGAAACATTTCAGTATGCATTCCTAATTAGAAAAAAATCATAAATCAATAACTGCTGGTGGCAGGTGCACCTGGGCTAGCTAGCATGTTAGCTTAGCACACCATCAATACACGACCATTTATGAGATTAAAACCATGTTTGTGCTCCAAACTTACTTTATAACGCAAGTCGAGTGTTTTAAATAATCTTCTGTGATCTAATTTGGCTTCAGATAAAAAAAAAATCCGACAGAAAATTTATTATTTATAGTGTTCTGCACGATGATGAAATCTATATCGATTAGCATTACATTATAAATATAATCTATTATTATGAAATACCTGGCATGGCTTGAAGAACACAGGTAACTCAAATATCATTGCAATCATGTTTATTGTCTTCAAAACATCTTTATCTGCATGTTACAGCGATCTCTGTCAGCTACTTTCTGTATCAGTGACGTCCTGGAATGTCACATGACTATGGGTCTTCTTCGTGATCCATATATGGACTATTAGTGTGCATATAGCGCCCTCAGGCTATTGGTATGAATTGAAAACACAGCACATCTCAGTAAGAAGCGATCATAATGATTACATCGACGCATTTGGGTATAAATTCAATAAATATTATTCCTGTCTATAGAAATATGATGTGAATCTTTGAGAATATATCAATATTTCTCCAAGTCTGCACATTTTTGAGCTAAAGACCTGAGGGACGATGTTTTGTGAATCGCTGTCATGACGACAGCACAGAGTGTTTTTAATGAATGGACCAGCTGACGCTCATAATTCATATTAAAGGTATCGACTCATTTTTTCATTTCATAACTCCTGACACAAATTAAGACATAACTGTCACTATAAGTTGAATACAAATACTGAATCTTGAGTCTTATATCTTTTTAATGATGTATAGTTTGTCAAGGTATAACATTAAATCTGATAGTAAATTTGAACTAAATAAAAAAAACTCTTCAGTGCGCCGACGCTCTGGCAACGGTTAACAGGTTTAAACGGAATAGTCAAACATTCGCTCACTTTTAGTGAGGCACAGATATTATTATATAGTCTTATTATTATATAAGTCCACAAGTCTGTAGGCTGTTCTGCAAATTTTAGAGTTGAACATGCTCCCTTTCAAGGGAACTCACACGGCGTTGATTGACGCTTTGGGAAAGCTCTATGCTTCACGGTCAACACCTCATTATACGGTGCCCATTTCACCTTGGTGCCCTCAGGGGCGGTCTGCCAACCCGGCGAGCCCATATTTCAGTGTTTGCCGGAAACGTAGCGGCGCTAGGATGCTCGCCCCTCTGAGGAGGGTCCCAGTTCGGTAATTCCCTGCTGGTACGCCTCTTCAGTTGCTCGAAAAACACCAGAGGCCAGTCTCCAAAGGCTGGTTCCCTTAGGAGATTTTCTGGCAGTGTGGAACAGAGACTATCGGGACTGGCAATTCTTTCCATCGAGAATGCACAAAGCCCTGAATTAAAAACCAATGACATCGTGGATGAATTTGCCGAAAGAGAGGCCCGGAGAATGCAACAAAAATGAGTGAGTAGTTTTTTACATTTTGGGCCGCCGTGCCAAGATCAGTAGTTTATTATTGACATTGGCTGAGCCTTGGTTGTTTTAGACTTGTTTTTGTTCCGTTTTGGTTGTGAAAAGTGAAACATTTTCTTGATACACTACAGTGAACGTTTATAAATCTATCTTCGATGTACTTGGGGGCGGGGTTAGGGGGGCCCGTAACATTTTATTTTGCATATGGGCCCGGGACTGACTTGCTACACCACTGCTGCCAAGACAGATGCGCTAGATAGGCTACGTGATGTAGCCTACGTCCCTACTCCCTACAGAGCCAATGATAGCGCATTCTACACACAAGAGACACCGACCGCTCTGTGCACAACGCATAGGCTATTTCAAGTGGAGAGAAAATAATAAATTGAACATAGCCTACATATTCACGTAGCCTTTCGAAAATCTGGACATTCAGTGTCCCGGGAGAATGGATAAATTTCCCGGGACAGGTTAATAAAAAGGACAATCCTGGTAAAACCGGGAGAGGTGGCAACCCTAGCTCTGGGCTTCTTGTCTTCCATTTGGGATTTCTTGTCCTCAGCTTTGGGCTTCTAGGCATCGGGGGTTTAATGACGTGTCAGTATCTAAAGATGCAATCAGTTCATTAGGCTTTTATACTCCTGTTGTTTACCACAGGCGTTAGGTTCTAATCTTCTAGATTGACATAAGTTGTGACTTTCCCAAAGTTTCCCAGATCCTTCTCATGGCCTCCCAGTCCCAGGTGCAAGCTGTCCGCCTCATCATGTCCTTGAACTCCAGGGTTGCGTTAGAAACCGCATACTCACTGAGTAGGTACTTCATTTCAATAAGTACTTACTTAATATGGAGGGATTATTAGGTCAGATTGAAAACTAAAAGTCTAAAACTAAATGTCTTAAGCGAAAACTAAAACTCTAAATCTGAAACTAAAAGTCTAAATCGAAAATGAATTTGGTATTTAGGATTGGGCATTTTGTATTTAGGATTGGGCATTTTGTATTTAGGATTGGGCATTTTGTATTTAGGATTGGGCATTTTGTATTAAGGACTGGGCATTTAGTAATTTAACCATTTAGGATTGGGCATTTAGGGATTTAACCATTTAGGATTGGGCATTTAGGATTGGGAATTTAGGGATTTAGGATTGTAGTAGTTTAGGCTAACTACAAACACGAGTGAAAAGTGTTAAACTGCAGACATGGAGGACACGCGAGTCCGGCGGTTATGTAGAGAGGTTTAGATAAAGGGGTTTGAAGGATTAATTATCAGTATCTAACCTGATGAAAATGTATTTATTCAATGTTGTCTACATTATATTGCGTCTGCAGCAGCATTGTGAACTTTTGTAAAGATATGTTTAGCCATTTTAAATGCATCATTATATTCAAATTGCAAACACATGAAGAGAGTCTCCGCATGAAAGACCCACGACTGGCAGATGAACGTGCTCTCCGAAACGGTAGGAAATCAAATTAGATTCAATGGAGGATTTTAACAGTGACAAGATGATTGACAGGACAGTTTACAGTGACAGGATGCACACACCAGATCTGTCCGTTAAAGATGACGTGATAGTAAGTCCCAAAGCTTGTCTACTCTTTTGCTATACACTCTAAAGTATGTACTTTTTCGTCACAAAAAGAGTACATACTTTTAGGTCGTAGTTTAAGTAGGCGAATTGGGACTGGGCCATGATCTCTCCTCTGTCCTCCATCCTATGACCCGGAAACCGATCCAGCTCAGACATCTTGAAGGACATCTCAATTCTAAAATTGCACCGCGAGTCGTCGAGGATCGAGGAGTGAGGAGGCTTCCTGAGGAGTCATGAGCGAGGATACACGGGTGTTTTATCTACTAAACGTGACGCACGTATAAATTCTCCTCCCCATTCAAATCGGTCACAATCATTTTAATTTATACTTTACCTTTGCAGTTTATATACACCACACATCTCACATATTTCAACAGGGTATCTTGCTTTATTATTATTTACTATGAATTTCCTAAATAACCAAACTAATACAACATAAGGGCAGATCATTTTAGCGCAGTTGATGGCGCTATGAAGTGATACTCGAGTGATCAAGCATTCCAGTGTATAAAAAAGCTTTCATTCGATTCCTCCGTCTGAGGAAACGAGGATGCACATGAGGATTTGTACATACTTTTTCGCTCACCTACTGCTTTTTCCATAGTATATAGTAGGGAAGTATGCAGTTTTGGTCGCAGCCCAGTAAACTTAACCAAGATGGCTGATTTCCTTTTAAGGTTCTAGGAGTAGAACCACAGTAGAAACAAAGTTCTTTGTGTCCTTGAGCACACACACATAATCGCACACACTTCTGCTTCTCTTTCTCATGGGTAGGCACACACACATATGTATAATGAACAATAACTGTACATCTATGCAAATAAGATATAAGCCATCTTTTACAAACAAAAACAAATAACAACATTGAATGCAATGCATTATATTCATTGGCTAAATGTTTAACAAAGGAAAACAAAAGCATTTTCTTGATATTATACAACAGGATGAATATAGAGATACAGTTTTCATTGCTTTGGGGTTGTTACGCCCCATCTAGGTCAAAGACGTAACATGAAAAAAAAAGAAAAGATAAAGTTTATTTTTATGGAAAAGCGAATGAAACAATATTTATTGAATTTAACAGGTTTAGAATACAATTGGAGATTCAGCTTCAGGAACCGACAGATCCCAAAATAACAAACAAAAGATGACTTATCTGTATATACCTCTTACTGCCCTAATCCACAAAATAAAATAAAAATACAATTACTTCCCCAACTCCCTAATCCAAAACAGGCAATGAAGATCAAACGAAAAAGTGGCGTCGGTCTCCTTACCTCCCAAATAAAACAGAAACAGACCAACAGCAAAACGGGGATTAACAGAGCTTTGAATAGTTTCCATGTACTTGTCTGATCATCTTTGAATAGAGAGGTTAAGACCCAAATGTTTATGTATGTGAAATTTAGCTAGTATAATACACAAATTATGTAATATTTCCGTTTTCTCTTTTGAGTAGCCAAAGAAAACATCTTTAAAACAGAAAGAAATGAGACACTTACAATATAAGATTGGATAAACTTTTTCAAATCTGACCAAAATTTCTTTGTAGATCTCACGGTGTAATGGCTGCAGGATTGACAGTATTTGGTCTTATTTTCTGTAGTTTGTCTTTCACGCTCTCATACTCTTCCTGCCACTCTTCTTCAGACAGAGATGAAGGACTGATCTCCAGAAACCTGTAGGCTTCAATCGCCTGAATGCTGAAGATGTTGTAGGCCTTCATGGAGTTGATGCCAAAATTTGTCCATTCCTGTTCAAATTCATTTTAACATCAGAGGTTTGAACAACAGCAGAACTTTAGAAACATCATTATCATTGTTTACCTCTTGAGCTGCATCGATGGACTCCAGGAACTGTTCCTTCAAATCGTCAAGATCATCAATCCAAATCTCCCCAGCGACGGTCCTTTTATTCAGCATGTCCAGCAAAGAACCCACTTTCTCCCAGAACTTCTGAAGCTGGACCAGAGTTTGCTGGATTCGGGACAGATACTTCTGGACCTCATCAAGGTGTGTGACGCTGGGCATCTGACCTGTGATGTCCGTTACAGAAGTAAACACATGTTCAAAACCTAAAATACACATGATGTTTAAATATTAACAAGAAAACATGTAGCATCTCACCGTTGGCAATTTTTAATTTGGCCATCTTCAGCTGATTGTCCATCAGCTGGTTCTGGATGTCCCACTCTTGCTCTTTCAGGCGTTTCTGTGCTTTAATTGTCTCGGATAAATCTGCATAAAGAGCCATGATATGCTCTTTATCTGAAGTGGAGGTAATCGTTTTTAAAATGAAACTAACAATACTTTCCACAAATGGCACCATCATATAATATGTAGAATGACCCATGGACGGCCCTTTCGTCTTTTCTTCCTTGATGCTGCTGATAAATTTAAGTATCTCTGAGTTTTTCTTGACAATCATCTTCTCATAATCTTCTATCCCTTTACTGATGTTAAGAAGGTTTGCTTCCAGAACATCTGCAATCTTCTGAAGTGCCTCCATCTCACTGGTTTGTTGCTGCTGCTTCTCCTCTGTCTTGTCTTTTTCAGTGATGATGTCACTGGTTGATGACGCTACATCTCTGTTATGTTCATCATATCTGGATGTGCATCAGATAATTCAAAATATTTTATTTTAATAATCAGTTATAGTTTTTGAACATTATGCAAGTGTAGCGGGGCTCTCTCTCTTCTAGACGAGGAGCAAAAAATAAGGACACTACCTCTAGCTTAAACATGACTACGCCACCCTGTTTACAGGGAAATGTTAATACTTTGAATCCAAGATTTTACACAGGACACACAGGAACGTGATTTGTCAAGAAGGGCTAGAGACGTGGATACCAATAATACAAAAGTTTTATTTAAATACTCACAATAATTTTTAAAGATATAAAACTGGGTCATTCTCATTCACAATACAAAAGAGACCACAAGATAAAGGAGACCGAGGCTTAACGGCAGATGCACAAACTCAGTAAGCACAAGGCTTGTATATCACTCTCAGCACCCCGTGTACAAGTATCAGCACACACACTGCAATAAAGGCAAGAAATAACCACACAGCACTCTGTGACGAGCCCTCCACCACCGCGTAAGGGCCTACTAGTGGCCTACCATGAAGCCTCGGCTCCTGCAATGAGGGCAAAAAATATTACAGGTCTCAAATAGATCACAATCACAAATAACATTTAAACTAGTAAACCATATTACAAAAAATGAAAACATGAAAGTCAAGAAGGGTTTAGTACTAGTGCTGGTATACCCTCACTGACCTTCTACCAGCACTTTTAAAGATCACGAAATACTGTAAAACACAACGTAAACCAATCAGGACAGTCAGTAGCACAAACAATGATACATGAATATACTGGAAAAATAAATACCAAACACAAACACTTGGGAAGTGTGGAAGACACCCGGCGCTCACGGTGGCACGTACTGGAGAGCGAGCAAGCCTCACGCAAGACGACCTAGGCTGTGCACGCACACACACGTGTGTGGGGAACAGAGTTTGTTATCGAGATAATCTTTATGTAGACAGAGCAGCAGCATCAAATCAGCGTTGCCCACCAGGTATCACAGCTATTCCTCCTAAAAATACAAACATAAGCATACTTGCGATATATAAAAGAATGAGCGCTGTAAAAATTGGAGGTTTCACGTACCTTTAATTCATAAACCCGTCGCCCATCCACGCCACGCATACAGAGGACACGGGATACACATCCCCGAAGCACGGGAATGCAAGAGGGCCTACAAAGAGAGCGCCGCCGCTCAAAGCTCACTCCGCAACCTATCCCGGCCGCTCAAAGCATCATGACATAAACATAGTATTATGTTTAATGTTGTATTTGTATATGTCCACTGGAAGCCTCAGTACCAAAACAAATTCCTTGTGTGTGCAAGCACACTTGGCAATAAAGCTCTTTCTGATTCTGATTCTGATTCTGATTCTGATTCTGACACGGGACTACAAGAGAGGCATGTAACGTAAGAGCCGGAGCCGCGAACAGCCGCGTACTATCCCGATGCTATAAACACAATCGTTTACACAACATCCCACATCGGTGTTCACTACCTACCTCATAGCGGAAGCACTAAAGGGACAAAGGGCGGTCCCACGGGCAATGACGCGACACTCAACCAGCAAGCACACGCAATAAGTGACTACATGTTCTCTTTTTTATATCATCCCACCCTGTTTGTGATTGGACCCACACTACCCCAAGCACATTAACTTGATTACCGGGCAACAATACGTCCCACTACAATCTGCCCCACGTTTTTGCATCGCCGACCCGACGATGAACCACTTAGTACAAGTTCCCAGCCTTGACGGCTATAACACGATCACGGAGGAACTCAACACGAGGCCTCTGCCTTGACGGCTACATAACGAGAGATGCACACGTTGTCGGGTATGACGGTTAAAACACGAGAAACAAGTGATACACGAGTTCTCGGACATGACGGCTAAAACATGAGTAAGGCACTGGTTACAGGTCCTCTGCCTTTACGGCTACTCAACGACAGATACACACGTTCTCGGGCATGACGGCTAAAACACGAGAAACAAGTGATACACGAGTTCTCGGACATGACGGCTAAACATAAGTAAGGCACTGGCTACAGGCCCTCTGCCTTTACGGCTTACTCCACGAGAACAAGTGATACACACGTTCTCGCACATGACGGCTAAAACATGAGTAAGGCACTGGTTACAGGTCCTCTGCCTTTACGGCTACTCAACGACAGATACACACGTTCTCGGGCATGACAGCTAAAACACGAGAAACAAGTGATACACGAGTTCTCGGACATGACGGCTAAACATAAGTAAGGCACTGGTTACAGGCCCTCTGCCTTTACGGCTTACGCCACGAGAACGAGTGATACACACGTTCTCGAACATGACGGCTAAACCACGAGAAACAAGTGATACACGAGTTCTCGGGCATGACGGCTAAAACATGAGTAAGGCACTGGTTACAGGTCCTCTGCCTTTACGGCTACTCAACGAGAGATACACACGTTCTTGGGCATGACGGCTAAAACACGAGAAACAAGTGATATACGAGTTCTCTTGCCCGGTTCTCCCCATTCTACTGTCTCCTATGAAAAAAAACTTCCTTCAGGGCAACGCCAGACTGGGAGCAACCATACAGCTCTAACAAATTATGTAAATTTTCTCTGGGTCTCCACGTTCAACCACAAGGCGGTAGTAAAATGTTATCCTTTTATATGGACGACTTACCAGAGCAACCTCTGTAAGTGAATGACACAGATAAGGAAAACAGCTGTTGGAATGCTCCAAATCCCCTGAAATGACGCTGCTGCTCTGTCCCCAACACTAGACTTGAAAAAAAAAAAAAAAGAGACCAAAAAAACACTAATACATTCATACAATGTACACCTCCAACAGTTACCCAGATACAATAAGCATCCACGTCTCAGCCCAACAGAGAAACTCTACTATCCTGCCGACTACGCCAGAATGTAGCGGGGCTCTCTCTCTTCTAGACGAGGAGCAAAAAATAAGGACACTACCTCTAGCTTAAACATGACTACGCCACCCTGTTTACAGGGAAATGTTAATACTTTGAATCCAAGATTTTACACAGGACACACAGGAACGTGATTTGTCAAGAAGGGCTAGAGACGTGGATACCAATAATACAAAAGTTTTATTTAAATACTCACAATAATTTTTAAAGATATAAAACTGGGTCATTCTCATTCACAATACAAAAGAGACCACAAGATAAAGGAGACCGAGGCTTAACGGCAGATGCACAAACTCAGTAAGCACAAGGCTTGTATATCACTCTCAGCACCCCGTGTACAAGTATCAGCACACACACTGCAATAAAGGCAAGAAATAACCACACAGCACTCTGTGACGAGCCCTCCACCACCGCGTAAGGGCCTACTAGTGGCCTACCATGAAGCCTCGGCTCCTGCAATGAGGGCAAAAAATATTACAGGTCTCAAATAGATCACAATCACAAATAACATTTAAACTAGTAAACCATATTACAAAAAATGAAAACATGAAAGTCAAGAAGGGTTTAGTACTAGTGCTGGTATACCCTCACTGACCTTCTACCAGCACTTTTAAAGATCACGAAATACTGTAAAACACAACGTAAACCAATCAGGACAGTCAGTTGCACAAACAATGATACATGAATATACTGGAAAAATAAATACCAAACACAAACACTTGGGAAGTGTGGAAGACACCCGGCGCTCACGGTGGCACGTACTGGAGAGCGAGCAAGCCTCACGCAAGACGACCTAGGCTGTGCACGCACACACACGTGTGTGGGGAACAGAGTTTGTTATCGAGATAATCTTTATGTAGACAGAGCAGCAGCATCAAATCAGCGTTGCCCACCAGGTATCACAGCTATTCCTCCTAAAAATACAAACATAAGCATACTTGCGATATATAAAAGAATGAGCGCTGTAAAAATTGGAGGTTTCACGTACCTTTAATTCATAAACCCGTCGCCCATCCACGCCACGCATACAGAGGACACGGGATACACATCCCCGAAGCACGGGAATGCAAGAGGGCCTACAAAGAGAGCGCCGCCGCTCAAAGCTCACTCCGCAACCTATCCCGGCCGCTCAAAGCATCATGACATAAACATAGTATTATGTTTAATGTTGTATTTGTATATGTCCACTGGAAGCCTCAGTACCAAAACAAATTCCTTGTGTGTGCAAGCACACTTGGCAATAAAGCTCTTTCTGATTCTGATTCTGATTCTGATTCTGATTCTGACACGGGACTACAAGAGAGGCATGTAACGTAAGAGCCGGAGCCGCGAACAGCCGCGTACTATCCCGATGCTATAAACACAAACGTTTACACAACATCCCACATCGGTGTTCACTACCTACCTCAAAGCGGAAGCACTAAAGGGACAAAGGGCGGTCCCACGGGCAATGACGCGACACTCAACCAGCAAGCACACGCAATAAGTGACTACATGTTCTCTTTTTTATATCATCCCACCCTGTTTGTGATTGGACCCACACTACCCCAAGCACATTAACTTGATTACCGGGCAACAATACGTCCCACTACACAAGTATTTCATTTGATAATGTCTTCCAATTCATATTCTTACCTCTTCATAATTTCTTTAACATCAGTTATGATGTCACCAATCCCGTCTTTGGCCTTTTCTAGGACTTTCAGTGCTAATTTTGGTTTGTTTTTCTCTGCAGCCACCTTCAGACTGGGTAGCAGTGATGTGACTATGTTTTCGCTGGTTCCTACACACTGTAAAGACAGAAATAAGAGAGAAGGAGGGACATTTCAATGTTTGTATCATGAAGTCTGGATTTAATGAAACTGTTGGAAAATGAACATGGATGAATACCTTCATCAGAAGAGCCTCAGAGGATCCGAACAGCAGTTGTGTTTCGAGAGCTTGTTTTCTGATCAGACGCTCCAGCTCTGGGACTTTACCCAGACACAGATAAGACATGTGATAGAGGAGAGCCGTTCGCTCCGCAGACGGCAGAAGCTCCTGGATGAACTCTGGACTGCTTGTGGAGTCAGTGTCGACAAGGTCTAAGACACAAAACAAACATAGTTAGTCCTTTGGTTAATGTTTTTAAGTTAGCAACACTAAACAAGTAAAAGTTTTTTTTTGTATATTTACTTCAAGAAGCTAACACTAATAATTCCCCCCCCCCCCCCCCCCCCAATAATAATAAACAATTATGCTCAAATTGAAAATGCATTCAATTAATGGTGCATATTGTCACGATTAACAGTTGGAGTGCCCTTGATAGCCAGCAGAGGGAACTCCACCCCGGACTATTGCCACACCATCTCGGACTACATTACCCATTACCCGGACCAATCAACCATGATTGTCATCAGCTGTTCCTCATAGCCTTGTTTACTCTGTGAGGTTTTGTATGTTGTTGTGCTGCATTTCTGAGCATTCTCCATGGTTTCATTGTCTCTTGGATTCGCTTTTTGCCCCTGACCCCTGCCTGTTTGTTTGTTTGTTTGGACTGCCTTCCTGTGTTTGACCCTTTGCCTGTGTTTGATTACGATTCTGGATTATTTTAATAAACTGCATTTGGATCTCAACCTTCTTGTCTCGGAGCAGTTCGTAACATATTTGATATTGTACGTTCACATTAATGTATAGCTTCAGAAATGCTCTCAATTAAAATATATTTTATCATAGGTTTTAGTATGACACATATAGACCAACGATATGTAAATGTACTATTTCCTGTAGCATTTACTAAAATAGGGTTACATGACTTTTTTCTGTCGTGTTCAGCACTTGCAATTAAAACTTCGTATAACAATTGTTATTTCAAGGAAAAGATAGAATTAATACATTTTATAAGGGGTTTAAATTTAAACTCTCTCACATTTGCCATCAGTCATGTTTTTACAGAGTGTCCACTGGTGAAGCCTGCTAGAGTTTCTAGAAGCACAAAAGAAAGAAACATATTGCTTATGATGACATCACATGATGGAAATGTGTAAACAACACATGCAGTGGTCTTAGAAGTCCAGTGGACCCCAACCCAAACTTCAGGAGCAGCTGCAGATCACAAAACACATTTTATTGTTCACAAACTATTCTTTCACAAACATTTTCTCTGGCCTTGTTAAAAGTTTGGATACACATGAATACATTTTTGTTTCATGTGACCTTTTGATCTAATTTATTACCATTAAATGAACAAAATTGAGCAGGACATTTCACAAAATGTATTAGTTTTACATTTGTCAAAATCCTTTGTTTTCAGGTTTAAATTAGTCTTTGAAAAACAGATTTCCAATGGCCCTGTTTACACCTGGTCAATCATGCATGTTTACTGATCGGATATGTAGATCTCAATAACTGACACAATGCAGAAGGTGGATACCAACTGAACGTGTACTTTCCTTCCCCTTCATTTACATGCCTGTGTCCCTCTACGACTGACCACGCCCATCACGTGTAACCTTAAAGATCTAAGGCAACATTTACCTACTGTACAGGATAGCTATCAGTTTTGTTAAAACTGTTCCATTTACACTTAAAACATAAATGTGTGAACGAATATAAATCTAATCTTCAATTCCCGCGCTATATGCAAGTAGGCTACACGTCACTGAAAGCAAAATATGAGCTGCATTTTATTTCTCATCAGCCAATTTCAAGATCAAAGACCGCATTTGCCACTGAAGACCAGATGTGTCACTGAATGTGTAACTAAGCATAGCGACATGCCATTGGCTACTGTGTGTCAGATGCAAAGTCACTTAATGTTAAAACCTATGCTATATTTTTCTAAATGTCATAATTATTTGTTAACAAAGAAGAAGGCTATTCATTACTTCAATGAGCTCATTGTTTCAGCATTAAATTATTACATTGTTTAAATTAATATTTTTTTACTGATTTTGTAGGTTAGCTATATGTTAATTTCTGAAATACATAACAGTTAGCCTACCTCTGATAATAACAGATCACTCTAAATTATAATATGGACTCAGGCACTTTCTGTAAAGCTGCTTTGAAATGATGTGTATTGTGAAAAGTGCTAAACAAATAAATGTGATTTGAATTGAATTTAAAAAAAAAAAATATATATATAACCTATATTTTTTATAGAAAAACAGCTTATAAATAAGACTGAATTATATTAATTGAAAATGTAAAAATTAAGAAAGTTTTCTGTGATTGGTCAGTTTGCACAAATCATATGTCTATGGAAAGTCAAGTCAAGTCAAGTCAAGTCAAATATATTTATATAGCGCTTTTCACAATACAGATTGTATCAAAGCTGCTTCACAGTATCAATCAAAACAACTTAACAATGTTTGTTTATTACTGTAAAAAAAATTTACATTGGAAAGTACCAATGTGTCTTGGTTTAGCAGGTGTATACTGGATAGTCTACTTTACAACGTGTGTTTGAAGTAAATTAAATAGGTTTCACACACTATAGGCTACAGAATATTCCGTGTTTTCCTGAATGCAATCTTCGACGGGGTCACACACAATGAGAGGTGATTATAGACTACAGAGATGCTCAAATTAGAAATCACGTGATTGGTACGAACGTTTACTGACAGAGCCCACTCTCTCAACATAGTATTTCGGTTCACAGTGTACGAATTTGGCAGCCTGAGACAAATTTTGTAAATCCTAAATTATTCCTCTGATCTAGACTAAAATCTGAAGTCTTCGACCATTAGCTTGACATGTTCATCATGACAGCAGATTAAAGACCATATAGCGATCAAAATACCTCAGACGAATTTCTGTAAGAAACGTTATCAGAAGATTTTACTCACTGTCCTTCAGTGGGATTTCTCCAATGATGATTGTGAAATTCGCTTTTTTTTTCAAGAAAAGTCATAATCAAAATTAACAGTAGTAATGGTATATTTATTTTAATTAACATTTTTTAACTTATTTTAATAGACAAAATGACAGTAGATATTCCTTTGCAGCCCCCACAATCCTGCCTCTATAGTGCCATTGCTTGATGATGTAAAGCTCTGGATGCGTTTTCTTTCGAGCGTCCGTTTTTAAAGGGTCATGAACCCCTCCTCTTTCAGCTCAAGTCTACCTCACAATCTTTTTGAAAAATTCAAGTGGATAGCTGTGAGAAGAAGGTAGGAGAGTGGGTGTGACAGAGGCCCCGATCACACTGAACGGGTTTTTCAGGTTGCTGCTTGAAAATGTCCATTAGACATTAGACCCAGAAGACAAAATTGGCCTTTGTGCAGTAAGAATCTTACTGTAAAATTGTGCATATCGTGAATATTTTAAACATCACAAGTATTCTCACTTATCTTCCTTAACTTATAGCTGACCTGATTGCTTAGATACTGGTGCTTGTGCTTGCTTTTGCTTCCTCTTTGCTAAAGAAATAAGTAGAGGGATGACATTAGATTTGCATTTGCACAGTGAGTCACCTGGTGCTGGCTTTAGCCATGTGGAGTAATCGTCATTTTTCATCCAGTCATTATTAAAGTATGTCGAATATTTCATTTTCTTTTTTACTGGCCTGTCAGTCTTTGTGAACACACTGTCGTCTTCGTCCTCTGTCTCGCCACCCATGTTAACGCTAGCGAACGATGGTGACGTACAATCTTCTTCACTGCTTCTCTAATTGCCGCCTGTAGTAACCATAGACAGTAAAAGAAATGGACACAGCGACCCCATTGATTTCTACGGAGAAAACTGAAGCCTGATTATTGCACTTCCTGCCTGATGGCTGAGCGACTGCGCAGGCTCAAACTGAGCTTGACGACAGTCTGACAGTTGTAAATCTTCTAGTAGCTGTGCCAAGACAAATCTGAATCACCAAATTCTTCAAAAACGTTGTTGAAATATTTTGTCCTGTTGCTTTTATGGACTCTCTATCTATGGGCTTCTTGACTTTATGCCTCTATGTCCCCCTGATTGCCTCATAGACAGTAAAAGATTGCCTGCGAGCTTCTCCTTCTGTCTATACGGTAATTTCTCTACTGTGCGACAGAGAGTTGCGTGGTTATGACACAATCGTTTGCCTATTTTTACAAAAACGGCTTCTACGGGGCCATAACGTAAGATACAAAGTAATGGAGCCTTTTATACATTGTCGTGTTTCTTTAGAAATAAATAATGGACAAATGAAGTCTTTGGAAGCCTCAGATGTAAAGTTATTCGCTGTCAAAGTGACGCCAAAATGAATGGGAGTCAGAGGAATGCTAACAGCGGGTGAAGTTCTGCTACAATGGCGGCTCCTGCGAGGCTTCAGCTTCCGGCTGATGGATTACCCCCTTGGTAGTAACTGGCTAGCTACCAAGACAGACGTCACACGTCCTAGAGCCAATGATAGTGCATTCTACACACAAGAGACACCAACCTCTTTTGTCCTTTTAAGGCAAGACAGTAAATGGGGTCAAACAAACCTATAGACGGTTTCAACGGCAACAACATAAACAACCGTTACTGCGCATGCGCGCGTTTGTGGCAGAAATTCAATAGCAGGAAAATAGACTTAAAATACTCTGTCATTTTTGGTCATAGAGACTTAAGAAATATAAAAAAAACGGTTGAATGTCTATTTTTTTATGTGTCCACTTACAATCGAAATAAAACAGCTTTTGTAAAATAAAGAAAATAAACAGGGTGTGCTTTCTGCCTCTCCATCTCCGTTAACTTTTTTTCTGGAGCTTGCTCTAAACTTAAACAAAACTCAGCAAATACTATTCACCCAAGCATGAGCAATATATCTTTATTATCATTTAAGTTTGTACTTTTAAAATATCTAATTCACAACTAAAATAAATATTCTCTGTTTATGTAATCTATAAAAAAAGAGAGGAGTGTCAGCCGATCTCATTATCGTTCTCTCAGCTCATTATTCTGCTAATGTGACACGCCCACGGAGAGCGCGCGCTATTCAGACGCAAATGTCTGACACATGCAAACGTGTCAACGCCCCTCATAAACGCGATAACACAACAAATTTAATAATCAGATTAATGTACTATTTCTCTTGCGAGCCGACTCATCACATCACAGCCGACTGTGATGAATAATCCTGGGACATTTACCTCAGAACATGTGCTGGTTTATTTTCATTTCGAGGAGCGACGGATCTAGCCGGGAATTGTGAGTAGCCTAAGTTTTTATTCTTCTGCTTTGTTCTAATCGCGATATGGAATAGTGTCTGTAAATGCAAAAACACTGTTTGAATTTGAATCACGTTTCTGTGTGTGAATGAATTAATGGCACAGATGGGCCTGTTGTTTATGTTTAGCCTACTATGTTACAGATGAAATATGAAAGACAACATTTCGTAGTTTTGGAAAAAATAAACTCATCAACTAAGATGTTATTAGGCTATAGTGTTTGTTCCAATGTAAGCTATATCAAACTATATCAAACTAATGAATCCTTAACTTTGAAATATGTATGATAAAATGTATTGGCCTACTTTTAAAAAGAATACTTTATGAGAAATTAATGGGAAAAGACAATTTTCTTTTCAAGATGTTTCCAACTCTAACTTTGAACAAATTCTGTAGAATGGTCCATATAGCCTATTTGAACAGGATTTGTCTCCAGGAATGACTATGTACTAAAAATTTGCTTGCGACTTTCATTTATATTTGGATTATATATATACACTGCACTGCCGTTCAAAAGTTTGGGGTCGGTACGATTTTTAATGTTTTTAAAAGAAGTCACTTATGCTCAGAAATGCTGATTTATTTTAATTAAAAATACAAAAAAAAAAACAGTAATATAGTGAAATATTATTACAATTTAAAATAACTGTTTTCGATTTTAATATATTTTAAAATATTATTTATTCCTGTGATCAAAGCTGAATTTTCAGCATTACTCCAGTCTACTACAGTTTCTGTGTGTGAATGAATGAACGGCAGAGATGCGCTGTTTACCACAACTCGCAAAAAGACAGTTTACATTTGAATCGCGTTTCTGTGTGTGAATAAATGATCCGCTTTTAGCAAACTATATTGCTATACTGAGATGAGTAAATATCGACTGAAATATGTTGAAATAAAATGTATTTGTAGAAGCAACGTATTAAACTGCAAATTACATTTATATTTCTTATATAAACGAAAGACCTATGTAACCTTTTTAATAAAAAAATATATTTACAAGGTAGATGTAAACAAACTATTAAAAGGTAAATATAAGCCTTTTCTTTAAATAATTTTTATTGAGTTTTATTAGTGACAAATTTGGGGAGAGGATACATATTCCAAAACTGAAAATACAGTATGAGAATTAACTGCACAATTACTAGACATGGAAAAATATTTAAAAAATGAGATGCTTCCAACTGTGAACCAATTTGGTAGAATATATATATATATATATATATATACACACACACACACACACATATATATTGCTCTTGCATTCTTTCTTGTGGCTCAGTGACACACCTGAATGAATGGCTCATCAAGTATGCGGGCCCCATTGTCTCCTCAGGTGTGAAAAATATGAACGCAATGCTTACAAACAGTGGTTACACAAATAATACTTGACAAAGACACATGCCAAACATGAGGGCTTAAATATACAAGGACTAACGACAAAACAAGGGACACCTGTGCACAACAAGACACATAAGACAAGAGAACAGGATCACATGACAGACATGAAACAAGAGCATGAAACGAAACCAAAACAAGACGTGACAATAGCCATGCACTAACGCTTTGTCATAAGGACACAGACCACACAGGAAAATCATGAATATTCCAGCAACTTTCACTTTGGAATTAACCAGGGGTGTAAAAAGTACTGAGAAATTGTTCTAAAGTTTCTATGTCAAAATATTACTTAATTAAAAGTCAAAGTAAATAATAATAATAATAATAAATATAGCTGCGGAGTGCAATCACGGGGCCAAGTCAGAGGTCGGGTCAGAGGTCGCCCTACCTCAGGAACTCGACTTTCTCGCAAAAGCGTGTCAACCGTTGCCGGAAAACCAGTGATTTGAGTGCCATATTCCAAGTCTCCTGAAGGCACAAAATCACTTTGAATAAACAATTTTACTCACTCAATTTATATACGTAGAGTACATTGAAAGTTATTCTCAAATTAAATAAAGACATCCATCTCTTCATGGATTGTACAGATTGTTTAATGTGTTTTTAGATTGTTCTGCAGACGAAACACTGCAAAAATATCTTTCCAATAAATTTCATTAGACAAGAAAAACGGACAATATGAGCAGTGGGAAATGATCAGTGATCTTGGAGCTTTATACAGCTTCTTACAGCGGATGCCATTAAAAACATAGTAAGTCTATCCCTCACAGCCTCGCTTTAATATCTGTCATGGCACTGCTCTGAATGAGGTCTATATGGAGCAGTGTTGGGCATGTTACTTTAAAAAAGCGTTTTGCTTATCCCGTGAGAATGCACCACACGAAACTCAGATGTGGGTGGGTAATTTCTAATTCACACGAGGTCCCCAGATAATACTAATCCCGTCCGAATAGGGCTTAAGGCTACTGTAAGTGGCCTCATGAGAGTACAGTACTCCCTGATAAACGTATGTTCTCGCTCTGTCATGGCTGTCATCCCAAACCTTGACGAGATGATGTTCAGCTCGGCCTTAGGAATCTCACAGATTGGATCCAGGGCATCATAAAACGAAATCCATCTCGTACTGCAAGGGACCAGCAGCTTCTTTGCTATGATGTCATCCACAGTCTCTGCAGCCACCATTGAACAACTAGCCTTGTTCCATAAGCCTGTACATTTTGTGGTAGTGCTTCTGTATATGTGGCTTTTGCTTGTGGTTTTGACAGTAACCACTTGTCAACATCAATATATGAAACAAGGTTTAAAGTGTGTGCAGCACATCTCTGATGTGGCGGCAAAGTGATCACAACTTCACAACCATCATCATCATCACCACCACTGTTTTGCAATACATCATTAATGCCCGTAAAAGTCACTTCATCCTTGTAATCCTTCTCTTCGACTGGCTGGTATCTTTTGAAGGCCTTGATGAAATTAGAGCCATTATCCGTGACAGCTGATGTAATTGCCATAGGATGAGTGAATGTTGTCAAGCTCAATTGCAATCATATCATGAGTATGATGACCCCTGAATCTTCTGCATGCCTGTGCTGCTTTCCCTCACTCCATGCTGTTTGGATTCATCCAATGCGCAGTTATAGCTTTTATTATGTGCCGTCCAAATATCGGCTGTTAGAGATATATTCTACCTGTTCTAAGGTATTTTTGAGTTTGGAATTCATTCTGGCATATTCTGCATCTATGTACTTTGAAAAAGTAATTTTGCATGGAGGGCCCACTGTTGTGTGTTGTATTATTGAGCACAAGATGAGAGTAAATCCTTTTAAGCTCTTTATTCAACACGTCACCCACTGAACCCATTACTCCTCTCCCTTGATTCCTCAGCACCACCTCAACACTTAAGCATTACACTGCCACCTTGTGGTTAACTATGAACACCACATTTCCCCTCTTACTTGAAAGAGTATTCAGATTACTGTTCTGAATAATTTTCCTCTTTTAAGGTAACAAAAATTACTTAACCATTACTGTGTACTGTTACTAACCCTACAACAGACTGTGAGAAAAGTTTTGGCTCGTTTAAGCGCACACAACACATAAGCCATCATTGGTACAGTGCTGGAGTTCCTGCAAGAGCGATTCACTGCAGGGTTACCGCCGTCCACGTTAAAGGTTTATGTGGCGGCCAAAGCTGCTTACCACATTACTTCTGGTGGAATATCCTTAGGAAGAAGACCATTGCTAACACGTTTCCTCCGTGGCACATTGAGGCCTGCGGTACACACTAGTGTGCCAGCTTGGGCTCCCTTCGAGTTTACTGAGGAGGTTCTAGTCAAGTTTCTGACTCTCAAGAGTTTGTTCCTCTTAGCTATCACTTCTCTTAAAAGGATAGGAGATTTGCAAGATCTATCGGTTGCCCCTTCGTACCTGGAATTTGCACCTGGCATGGTGAAGGCGTTTCTTCATCCTAGTGAACGTTCCCAAGACCCCTACTAATGTGGGCAGATCTATTGTACTACAGGCCTTCTGTCCTCCTCCATTCCAGGATCCAGACCAGGAAAGAAATAATCTACTCTGTCCTGTTCGGGCATTAGATGCTTACGTCCACAGAGCTGCCTTGTGGCGTAAATCAGAACAGCTCTTCATTTGTTTTGTGTCACCCAGCATCGAAGCAGAGGATGAGCAAGTGAATAGTTGAGACTATCTCTCTTGATTATGAGTCGGCTGAACTACCTTCTCTAATGGCAGTCTGAGCCCTCTCTACTAGGAGTATGGCCGCCTCTAAAGCTCTTTTGTCAGGAGTATCGCTTCAAGATTGTGATGCTGCAGGCTGGTCCTCACCGCACACTATTGTGAGGTTTTACAACGCAGAGCAAGTTCCCTTGAAAGGGAACGCCTCGGTTACGACTGTAACTTTGGTTCCCTGAAGAGGGAATGAGATGCTAGTGAGGAAAAATACTGTCGTAACCGAGGCGTTTTCAAACTTATTCTTTATTGTGTGTATTACTGGAAGCAACCATCATGGAAGCAAATTATGAAAATTATGCGGGAAAAGATAGACAAATAGAAAGGAATTGGTGATTGATTATCTGTCAATAGGTTCCTATCAGTTTATATATATTTATTTATTTCAGTTTGTTTGATGATTTGACTGACCAGAGCAGAGACTGAAATTCCTCACAAAGTCAACCTATTCTGAATTATATTTGATCAAAATCTTTAAAATAACACGGAGATGTATTTGATGATTAACCTTTGACAATAAGGACGGGCTCATTCCGAACCTTTTAAACTACGTAGCTTGGAGAAAAAGTTATGTTTGTGTTGTAATTTTAAGATGGTGTATATGAGACTTCAGGCAAATCTGCTCTGGTCAAGGTCAGACATTTCAACTTTCATTCATTATGTAATGCACATATTTAATGACAAGAAAATTAACTTTGTCCATGAAGAGTTGAGTCTCAGTGAAGTAGTTTTCTTATATGAGGATGTCAACCTGAAGAACCACTAACACAAAATGTTAGTGTAATTATTACTTTTTAATTGTTAATTGTAATTAATTGTATTATTGTAATTAATATATATTAATTGTAATTATTACTCAGGATTATTAAAATAAAAATAGAATGTTTGAAACTCACCTTTAATTATTTAATAAAGTCACCATTAGTTGAGGTTTGTTTTGCTGATCAATATTTATATGTGAATAAAAGCCTAACTTTACATTGACATTAACTTCCTGCTCAGCTACTGTTCGGACGCTCTCGCTTACTGCTCCGCGCTTTGCTCTATCGCTTTTATATTTCTACATTTTATCTCCTATTATCATCTAATTTTAACTTCAGCAAATCAGCACAGTGCTCAAACGCTTGGATTACTACAAAAAAAAGCAGAATTATTTTATTCGACCAGCCTCCCACTGAAAGCTTACATTCCGGGGAAGAGAAAACACAACTGCCTACATTCATAAGGATAAGAAAATGCCTCCTCTGGAATCTACTTGCTGCTCCAACTGCCACAGACTTTTACAAAGGATTGCAATTCTTGAAACAAAGTTAATTGCGGGACCACCAAACCAGACGGAACACACAAGAGAGCTTCGTCATGGACGTCCTCAGCATACAGCCGGTGAGTCCCATGAATCTAGTGCTTCTCGACAGGCCATACTGAGTGTAGAGAAAGAAGCCGATCATTTTACTAATCGATGGCACAAACAGGGTGCGAGACCCAAAGGCACTCAAGACATCAGATTGTCACGAGCATCACATATTACTGCAGTAGCATCCTCAACCCCAGATACGGCTCTGACAAGGACTGCAAACACTGGTCTCCTACCACCGCCTATACATCTTGAGATCAGATTTGAAGTATTAATGAATGAGGAATCCCCAAATTTGATGAATGTGATCGCACACAGACTGAATCAGCCAGTAGCTAACACTGATGCTAACTGGGGCTCAAGGTCGACCAGACAGCGGCACTCAGCTCACAGTGCAGCCGAGCCCAGGACTCTGATAGTGGGCGACTCCGTAATCAGAAACATTAATAGCAGGGATACAACAACGTGCTGCCTTCCACAAGCAACGACTTCTGATGTAAACAGGGAACTTGAGAACATTCTGATGAAACATAAGACTGCAAATCGACTCATCATTCATGTGGGGAAGAATGATATTCATAAAGAGCAGTCGGAACTTCTTAAAAAGGATTTCAATGAACTTTTTGAAACGCTTAAAAGACTGAAAGTTCAAACATTCATCAGTGGACCACTCCCAGCAAGAGGAACAAATAGGTTTTCTCGGTTGCTTGGGCTTAATACATGGCTGCAAAAAACCTGCAATATAAAAGGAGTGAACTTTATTGACAACTTCAATCTTTTCTGGAGTCAGAGGCAACTGTTTCAACAAAATGGCCACCACCCAAACAAACTTGGTTCAAGAGTGCTAAAGGACAATATCTACTTCTCCCTCCGTCATCCTTCTGCAATGTGTGCCAATCCACTCAACCTGAATGGCACACACACACCTGGATACAGTAGGAATGATCACAGGATTTCACTTCAGCACCTGAATGGACATGCGGTTGACACATCACACAAGGACAGTGATAACACCACTCAGCCACAACAACCTCTGCTCACGGACACAATCTCAGCTGAGCCCTGCCCACAGAGCTCACCACAGACAGACTGTGACATACCAGCACTGCTCCAAGATTCAGCACCCAAGGACGACTTTCTGGAAAACAGCCAGGGAAACCAGGACAGCATATTACAGCCTCCAATAACACCAGAGCAACAATCCCTCTCACCGGAAACGTTATCACTCTCTCCAGCATCTCCACTTCTGTGCTTCTCAGAGAAAATGGAACAACTGGTGCATGCTGGAACTAAACTATCCCACTCTTTTGCTGCGAGCCCCCATATACCAACCAAAAAAGACCAGGCCCCACAACCACCAAAGCCTACGGGCCCAGCTCGCCCTCTCCCTCCCCCTGTGAGAGCTCTTCGGCCTCTGCCACAGCGCCAGGGCCCACACCCTCCTCCAGCGGCTCGAGGTGAACCAAAAACAACTGATACCAGCTCTCAGTGATATGTGTCGGGTCCCCGCTATGATAACAATAACTTTCTCAAATGTTTACAGAACAAGCGGGAACCCAGTGTGCCTGTATCTTTTTCTATTGCTATTCGATTACATGATAGAAAGTCTAAGGCCTTCAAAAGCCGTACAGCAAACCCATCTAATCTGGTGCCTATTACACGACATACCAAGATTGGTGTGGGGACAAAAAGTAAGACTGTTAAGTTAGCACTTTTAAACATCAGTTAACTTAAAAATAAATCACTTTTAGTCAACGACTTAATAACCACATACAACCTGGATTTTATGTTGCTAAATGAAACTTGGCTAGAAGAAAGTTGCAGTGCAACAGTCCTCAATGAAACAGCCCCTCCTAACTTTACTTTTATGAGTGTCTGCAGAGCTGTCAGAAGAGGCGGAGGTTTAGCTGCTCTTTATAAAGATGTCTATCAATGTAAGCCAATATCATTTGGGAATTACCCGTCTTTCGAAAATCTGGGTATTGTGTTAAAAGGTGCTCCACGCATTTTACTTATCATTGTTTACAGGCCTCCAAAATACTCTCCAGCTTTTGCTGAGAACTTAACAGAACTGTTATCAACAATTTCCTCAGAGTTTGACTGCTTTGCCATTGCTGGAGATTTTAACATTCACATAGATAATGCAGAAAACAATATGGCAAAAGAAATCAAAACTGTTTTAAAAACTTTTGATCTGACTCAGCATGTACATGGACCCACACATAATCGTGGACACACTCTAGATTTACTTATCAGTAAGGGTCTAAACATTTCATCAATTGTTATTAAGGATGTAGCACTGTCTGATCATTTTTGTATTTTCTTTGATATATTGATCTCTCCTGCCATTGAAGCTAGATCTGTGTCTGTCAAGAAGAGATGCTTAAATGAGAACACTAGTGTACTATTTATGAAGGCTATATCTTTAACACCAAGCATATCTGCTGACTCTGTTGATTTTCTCCTTGATTCTTTTAACTCAAAAGTTAAGAGTGTAATTGATGATATTGCTCCTGTGAAAGTCAGGAAGAAGAGTGGCAGACAAAAAGCACCTTGGAGAAACTCAACAGCAGTGCAAAATATGAAAAGACAATGCAGAAAAGCAGAGCGCATGTGGCGGAAGACAAAACTTGTAGTCCATTATAACATCTACAAAGACAGCATCCATGCTTTCAATAAGGAACTAAGCAAAGCTAGACAGACTTTCTTCTCGAATATTATAAACAGCAATATTAACAACACACGCACTCTTTTTGCTACTGTAGAGAGACTGACAAACCCCCCAAGCCAGATTCCCAGTGAAATGCTCTCAGTGAGAAAGTGCAGTGAGTTTGCTTCTTTCTTCTCTGAGAAAATCAATAATATCAGAAAGGTGATCAGCTCATCCTTGAGTTGCGCTGGGGTCAGGCAGATCAGACAACAGCACGAGAAAGTAGCCACTATGTCTGATTTCGAAGTAATTGATGGCAAAATTTTGGAAGAAACCGTACAGCACCTTAAAACATCAACCTGCGCCCTTGACGCACTTCCCACATCTTTTTTCAAAAATGTGTTACACAGCTTCGAAGCAGATCTCCTAGAAGTGGTTAATGCCTCACTTCTCTCTGGGAGTTTTCCGACCTCCCTGAAAACTGCTGTTATCAAGCCCCTCCTGAAAAAGAGCAATCTGGATAAGACCATATTAAACAACTATAGACCGATCTCAAATCTTCCTTTCATAGGCAAGATCATTGAAAAAGTTGTGTTCAATCAGCTGAACAAATTCTTAAGCTCGAATGGATACTTTGACCATTTTCAATCTGGTTTCCGACCGCACCACAGTACAGAGACCGCGCTCATAAAAATAATAAATGGTATTCGCTTAAATACTGATACAGGCAAATTATCAGTGCTGGTACTACTCGACCTCAGTGCTGCATTTGACACTGTCGATCACAAAATACTTCTTGACAGGCTGGAAAACTGGGTCGGGCTTTCTGGGATAGTCCTAAAATGGTTCAGGTCATACTTAGGAGGGAGAGGTTATTATGTGAGTATAGGAGACCATAAGTCTGAGTGGACATCCATGACATGCGGAGTCCCGCAAGGCTCAATTCTTGCGCCACTCCTATTCAACCTGTACATGCTCCCAATGAGCCAAATAATGAGAAAGAACCAAATCGCTTACCATAGCTATGCAGACGACACACAGCTCTACTTAGCCCTATCGCCTAACGATTACAGCCCCATTAACTCCCTTTGCCAATGCATTGATGAAGTAAACAATTGGATGTGCCAAAACTTTCTTCAGTTAAACAAAGACAAAACTGAAGTCATTGCGTTTGGAAACAAAGATGAAGTTCTCAAGGTGAACGCATACCTTCAGTCTAGGGGTCAAACAACTAAAAATCAAGTCAGGAATCTGGGTGTGTCTCTAGAGTCAGACCTTAGTTTCAGTAGTCATGTCAAAGCAATAACTAAATCAGCATACTATCACCTGAAAAATATTGCAAGAGTTAGATGCTTTGTTTCCAGTCAAGACTTAGAAAAAACTTGTGCATGCTTTCATCACCAGTAGGGTGGATTATTGTAATGGACTTCTCACTGGCCTTCCCAAAAACACCACAAGACAGTTGCAGCTCATACAGAAAGCTGAGCAGAACCAGAACATATGAACACATCACACCAGTCCTCAGGTCTTTACACTGGCTGCCAGTTACATTTAGGATTGATTTTAAAGTATTATTACTGGTATATAAATCATTCAATGGCCTAGGACCTCAATACATTGCAGATATGCTCAGTGAATATAAACCCAACAGATCACTCAGATCATTAGGATCACATCGGCTAGAAATACCAAGGGTTCACTCTAAGCATGGCGAGTCTGCTTTTAGCTACTATGCCAGCCGTAGCTGGAACCAGCTTCCAGAAGAGATCAGATGTGCTCCTACAGTAATCACATTCAAATCCAGACTCAAAACACATCTGTTTAGCTGTGCATTTACTGAATGAGCACTGTACCACTGTTCGTCCGACTGTTTGCACTGTATTTTATTTTATGTTTTAATTATTGTGATTTCATTTGATTATTTCTGTATTTTATCTTTTATTCTAAACTGTTTTAATTATTCTGATTTCTTTTGATTATTTTAATTTCTTCTATGTAAAGCACTTTGAATTACCATTGTGTATGAAATGTGCTATATAAATAAACTTGCCTTGCCTAAATTCAATCTGTTCATCATATAAAGTGATCGAGTCTCTTCAGAAAAATTGGAATAACCCGCTCAATTCATATGGATTAGTTTTACGATCTCTTTATGCACTTTATTGAAGCATCAAAGTGGTAGTTGCTGTCAATGGAGGGACAGATCTCTCTTACTGTAGATTTCATTCAAAATATATCACGTCATTAGGGTTTCAAAGATGAACACATCTATATGCCAGTTGTAATGTATTAATCTGATCATAACTGTTGTCTGGATTATTGTCATATTTTATGCAAAAAGCAGCAGATGTTTAATATTTTAAATGTACAAGCAGGGTTGAGTCTGGTCAGTGTCTGGATTGGAGACCGCCTGGGAAAACCAGTTTTCTGCTGGAAGAGGTGTTATTGAGGCCAGTAGGGGGCGCTCATCCTGTGCTCTGTGTGGGTCCTAACACCCCAGTTTAGTGATGGGGACACTATACTGTCAAAGAGCACCCTCCTTCAGATGAGACGTTATACCAAGGTCATATAAAATCCCACGGCACGTCTCGTAAAGATTAGGGGTGTAACCCCGGTGTCCTGGCCACATTCCCTCCAATGGCCCTCGCCAATCAAGGCCTCCTAATAATCCCCATCCACTGAATTGCTCTATCACTCTCTCTCCTCTCTCCACCTGTAGCTGAGGTGTGTGTGTGTGTGTGTGTGTGTGTGTGTGTGTGTGTGTGTGTGTGTGTGTGTGTGTGTGTGTGTGTGTGTGTGTGTGTGGTGAGCGCACTGGCGCTGTTGTACTGTGGCTGCCGTCGCATCATCCCAGTGGATGCTGCACACTGGTGGTGTTGAGGAGAGATCCCGACATAATTGTAAAGCACTTTGGGTGTACAGTAGTACATATGAAAGCGCTATATAAATGCCTCATTCATTCATTCATTCAGTCCTTGCAGGTTGTGAAAGTTAAACTAAGATGAGTGTGTAGTTCAGTGAAATGTAACTTTTCAAGAACTTTCTGTAATACCAAATATTGAAGTGTTGACGCTGTATACAATCATTATGGTAAATGTGTGTGTGTGTGTGTGTGTGTGTGTACAGAGAAATCCATCAGTACCCTCACAAACAGAACTTCTTTTTTTGTAAGGATCATTTGTGATGTGACGTGTGAGCAGAGGTGTCAAGTAACGAAGTACAAATACTTCGTTGCATTACTTAAGTAGAAATTTTGGGTATCTATACTTTACTTGAATAATTTTTTTTCAGCCGACTTTTTACTTCTACTCCTTACATTTTCACGCAATTATCTGTACTTTCTACTCCTTACATTTTATAAATAGTCTCGTTACTCCTATTTCATTTCGGCTTGTTTTCATTTCGGGTTGTCATCGTTCAAAAAATGGCCAATTAAACATACGTTTAATAGATCTGAGTCCCACCTCCTGAACATCGCAAAACTGATTGGCTCTGTGTTTTCTTTCTAACTTGTGAGAGGCTGTTACATTTGGTTTTGTGAAGCGGCAAAACTCATCCGAAGGAATTAGGAAACCTAACGTTAGATGCGGTAAGTGACGGAGAAATCAACAGGTTTCTGCTCAAGAATACGGGGCAAATCGCGTCAAATATTGATTTGGGGACAGCCGTTTTTACAATATAGTACTGTAAGACAATCGCGGGATAAGTGGCAAACATAATCGAGAGTGTGTGTGTGTGTGTGTGTGAGAGAGAGAGAGAGAGAGAGAGAGAGAGAGTGTGTCTGTGTGTGTGTGTGAGAGAGAGAGAGAGAGAGAGAGAGAGAGAGAGAGAGAGAGAGTGTCTGTGTGTGTGTGTGTGTGTGTGTGTGGCGTGATTTTTTTTCCCAAACCACTTCAGCGGAAATCCCGCCCTGCAGCCGATTTCATTGGTTTAGGTTACAGTGACGGGTAGGTTTAGGGATCAGTGTTTGGTGTAGGCAATCAGTACAGTGATTGACATGACCAATGAAAACTTTAGAATCGGCTGCAGGGCGGGATTTCCGCTGAAGTGGTTTGGGAAAAAAAATCACGCGTGTGTGTGTGTGAGAGAGAGAGAGAGAGAGAGAGAGTGTGTGTGTGTGTGAGAGAGAGAGAGAGAGAGAGAGAGAGAGAGAGAGAGAGTGTGTGTGTAACCCTACATTATAGGATCAAAATATCCCCATAAAGATAGCAATATCCGAAATCCTTGTCGAGATTTTTTTACAATTTTATTTGAAAACGACTTATAAATCAGACTAAGTGATGTTTTTTGAAAATGCAGAAAGTTATCTGTGATAGGGTTAGTGTAGGGGTGTAGAATACACAGTTTGTACATTATAAAAATCATTGTCTATAAATAACATTGCTTGGTCTGTTAAAATGAGAGGCCTGTTTGATCAAGTTGAGCCCTTGTCATCCCAGTCTCATCAGCTGGACTGAAAGAAGTGTTTGGCTTCTTTAAAAAGCAAGGAACAAGACAGTATTGCACTATTGCATTGCACTATGAACGGAGTAAACCTACGCCCTTAAAGAGAAGTATAAACATATACCATTTCGATGATAACATGCCTCTGAAGTTTGACTTTTTGCACCATTACAATACTTATAGGCAACTAGTCATCATATCTTCCTCTCCATGAAACACATGTTAATGCTCAGTAGTACACACATATGGTTCTTTAATGTATTTGCATTTTACTAAAATGGAAATTGGACTGAAATTAATTTTCTATGGGCATATATGGGGCTGAAACAGGTAGTGCATCCCAAATTTTTCAACATTAACATTTTAATATAACGTTATAGTCATGGCCTTTAGAAACATGTTGTTTTGAGGAGGTGGTATAGTGCCCCTGTGGTGCGGCCTAAGCTTTTGTCCTTAATGGCATTTTTTTCTTTGTATTGCTTTTACTTTTTTCTTTAAGTAGTTTTGAAACCAGTTACTTTTACACTTTTACTTGAGTAAAAAGGTTGAGTTGATACTTCAACTTCTACAGAAGTATTTTTAAACCCTAGTATCTATACTTCTACTTGAGTAACGAATGTGAATACTTTTGACACCTCTGCGTGTGAGTTGTTGTTGCCATGGTGTTACGACCCCCGAATTAGCCTAGGGGTTCGGGAGCCAAACATTTAAATGCGACATTAAATATAAGAGGGACATATATAAGCCATGGTTTATACAAAAGACCCAAGAATCCAACTTACTGTGCAAAAAGCCAACACCTTTATTCAGTATAACAAGGTCAATGGCAAAAGTGAAGTGAACCAATCTATGACAAACATAGATTAATAGATAAGGGATACAGAATTTCTGTAAGATAAGTTGATCATCAAAAAGAGAAAAAGATAGACGTGGACGGCGCCAAAGAAAAGAAAGTAACAAAACCAAACGAAGGCTAGCTGTTAAATAACCTCTAATCCTAACTGAGAAAATAAAGAAGAATACAATAATCTTCAGCGTCCAGCGCCCTAATCTCCACTAACTATAAGAGAACAAAAATACAGGGAGTGGCACTCGCCCCTAACCTAATGTATTTAGACAGATCGAAAACCCCTGCGTGTTGCAATGTATGTCACGTGACATGCTTACCTGTCTATCTCTCTCTCCGCACTAGTAACCTTCAGCGGTCTGCTGTATAGCAAGTTACATAAAACCAGAGAAACAAACACAGGAAGAGTTCACTCATACATTAATTCAACATCACACAGATCGAACAGGGACAACACTCGCAAACAGAAAGCTGCGTAGCCTAAGTTTCAGCGAGCTGAGCCTGGATGGAGATATCTGCCGTGCCCTCTTATTCTCCAGGTGGCCTGTTCCCATTGGCGACAGCGATAAGTGATGACGTCAGTGCTAACAATGATTGACAGGTCACTTGGCCAATCACGGGTACCTGCCAAAGCGAAAGTAACCGAGAGAGCGGGAAGAGAAACACAAAAGAACACACACACAATATAGGAACGTAACACACGGTGAATTTAAGAATGGAATCCCTATCTAAGGCGCTTTACCGCTCAATCCTGTTCCATATAGACCTCTTTAACATACACTGTAAACTCTGAACAAACAGCTATATAGAAAATAATGTATTATTGGTGACAAGCAGTCACACATGCTTCCACTGATGTCAAATCAGAATAATATTAATGTATACCAGTGGTTTCTCAACTGGTTTGGCTGTGGGACCCACATTTTCACATTGTCATTAAGCCTCGACCCACATTTTTAGAACTGTCCCACTTTAATTAACATACACAAACAGGGGCGTCATAAGTCTATGTCAAGGTCAATGTCAATGTCACCTTTATTTATAAAGCACTATTAAAACAACACAAGTTGACCAATGGGTTTTACATCATCACCGAAGAGTAGAAAAAATACTACAATATTAATAGAATAAAAAAATAAAAAATAAAATAAAAAAAATCATCAAAAGGACGAATAGGCCATGGCAAACAAATATGCCTTAAAGCGACACTATGTCGTTTTTGCGTTTTTTGCTCACGGGGTACCCCTATAGTTGGGAAACAGTATTGTCTTGTACTACGGTTGTAGAATCTGTCATGGTTACTCCAGGGGATTCACGTGCATTTGTTGACAAGCCGATACCATCTTGAGTTCTCATGTCTTGGACAGACTGCCAGCATTGCGTGTGAAATGTCTTCCTCCCAGGTACATTGGCATATATTTCAGCATGTCATATAAATATAATTTCATGGGTTTTATTTTATTCCAAACGTCAAAAGATCGCATAGCTCACGTTTACAACCCAGCGTCATTACAGTAGCCTATTGGCTACTGTTTTACATAATGGATATGCTAATTCAATTCAATGTTTGTAGGCTAATAGCCATATATCGTCAATATTATAATATCAAGCTACCATAGATGAATCTGCAAACTTGTAAAATCGATTTGCATTATATCCTGAGGCAAGACACTTTCACCAGAAAAATAAATAAACCAACATGACTATCATGAAGATAAATGGAGGAACAGATAGATTCCGTAACATGGTCAGGCAGACGACAAATTCGAAACAATAGAGATAGTATGCAAGGAATACATTTACTAGTCCAACAGCATGACGGCCAGGTCAGCATCGGTCGGGCACCCCTCTTCCTTCCTAGCTCACGCCAGCGAACGAACGCTAGACCAATATTGATCCTTGTCCGGCCTTTTATTTTGTCACTTTTCCTTTTTTTAGTCTCCTCTGACAAAACGTTTGCCTTCTTCCTTTTAGTTGCTGCTTTGGCCATGACATCAACATACAGACGGCAATCAAACGCTAGTTGAGCTCTCACGTCAGAATCTGAGGAAGTGGAAGGTGGTGGGGGAAGTGACGTATGCCGTAAAGCAGTCGAATTTTGTAGTTCTTTTTGTGCTCGGGTTACTACTCGCAACCCGATGTTACATAGTGCCAGTAAAAGCGATACAGACACTGTCAGGCTATGGCAGATATGTCATTCAACCTATTGTATGTCAATGTACCATCTCAAGGTTCTTGGAAATATATTATGAAGGTTGAAAAACGTCCCGGGTTACGTATGTAACCCTAGTTCCCCGAAGGGACGGACGCTGCGTGTAATCGCAGTGGGAACGCCCCCCAGCGTAACGCGTCTGAAGCATGAATGAAATCAGTCAAAGGAGAAAATGGAGCGTCACAGCAAATGACGTCATTGACCAGGAAGCTATAAATATCCCCTGAATACACAAGCCGCCAGCTTCTAATGTTACTGAAGCAAGCGACCCAAGGGGATGCCGGGAGTGTGGCAGGACACGCAGCGTCCGTCCCTTCGGGGAACTAGGGTTACATGCGTAACCCGGGATGTTCCCCTTCAGGGACTACCGCTGCGTGTAATCGCAGTGGGAACGCAATACCCACATCCCCATACGAACAGGTCCCCGTCGTGTGTGACTAGGAGACACAAGCCGAAGAGAGAACCTGAGCCCCAGTAGTGGAGCTAAAATCGAGAGAATAAAACCTGACGAAAGTGTGCGGTGAGGACCAGCCTGCCGCATCACAAATGTCCTGAAGAGAAGTCCCTGAAAGAAGAGCAGTAGAGGCAGCCATACTCCTGGTAGAATGGGCCCTTACAGCCAAAGGTGAAGGCTGACCGGCCGAAACGTAAGCGAGTGAGATGGCCTCGACCACCCACTTGCTCATCCTTTGCTTAGATGCAGGACACCCCTTCTTAGGTGACCCAAAACAGACGAACAACTGTTACTATTTCCTCCACAGGGCAGCTCTGTGGACATAAGCATCTAAAGCCCTAACGGGACACAGCAAATTCAATTTCTCCTGGTCTGACGTCAAAAAAGGCGGAGGACAGAAGGCCTGCAGTACTATAGGTCTAACGGAGGTGGTTGGCACCTTAGGAACATACCCTGGTCTAGGACAGAGAAAAGCCTTAACCGAACCAGGAGCAAATTCCAGGCACGAGGGAGCCACCGAGAATGCTTGAATATCTCCAATTCTTTTTAGAGACGAGATAGCAAGAAGAAGGATAGTCTTAAGTGTAAGGAACTTTTCCGAAACTTCCTCGATGGGCTCGAAGGGAGCTAGGGAGAGACCCTCTAAGACAATGGCCAGATCCCAAGATGGTACCCTCGTGCGAACTGCAGGCCTCAGCCTCAGGGCGCCATGAAGAAGCGAGATACAAGTGGGTGTCTCCCGAGAGAACCTCCACTTGAAGGAGCGTGGTGCGGGGATAACCCTGTGGAGAGAGGGTCCTGCAGGAAATCCAGCACTGTACCAACTGGGCAGTTAACTGGGTCCTGCTGGCGCTCTCTGCACCAAGAGGTGAAGTTTCCACCTCGCGGCATATAACTTCCTCGTGGCGGGAGCTCTGGATTGGAGGATAGTCTCAACGACCTCAGTCGAGAGACCAGAGTCTACGAGCTGGGCCCCCTCAGAGGCCAAGCCCACAGCCTCCATAGTTGTGGGCGGGGGTGAAGGATCGACCCACTCGCCTGAGAGAGTAGATGTCTCCTGATCGGTATCTCTAGGGGAGAGCCGTCAAGGAGAGACACTAGGTCCGCAAACCATACTCGGGCCGGCCAGAACGGGGCTATTAACAGAAGACTGAGCCCGTCCCGGCGAACCCTCTCCAGAACTCCCGGGAGCAGAGCGATCGGGGGAAAAGCGTACAAGCGTGACCTCGGCCATGGATGTACCATCGCATCCAACCCCAGTGGGGCTGGTTGGCTGAGAGAGAACCACAGTAGACAGTGAGATGTCTCTCGGGAAGCAAATAGGTCTACCTCGGCACGACCGAAATGCTCCCATAGGAGCTCCACCACCTCGGGGTGAAGACTCCATTCCCCGGGCCTCGGCCCCTGCCTCGACAGGATGTCTGCCCCCTGATTTAAATACCCCGGGAGATAAATAGCTCTCAGAGAAAGAATTTTCCCCTGGGACCATAGAAGGATCTGACGTGCCAGTTTGTACAGCGGGCGAGAACGCAGACCCCCCTGATGGTTGATATAAGAGACCACCGACGTGTTGTCTGTTCGGACAAGGACGTGGTGGCCACTTAGGTCTGGGAGGAAGTGTTTCAGAGCCTGAAATACTGCCAACATCTCTAGACAATTTATGTGCCATAGACGGTGATGGTCCTTCCACAGACCCCGAGCTGGGCGACCACTCATGATCGCTCCCCAACCCCTGAGAGAGGCATCTGACGTTAGCAAAACGCGACGACAAGGAGCTCCCAACACAGGTCCTTGGGACAGAAAGCAAGGATCTTTCCACATAACCAGGACGCGATGACACCGTTGCGAACTCATGGTCATGCGAAAAGGATCTCCCCTCGGGCAGGAGGCCAAAGGGTATCACGTTGGACGTAGCCGCCATGAGACCTAACAGTCTCTGGAACTGTTTTACGGTGGAGGAGTGGCCTAGCTTGACCTGATATACTGCGGCGAGAATCGAAGCAACACGAGCAGGTGACAATCGTGCCTGCATCGTCGTCGAATCCCATACTACACCGAGAAAGGTGGTTCTCTGTAATGGAGAAAGAACACTCTTCTTGGCGTTGAGCCTCAACCCCAATCTTTTGATGTGAGCAAGAACAGCATCTCGATGCCGAACCGCCTGCTGTTCCGACTGAGCTAGAATTAACCAATCGTCTATATAGTTCAGAATACGGATGCCCTGCAGCCTGAGCGGAGCTATAGCTGCATCCATACACTTCGTGAACGTGCAGGGTGACAGTGCTAGGCCAAACGGAAGAACCCGATATTGGTACGCTTCGCCCCCGAAAGCGAACCTCAGGAACTTCCTGTGTTGAGGGAGGATAGAAACATGGAAGTAGGCGTCCTTTAGATCTATCGTGACAAACCAGTCCTCGAATCTGATTTGTGACACGATCTGCTCGAGAGTGAGCATTTTGAATTTGAGCTTCCCAACAGTGCGATTTAAGAGACGCAGATCTAGAATGGGACGCAGCCCTCCATCTTTTTTCGGAACGATGAAGTACCGGGTGTAATATCCTAACTCCCTGCTGGGTGGAGGAATCCGTTCTATAGCCTCTTTCTGCAGCAGAGTTTTTACCTCCTGTTCTAATACCAGAGCCTGCTCGGGGCCCACCACAGTAGGCAGAACCCCTCTGAACCGAGGTGGACGCGTTCTGAACTGAATAGCGTACCCGTTCTATATGATATTCAGGACCCACTGAGAAACATTGGGAAGTATTTCCCATTCAGCCAGGAACTCTACTAAGGGAACCAGCCTCTCGAGGCTGGCCTCTGGATGAACATCCCGAGTGACAGACGCAGCGCCCTGTAACATACTGGCAGGAAACAGCTGGTCTGAGCACTTCACAACCCTCCTCAGAGGGGGCGAGCGTCCCTCGGGAAACCGCTCGCCGAGTCTCTCTACGCCCTGTATAGGCAGGGTTAGTAGAACAGACCCCTGAGGGCATCGAGAAAGACAGGCCACCGTGTTTTTGTGGGGTGAACTCAAGTCTTTCCCGATGGGGACCACCCTCAGAGTCCTGACGTTCAGCCCGTCAGGATTTTTTCGACGCGGCCTTCCTAGCGACAATGACTGTCCTTGGATCAGTCCTGCCCCGGGAAGGCCGCGCCGGAGAGCGCCCCGCCTCGTCCCTCCAGTCTCTCTGCGGGGGGGCACGAGACGCGACACTCCGCTTCTGCTGTGCTCTTTTGGAGGACGAACTCGACGGCTGGGACTGCCCTCGTTCAGCAGCCCCAGTGACACGCAATTTAAGAGGGATGTATTTATGAAAAGCAGCTGCCTGTTTTTTCTCTTCCTGGAACCTCTCCGTGATAGAAAGAAGAGCGTCACCGAAGAGGCCCGCAGGCGAAACGGGAGCATTTAAAAGGAGAGATTTGTCTTTTTCTTTCATGGAGGTCTGACTCAACATTAAGTGCCTTTCTGTGGCCACCATGGCTGCCATAGACCGACCGATAGATTTTGCGGTCTCTCTGGTAGCACGAAGAGTGAGATCGGCAGTCTGCCTGAGTTCGCTAATCATATCAGCGGAAATTTCCCCCCCCTCACACGCATCTTTTAGCAGGTCGCCCTGATAAGCCTGCATAATAGCCATCGTATGTAGACAAGCAGCCGCCTGCCCAGCCATAAGCCTTGTCCACCAGCACAGAGGTATTTTTTAGTGGTCTCGATGGAAGAGCCGGTGCTTTAAGTGAAGACGACGAAGCAGGCGAGAGATAGCTCGCGAGCGTCTCCTCTGCCTTCGGCATCGTCACATAACCAGCAGATTTAGCACCAGAAATGTTACCATAAGCATTAGACTGATTTGTGTAAATCCTGCTAGAAACCGGTCTAACCCAGGTCTTTGAAACCTCAGCATGAAGGTCTGGGAAGAACTGTAGGCACCGGCGAGAAGGTTGAGGTGATGCAGACAGAAATCTATAGTCTAGTTTACTTTTATTTCTAGACTGCTGTCTATCAGCTGGCCAATCGATACTAAGCTTTTCAACAGCCCGAGATAGCACATCCTTCAAACCTTCATCATTTGCAGTATAATGTGGCAAACTAGTTTCCACAGATGAAAAGCTTTCGACATCCAGCTCCTCAGCTCCTGGACAATCTTAAATCAACATCATCATGTGCCTCCACCCGGGCAGAAGTAACCGCCGCAGCGCGTGCTTCCAGAGCCGGGTGAGAGGCACTGGATCCCGCCGGAGAAAGCTGAGATAGGGCGGGGCCCGTCTCAACGTCGCCGGTGAGATCCATCTGCGAGCCCCAAGACAAACGCCGCCGCTCTGCCTCAACAGAAGCGGGACCCAAGCCTCGGGGTGCTCGCAGCATACCGCTCTCCTCGAAGAGCGATCGCCGCGAGCGCAGAGTTCTCTGCGCTCGCAATGCTCACAATCGACTCCCTCGAGAGCCAACTGGGCATGCTGAACTCCCAAACAAGCCACACATAGCTGGTGTGAATCCCCACCCGTGATGTGTCGTGTACAGGGGGAAACACACTTCTTATACTGCTCGCTCATATTCTTTGGTTTTTTATATATATATATATAGTGATAAACTCCTGACAGAACAGACAAACACAATCGAGATTTCAGTTCACACACACAGAGCGCTGCTGAAGTGACAGAAGCTGGCGGCTTGTGTATTCAGGGGATATTTATAGCTTCCTGGTCAATGACGTCACTTGCTGTGATGCTCCATTTTCTCCTTTGACTGATTTCATTCATGCTTCAGACGCGTTACGCTGGGGGGCGTTCCCACTGCGATTACACGCAGCCGTAGTCCCTGAAGGGGAACTACATAGTGCTGCTTTAAGTTGTACTTTAAAAACATGTACAGAGTCAGCATCCCTAGTAACATATAATGGTAAGCTATTCCAAAGTCTTGGCGCTACTACTGAAAAAGCACAATCCCCTTTCTGGCTTAACTTGGTCCTTGAAATTTTCAGTAACTTTTGAGTTGATGATCTCAAAGTTCTTCCTGACTGATACTCCATTAACAGAGCTGATAAATAAGTCGGTGTAAGGTCATGGAGTGATTTATACACCAATAAAATAAGTTTAAAATCAATTTTATATTGTACAGGGAGCCAAAGTATAGAGATCAAAGATGGAGTGATGTGTTCACGTTTTTTAATATTCAATAATAATCTCGCTGCCGCGTTTTGAACCTTTTGCAGCCGTAGAATGGATACTTGACTAATACCCTTATATAGAGAGTTACAATAATCAAGTCTTGATGATATAAGAGCATGAATTTAAATTTCAAGGCTCTTATACGTCAGACATGATTTCATCTTAGCCAAGTTTCTCAAATGAAATAAACGTGTCTTTACCACATAATTTATCTGTGCATTCAGCTTCAGGGAGCTATCAATATAAACACCCAAGTTTTGAACACGTTCTTTAACATATATTGAAAGTGGGCCGAAATTTAACTCTGCTGCGCCCCTGGTTGCTCTGGGGCTGAACACTACAACCTCAGTCTTACTTTCATTAAGATATAAAAAATTAGAAGCCAGCCGGGATTTAAGATCAGACAGGCAGGACATTAGAGGCTCCAGGTTACTTCCGTTTCCGTAAATGTATTTGCAAGTCATCTGCATAGCAATGAAATGCAATGTCGTACCTCCTAAAAATATCTCCCATCGGGAGCATATAAAGCGAAAAAAGTGTTGGGGCCAGGATAGAGCCTTGTGACACACCACATATAAGTGATGTAGATCTTGATGTATACTGGCCGAATCTCACTGCCATGCTTCTAGCAGTCAGGTATGACCAATTTAGGGCCTTCCCCTGAATCCCTACATATTCCACTAGCCGCGATGGCAGCACCGTATGACCAATTGTATCAAAGGCTGCGGTTAAATCTAATAAAACTAACACTGCTGAATCACCAGAAACCACTGTCATCAATAAATCATTGAACACTTGTGGAGGAAGCCATAAGTGGAGGGAAAGGGGAACGAGTTCATTGGGACCTGAAGTCTGAGGGGTCCTCGAAGATCCTGAAATTATTATTATTATTTTACAATTGTGCCCTTGCACTACGTCTGCGCTATTTCGTGCACCTATTTTGCATTAATTGATTGGTTGTCTAGGAACATTGCAAAACACTAATTGGCTGTGAGGGAGAGTGGATTCGCCGAAGCGACGCCGCATCTTTGATTCACGGTGCTGCCGTGTTTAAACAAAAATCAGGCAAAAAGAGGAGAGGAAAGTAAACATATAGTGACGGAAACAACTCCTCAACAGTTTTAAGTGAAAAAATATATTGTTTGGGCGGGGGGGGGGGGGGGGGGGTCTATTTATGCCACTGTTCATGTTCTGAAATATATTCGCTACACGGGGTTAGCATTCCCGACATAATGAGAAACAACTAGTTTCTAAGCCAGTGATAAACGCTTTTATCGCACTCTAAACACCAAAGTAACACAAAAAGTTGTGACAAATCTTGGATATTGCCATCATTTTGTCCACATAATGTAGGGTTTAACTTGGCACTCACGCAGAGTCGGCTGGCACACTTTTAGTCAATCAGCGATCAGCAATCAGCAGGCAGACGTGATCATTCATGTGTGATGGGTTTTTTTGTGCGATAACTTGTAGCTTTATGTTCAAATGATTGCTACGCCAAAGTGGCAAAAATATACCGTAAGTTGTATCTAGAGTAAAGAGTGGGAGAGTTACCCAACTCTCAAAACTGGATTACACATGTGTGGTGGGAGATGACTAAAAGACTCTGTAGGACTGCCGGATGACTAAAGAAACGTTATCAGCAAGATCATAGAAAACTGTACATGTCTTGCCTATTACCACCCACTGCTACTTATACCAACGACAAAAAGAAGCACAGTTATAATAGCAAAATATGTGGGAAAGCATTGCTATAGTGTGATATTGTATTGCAGTGGGTAGCACATTAATCTTAATGCCAAACAAAAACTAGTTAGCACATCATTTGTAATTGAAAGGGTTTAATGACAATATTTAATTATGGTCACATTTAAAATAGTAACAAAATAGATATATGAGATGATAAAAACTTATTCCATTAATCGTACCCGGCAGTAAAATGTTACCTGAGGGCTAGAAAGAGAGAGAGAGAATGTAGAGAGTGAGAAACATAGAAAAGAGAAGGCAAAGAAAGAGTAACACAAGAAAGGGACCCAGAGGAAAAGAAGAGCAGATAATAAAAGAGCGAGAGCAACAGTTGCAATATTATTATATCCCTTCCTTGACCATGTGATTGTGACCCATTCAAACTGACCAATCAGATAATTACAGCTTCCCCCACTGTACTAAAGATGTGACAGTTCACAGACCCCCGATGTACACACATTTCTGCCTTGATCACTATCAGCACCTACACAATAAAAGCAAATGTCTTTGTCATTTTCAAGTCTACAGCTCTTTAAAAATATGCCTATTGCTAACTCTTAGATAACAGTTGAATGACTTAATTGAATATGGGATGACTCTTGTCCATCATCATGTGCACACTTTAATTGTTTAATTGTTTACCCTGAGTAAATTATTAGCAGCGTGAAATGTGAAGGAAGACAGGTCAGAGTTGATATGAAAGAAAGCAGAAGCATTGGTGCTGAAATTTCACTTTTATTTCCTGGTAATTCATCTTTGTAGATCTCACTCCATAATGGCTGCAGGACTGACAGAATTTGCTCTTATTTTCTGTAGTTTCTCTTTCACGCTCTCATACTCTTTCTGCCACGCTTCTTTAGACAGAGATGAAGGACTGATCTCCAGAAACCTGTAGGCTTCAATCGACTGAACACTGAAGATTTTGTCGGCTTTCGAGCAGCTGATGCCAAACTTTGTCCAACCCTGTTCAAATGAAATGTAGCATCAGAGGTTTGAACAATAGCAGAACCTTAGAAACATCATTATCATCATCGTTTACCTCTTTAGCTGCATCGATGGACTCCAGGAACTGTTCCTTCAGATCTTCAAGATCACCAATCCAAATCTCCCCAGCGAAGGTCCTATCCTTCAGCATGTCCAGCAGAGAACACACTTTCTCCCAGAACTTCTGAAGCTGGACCAGAATTTGCTGGATTCGGGACAGGCACGTCTGGACTTCATCAAGGTTTGTGACGCTGGGCATCTGACCTGTGATGTCCGTTACAGAAGTAAACAGATGAGCAAAGCCAAAATGCACATGATTTTTAAATATTAACAAGAAAACACGGTGGCGTCTCACCGTTTTCAATTTTTAATTTGGCCATCTTCAGCTGATTGTCCATCAGCTGGTTCTGGATCTCCCACTCTCTCTCTTTCAGACGTCGCTGTGCATCTGTGAGCTCAGATAAACCATTCTGAAGAGTTTTGATCATAGATTCCTGTGAAGTGGTTGTCACCATTTTGCAAATGTAACTTATAATATTTTCCACAAATGGCACCATCATTGAAAATATAGCAACACCTGATCCCATCATGGGCGTCACACCAGGCATCTGTATCGCCTTTTCTTCCGTGGTGCCGGTGATGCTGCTGATAAATTTTTGTATCTCTGTGTTCTTCACCTCAATCTTTTTCTCATTGTCTTCTATCTCTTTACTGATGTTAAGAAGGTTTGCTTCCAGACCATCAATAATCTTCTGAAGTGCCTTCATCTCACTGGTTTGTTGCTGCTGCTTCTTCTCTGTCTCTCTCTTTACAGTGATGATGTCACTGGTTGATGAGGCTACATCTCTGTTATGTTTATCATACCTGGATGTGCATCAAGTATCAGATATTTAGTATGAGTTTATTTAAATCATCAGCTGGTTTTTGTACATTACACAAGTATTTTATTTGGTAATGTTTTCCGATTCATTTTCTTACCTCTTCACAATATCTTTAACATCTATTATGATCGCACTGATCCACTCTTTTGCCTTTTCTAGGAATTTCAGTGCTAATTGTGGTTTGTTTTTTTCCACAGCCACCTTCAGACTGGGCAGCAGCGATTTGACAAGGTTTTCGCTGGTTCCTACACACTGTAAAGAAGGGACATTTCTTTTGAAATGTGTCATGGTCATGGTTTGTATCATGAACCAAAGTCTGGATATAATAAAGCTGTTGAATAATGAACATGGATGAATACCTTCATCAGAAGAGCCTCAGAGGATCCGAACAGCAGTTGTGTATCGAGAGCTCGTTCTCTGATCAGACGCTCCAGCTCAGGGACTTTACCCAGACACAGATAAGACATGTGATAGAGGAGAGCCGTTCGCTCCGCAGACGGAAGAAGCGCCTGGATGAACTCAGGACTGCTTGTGGAGTCACTGGAAACAAGTTCTGAGATACATCCAAACATAGTGAGTCATTTGGTTATTTTTTAGGTTAGCAACACTAAACAAGTTAAAGTTGGTTTTTGGTATTTACTTCAGGAACAATACTGTTACAATTATGCTTTGAGTTGTACAATTAAGTTGGTAATGCATGCAATTAATGATGCATATTTGATATTGTACATTCACAGTAATGTATAGCTTCAGAAATGTTGTCATTTAAAAATATATTACATCAATATAAGTGCCATGAAATAAACCTAAAGTATATGTAAATGTACTTCCTGTGGCTGATGATGCACGTATTGTACTGTAATATGGTATTATTTGTGATGACAGTGATGTAGAAGCCTGTACAAATATTTGTAGGCACTGTAGTGACACTTACAAGTTGTTTACATTATCACAGATGAAATGGATTATATGCAATAATCCTGACTTGGTTCTATGCATCGGTTATTGATTGGATGTTGAGATGTGGGCGTGGCACTCTAGTGTATGCAGATGAGCTGAGCTTGTAGGGGCGGAGTTTAAGAAGAATAAATGATTGGATGAAGTCCTGCATCGCCAGAGAGAAGTCTGATGCTTCACCAGAAAATCCAGTAATGTTTTGAAAAAACTTTATGAATGTCAACATACATTTTTTTTAACAATGGGGGATGCATGGAGGAGGCTCACATTAGAATCTATAACATGCGTTTAGAAAATAAATAGGATAAAAATGTAATTCCTTGCTGACTTTAAGAGTCAAAGGGTGCGAGAAAACAGCAGCTAAACATTTAGAAAATTACAAAAATGATTAACAGTGTAATTTTTACTCCGTCATGCTCGGCACTTGCAATGAAAATATCCACAAAAAATTATTATTTTAAGCAAAATTTCAGTTTGAAATAGAAAATCGTACCTTTGCTATCAGCCATTTTTTGACAGAGTGTATCTGGTGAAGCCTCCAGAAGTAAAGTCTCTAGAGGCACAAAAGAAATACAAATAGTGAAGGCTAATCAACAAGAGATGATGCTTATGGCATCAGACATTAGAAGATGGACAGATCACATGATAAGACTGTTGTATGGGTCACGCCCACTGATCTATATAAATGAATAAATGTATATAGATTAGTGGTCACAGCCATAGACTGTAAAAAGGTCACAACACATGAGTTCTTTGAAGTCCAGTACACACCACAAGCGTTCAGCAGCATTCAAGATAATGATCTTCCACTGACACATTGCCAATGTTGATTCCCGCTCATTTGCAGGGTCTGCTTTACACACACATTTGATTGGGACAAATTCTGGGACACACTCACATTCACACCTAACTTGCATGTATTTGGACTGTGGGGGAAACCAGAGCCCAACAAGTTATGCATAACCTGCAACCACAGTGAAATTTGTTTTAATCAATTAAGAACTCACAAAAACACAATTAAGTCACAGGAAATTAATGAATTAATTCACATTAGCATGACACGGCATGAAACAGAGGTCAAGTGGAAAATGCATTCGAAACCACTCCACTTATATTTTCCCTAAGAGGAATAAAAAAATGCAAAAGCACTTTAGAAAAGTGCAACTTTGTATTTGAGGACCACAATAAATAGCGCACTTGAATAAACTTATTTTTGTTAAGGGTAATCATGGTATGTGTAGTAAAACTGTGATTATATAAATGGTAATCAATCCGCAAAAACAACATGGTTACTACATTTTAACTATAATAAAACCATGGTTAATTTTCATAATGCTAGCTGGTGTAGCCTACTTTGGAGAGCCACTACAAAGTATATTTTAAGTAAATTGTGAATAGAAGTTATAATACACTTACAGTATATGTATTCTGTGTTCTCCTGAAAGACTTCAGCTGTCTCACACTTACAGACAGTAGCTGTATTTATGACTCAAATCAGACATCACGTCATGATGTGGTGAATGACTCGTTACTTAAGAAAGATTAAGAAAAGAACATCGGTTCCTCAAAAGTCAACATCTAAACCTCTGCCCTAGTAAAAAAAAGTATAGTTCAAGTTCAAGTTCCATTTGAACTTGAATCACTTATAACCATTAAAAACAGGATACATTATATGTTAAAAGCCGAGGCAAACAGATAAGTTTTAAGAGCAGCTTTAAACTCAGATAAAGTGGAAGCTATTTTAATTTGAATCGGGAGATTATTCCACAGAGTGGGGCCAGCCACTGCAAAGGCTCTATTTCCCCTATTTTGCAAGCGGGTTCTGGGGATGTGAAGGAGAAGTTTGTTTCCCAATCTGAGTCCTCGCTTTGGAGTGTACGGGTGATGTTAGTCCGTCAGATAAGATGGTGCAAGATTATTCAAAGATTTGTAGACCAGTAGTAGAACTTTATATTCAGTTCTATACTGAACAGGTAACCAATGTAGAGATCTCAGAAGGGGTGTAACATGATCACATTTTTTACATCTCTTCAGGAATCTCGCTGCTGCATTCTGAACGACTTGTAGACGGAACATTTGAGTCTTTGAAGCACTATAATATAGATAGTTGCAGTAATCCATCTGAGATGTAATAAAGGCATGGATAGCAACCTCTAAAGAGGCGTCAGATAGAAAGGGTTTAATTTTAGAAAGAGAGCGAACATAAAATAAAAGCTAGAGCCCACAACAGATATAGTATACTTTATTATATTTCAAATATATTCCCTTTTCAATAGCCCTGTACAATGTAAATATACTAACAAAAAATGTTACCATCTGTACAATCTGTATGCTCAAAATTGTCATTGTAACTGAGGGTATATTTTAAAAATGCATTATTCAATAGCCTATCTTTAAGTTGAACTAGGCTATATTTAAAGGTATTTGAGTAACATTTTTAAGTTAACTTATTCATGCTTGGAATTGACTTCATAACTTGGGCATTTCTTTCAAAAAGTGTTAAAATGTATGACTAATGCATTAAAAGCCCATTAAAAAAATTATGCAGGGTACAATTGTTATTTTGTATGTCAAGAGTAAACACTTTTACGGCTTTAATGAGAAATTTGATGTATACATTTATTTGTCAGCTGGATAATTCACAAAATACTATCATTATTCTGTTGTCAAACCCTGGGCAAAGTGCGGTGCGATATCAGTCACATATGAGAAAATATTGGTATAATTGTCTCTTTTAAATGTCTTGTTTTGTATGTAACTTTATGCTGTTTGTTGTATGTTTGTTTTTTAATGGACCTTGAGTATGGAAATAAAAGTTGAATGTTTGATGTTGTTTGATTTATTTTAATGGCCTTGAAAACAAATGCATTCAACATTGGGAAAATGTCTTCTAAGTAATTCATTAAAATGTAGTTAAATGATAGCACATTTAAAATACTGTATTGTGTGAGAGTATGTAATGCTCAAAGTATATTGTTAAACGTATAGCTAATTAATAATGTATACTGTTATTGAATACAAAGTGTGCATTTTTAATCTGGAATAAGCCAAAGGTACTAAGCATACAGTATTGTAAGGGTGGATTTCTTGCAGGGGTTCAGTTTGCAAGACTGCCGAATGACTAAAGAAACGTTGTCAGAAAGATGGTAGTAAACTGTACATTTCTTGTCTATTCCACCCACTGCTACTCATACTAACAACGGAAATGAGCACTGTTACAATAGCTTAATATATGGGAGAGCGTTGCTATATAGAGTGACAATATTGTATTGCAATAGGTAGCACTTCAAAGTCAATACCAAATCAAAACTAATTAGCACATTATTTGTAATTGAAAAGGTTTAATGACAAAATATGGTTGTGGTTACACTTAAAATAGTTACAAAATAGATGTATGAGATGATAATACTTATATCAATAATTGTACCCAGCATATTTGTAAAATGTTATCTGAGATGGAGAGAGAGAGAGAGAGAGAGAGAGAGAGAGAGAGAGAGAAAAGAGGAGGTAAAGAGAGAGAGAGGGCCTCAAGAAAGAGACCCAGATCATAAAAGAGCAGAGCATTAAAAGAGACAGAGCAACAGTTCCAATGTTCTTTTATCCTTTCCCTGACCATGTGACTAAAAATCAAATGTGAGACATTCAAACTGACCAATCAGATAATTACAACTTCAGCCATTGTTCTAAAGGTGTGACAAGTCATAGACCCCCAAAGTGCACACACGTTGGAAAAAAGTAAAACAAATGTCTTTCAAAGCAAATGTTCATTTCAAATTTCTTTTTTATAATTCCACTTTTTTTATTGTTCAACAGTCAAAACATCAGAGTACATCACCACATTATTCAGTAATCAACTTTGCAATTACACACTCAGACAGCCACTAGTCCCCATCAGTGGAATACAAACAAAACATAGCACATGAAAATTAAACAATTATTTAGCAGTCCTATTTACACCATTTTTATATCCTGCCAAAAATGATTCCCATGTTTTTTTCATTTCTCCCTCATTATGCAGTCTCCCCAACATGCTCTCATATGAAGCAATTTCAATCATCCCATCAACCCAGTCTTTTAGGTCTGGGGTTTTGGGCATTTCCAATTTCCAGCCACTCTTAATCAGGGTAAATTTATTTTTTGCTATGTTGGGTATCACTGATTTATCTCCAAGAAGGCATAATCGTGGTTCCACAGGTAAATTAGACCCCATCCACTCTTCAAGTACTGCTAGAATTTTACACCAGAATGGGTGAACTAAAGAACATTCCCAATTCATATGTAAATAAGTACCCTCTTCTTCATTACATTTCCAGCACAGATTATTTCCAGCTATCCCCATCCTGTAAAGCCTAGATGGTGTATAATAATATCTATGTATTATTTTGTATTGAATGAATTTCCCCCTAGCTTCCCGTATGTTCTTACCCACATTAGATAGTATGTACCGCCAGTCATTATCATTGATATTAATCCCCAAATCCTTCTGCCATATTGTTTTCAGGTTGTTACAGGTAACTGCAGTTACACTGAGCATTGATTTGTAACACATAGAAGCAGTCTGAGCTTCACGTGGCAACTTAAGATAGGAATAAACCGGGTTATTACTTGCATTAAATTTGTTCTTGACACAGTGTCTAATCTGCAAATACTTACAAAAGTTTCCTTGACCTCCAATATTGTATTTTTTCACCAATTCAGAGCATGACATAAAAAGTCCGTTCTCATACAGATCAACAATTACAGTTACCCCTTTAAGCTGCCATTGTTTCCAAAACACCCCCGCTTTACCTATACAAATTTCAGGGGTATTCCACAATGATGCATATGACTGTTCATAATGTGATGTCCTGCACACTTTATGAATTTTGCCCCACATGTCTTGAATGAATTGTCACTGGATTTGAGTCCCATTTAGCTCCAGAGCATTGTGAAAGAATGCTAATGGGGTGAAATGGTGAGGCCAGTTTCTGTTCTATCTTGATCCAGTCCAACTCAGAATCTGTCTCGTCCCAATGTTTAGCCAGTTTGGCCATTTCAAAAGCGATATTATACATCCTCACATCAGGTAGTCCAAGGCCCCCTTTGTCTCTTGGGGAGGTCAACTTGCTCATCTTAATCCTCTATCTTTTTCCTTCCCATAAGAATTCCTTGATAATTTTGTCATATCTTTTAAAGATAGAGTCTGGAATGTTCACAGGTATCATCATGGATATATAATTGAACTGCGGAGCAATAACCATTTTAACAATATTTACTTTACCCCACAAAGAGAGTTTCACCTGTTCCCATTTGTCCACATTATTTTTTTTATCTTTGACAACAGTGGTTCATAATTCAACAACATTATATCCTCCACATTCTGTGTTAATTTAACCCCAAGGTACTTCATACCTTTTGGAATCCATTTAAAGGCAAATTGGGTCACTGTATGGGAATAACGTGATAAGTTCTAGATATTGGCATAGCTTCCGACTTATCCCAATTTATTTTGTATCCTGACACACTTGAAAATAATTGGATAATGCTCATTAAAGGTGCTCTAAGCGATGTCGGGTGACATCACTTCTTGTTTACCTTTAAAGTATTGTCAAACAAAACGAAGGCTAGCTAGACCCTCCCTCCTCCTCATCCGCGCACTAACCCCCCAAACCGCACCCCCAACCCCTTCTTATCGGTTATTGGCTGGAACAGTTTGTTATGTTTCGTGGTGCGGGTAAGCCCAGTTTGTTTTTGTTGCCGTTTGTGGAGCCTGGGGTGTCTGCAGAGACCGTGTTTTTTTACAGTGTGTTCAGGGGACAGGCAGCTAGCAGATAGTGAGGAGATGTTTGTTGTGTGTGACAAAAAACTTGACTCGTCACAGAAACCAGGGACACAAGTCGGCAGCACAACTTTCGAGCAAAATGAGAAAGAAGAGTTTTTTTTCAAAATTGGTGAATTTCAATTTTTTGCAGAATCTGTTAATTGAAATCACGAAGAAGCCTCTCCATGTTTGAGATAGCAGTATTGGTATATTTAAAAGCTTACATTTTGAGGTTGAAATCGGCTTGTTTTCGGAGATTCTAGCATGCAGTAGGGACGTGGCGTGTCATTGTCTGTGTGTATATCCATACTGAATAACCCGGCGCTTTTGCCCCCGCCCTCCAAGTGAACCGCATGGCTACTTATTATGTTGTGCTCTGGCAGGCTCTATCTGATATCAAAATTCAATGAAGATGGATGCTGCAAAGATTGTCGCAGGCGAAATGAACCATGGCAGTTACACCGAAAATGTTTTCGCCGCACTTCGTGGGCTCGGGAAACTGAACCGGAGGTATGGGTGCGGCGCGCGCGCCCTCAGTGCTTGAATACGGCGGCTCGGCTCGCTGACAGCGGTGGCTGGCTGTTTCATATGTGACGTCCCGATTGCTTTGAATGGGGAACGTTTTTTGAACAGGGAACAGAGTTAATGGACTGGCAACAATCTCCATAGAACATGAACTGGCACAGAGAATCGAAATAGAGGATGCAGTTAAGACCTTTGCTGCTATGAAGGCCCGCTGTGTGCGTTTCTGAAATGTAAGTTAAGTTTCATTTGCTCTTTAGTCGTTATTTAAGATGCTGAACCTGCTGATGATATAATGTGTTTGCGGACATTTCATTTGTGTGTGTATACGCACATAAGAAAGTGGTGTAAAGAGATTTGCTACAGTAATTTGAGGAGGTGAAATGTGATTATTTGGAAAATTCCTGTCATGACTGCTTAAAGAAAAATTCCAGCAGGCATTTGCCTCCTGCATAAACTTTAATATTGTTGACATTTTGGGCACACGAGTGTTGCGCACTATTTGCGTTATATGTAGGCCTATGGCTTATTGGTCTTTGTGTGTTGTTGCTGGTTTTGCGTTATATGTATATGGCATATTGGTCTTTGTGTGTTGTTGCTGGTTTTGCGTTGTATGTATATGGCATATTGGTCTTTGTGTGTTGTTGCTGGTTTTGCGTTATATGTATATGGCATATTGGTCTTTGTGTGTTGTTGCTGGTTTTGCGTTGTATGTATATGGCATTATTGGTCTTTGTGTGTTGTTGCTGGTACGTTGCAAATAGAGGGGCAGCACAATTGTTTTTCACCTAGTGCGGCAGAAGTGCACTCATTCGAAGTGCAAAAAAAGCTGTAAAGCACAGGGGGGAGCTTTACAGGGGGTATGGCTTATCTAAATGAGATGTAAATGAGCCCTATTGTCACTCCTAGCAGCAGAGACAGGTGAGAACTGCACAATCTTTAGAGGTCGTTTTCTCATCTTTGAGCTTTTTTAAGTGCCTAGCTTCGAATGGCCACAACTTCTCCAAATATTATCAGATTTCCACATGTTACACATCGTTGGAAAGCTTGGAGATTACACTTTCAGAATCTATGAATAACTCAAAATGCCCCAGAACCGACTTGTGTCCCTAGGTTCCGTGACCGGTCACAAATGTTTTGGCCTAAAAAACGCGTGACATCGCTTTGAGCACCTTTAATGGAGGTAAAGATTTGAGAGGATCACGAGATAACAACAAAAGTGTTGCGTTGCAGCAAGGATGAAGCGGAGAGTGAATCCAATCGCAAGCACTTTAATAATCCAACAAACAGAATATCCAGGGTAAACTCAGAATAAGGCACACGGGACACGGAACAAGGAAACTGGGAACAACACACATCAAACAACAACCGACAGCCAACAACTGAAACACAGGGGTCTAAATACACAGACAAACAAGCTAAACAAGATAACAAGGGGGCGTGGTTAATGAGAAACACCTGGGGAGACTAATAAACATGGACGAGGAACACCTGTGGACACTGAGCAACAACAAACAAAAGACAAGACACATGGCAGGATCACATGACAAACAAGGGATCACGTGATATACAAGACACAACAAAAACCCACACGTAACATAGCCCCCCCCCCTATGGGCGGCTCCCGACGCCCCTTGAAACAAAAACACTAAAGTTTAGGAGGGTGGTGAAGTGGAGGCGGTCTTGGGGGAGGGACGGAGGGCCAGGTTCGTGCAGGGGACCAGGGCAGAGACGACCCCTCGGGCGGCCACGGCGGAGAAGACAGTCCGTCGGGCGGCCAGGGCGGAGAAGACAGTCCGTCGGGCGGCCAGGGGGGAGAAGACAGTCCGTCGGGCGGCCAGGGGGGAGAAGACAGTCCGTCGGGCGGCCAGGGAGGAGACGACCCCTCGGGCGGCCAGGGCGGATACGACCCCTCGGGCGGCCAGGGCGGAGACGACCCCTCGGGCGGCCAGGGCGGAAACGACCTCTAGGGTGGCCAGGGCGGAGACGACCCTCCGGGCGGCCAGGGCGGCGAAGACCCCTCGGGCGGCCAGGGCGGCGAAGACACCTTGGGCAGCCAGGGCGGCGTAGACACCTCGGGCGGCCAGGGCGGCGAAGACACCGGCTCAGGAACAGCAGAGACCGGCTCAGGAACAGCAGAGACCGGCTCAGGAACAGCAGGAACAGCAGACACCGGCTCGGGAACAGCAGACACCGGCTCGGGAACGGACGACACACGCACTGGTTGGGGAACAGACAACACACACACTGGCTCGGGAACAGACAACACACACACTGGCTCGGGAACAGACAACACACACACTGGCTCGGGAACAGACAACACACACACTGGCTCGGGAACAGACAACACACACACTGGCTCGGGAACAGACAACACACACACTGGCTCGGGAACAGACAACACAGACTCTGGCTCGGGAACAGACAACACAGACTCTGGCTCGGGAACAGACAACACAGACTCCGGCTCGGGAACAGACAACACTGGCTCCGGCTCGGGAACAGACAACACTGGCTCCGGCTCGGGAACAAACAACACTGGCTCCGGCTCGGGAACAGACACTGGCTCCGGCTCGGGAACAGACACTGGCTCCGGCTCGGGAACAGACACTGGCTCCGGCTCGGGAACAGACACTGGCTCCGGCTCGGGAACAGACACCAGAACAGAAACAGCCACAAGGACAAACGTAAACACAGAAACAAACTTAGATCGATCAGGTTCAGGCGTGACTTGAACAGTCTCTGGATCGGCAGACGTGACTTGAACAGTCTCTGGATCGGCAGACGTGACTTGAACAGTCTCTGGATCGGCAGACGTGACTTGAACCGTCTCTGGATCGGCAGACGTGACTTGAACAGTCTCTGGATCGGCAGACGTGACTTGAACAGTCTCTGGGCAGACGTGACTTGAACAGTCTCTGGATCGGCAGACGTGACCTGAACCGTCTCTGGATCGGCAGACGTGACTTGAACCGTCTCTGGATCGGCAGACGTGACTTGAACCGTCTCTGGATCGGCAGACGTGACTTGAACAGTCTCTGGATCGGACGGGACCAGCGGCGAGGACTCTGGGCTGACAGGAAGTACAGGAAGGACTTCCAGGCATTGCGGAACGCGGGAAGTCCTCTTCCTCCTCCGTCTCCGAGAGCGAGAGGGTGCGGGGCTGGACGGAACCAGCGATGAGGGCGCTGTGCTGGGCGGGAGAGGTGGTGAGGGCGCTGTGCTGGACGGGACCAGCGGTGAGTGCGCTGTGCTGGACGGGACCAGCGGTGAAGGCTCTGTGCTGGACGGGACCAGCGGTGAAGGCTCTGTGCTGGACGGGACCAGTGGTGAATGCCCTGTGCTGGACGGGACCAGCGGTGAAGGCCCTGTGCTGGACGGGACCAGCGGTGAAAGCTCTGGCTGGACGTGGCTGACGTGAAGCTCTGGCTGGGAGTGGCTGACGTGAAGCTCTGGCTGGACGTGGCTGACGTGAAGCTCTTGCTGGACGTGGCTGACGTGAAGCTCTGGCTGGACGTGGCTGACGTGAAGCTCTGGCTGGACGTGGCTGACGTGAAGCTCTGGCTGGACGTGGCTGACGTGAAGCTCTGGCTGGACGTGGCTGACGTGAAGCTCTGGCTGGACGTGGCTGACGGGAAGCTCTGGCTGGACGTGGCTGACGGGAAGCTCTGGCTGGACGTGAAAATCCAGCTGGGCGTGGAGGTAAGATGATGACCTGGCGTACCATGGGAGGAAGCTCTCCAGACATCGGGAGAGTGCCTCTCTCCAGTCCAGACCAGAGATATTGGGAAGCTCCCTCGGGTTGACCTCCTTTGCCCCCAGCCGGTAACACAATTTAATTGCCTCGTCTCCGAGGGAGCAGGAAGTAGCAAGAGGAAATAATCCCCAACAAACAAAAGACAAGACACATGGCAGGATCACATGACAAACAAGGGATCACGTGATATACAAGACACAACAAAAACCCACACGTAACAAAAAGATCATCCGCATACAGCATTAACTTATGTTCTATCCTCTCCTCTACCCCCCTTACTCCCATAATGTTTGAGTCTGTCCTGATCATAATGGATAGAGGCTCTAAGACTATTGTGAATAATAACGGGGACAATGGGCATCCTTGACGAGTACCTCTTGAAACTGTAAAAAAGAGGAAGTCATGCCATTTGTCATCACTGCCGCTCTAGGATTTTTATATAATAAACTAACCCAGGACCTAAAAGTATGACCAAATCCAAAATTCGACAGGGCTGCGGCCAAAAAGCCCCACTCCACCCTGTCGAAAGCCTTTTCGGCGTCTAAGGATATAGCTGCGATCGGGTGTTTTCTGAAGAATTTAGCCACATTAGATGAATTAGCCTTCTCATATTATCGGCTGATGATCTTCCTTTAATGAAGCCCACTTGGTCCTTATAAATTATACTTGGTAGAGCCTTTTCTAAACGTGAAGCAAAAATCTTTGCCAACACCTTACAGTCCACATTAATAAAAATTAGCCGGATCTGCTAAATCCCTATCTTTTTTAGGTATCGGTGTTATCAATGCTTCCATGAAAGTACTAGGCAATACTTCAGCTTCAAATGCCTCTATATAGACTTCTGTTAGAATTGGGGCCACTATGTCAGCATACTTTCTATTATATTCAGCTGGAAACCCGTCCACCCCTGGGGATTTGCCAGATTTCAAAGAAGTTATTGCAGCTCTAACCTCCTCTTGTGTAATGGGAAGGTCTAGAGACTCGGATTGCAATACATCTAATTTAGGTAACTCCATGTTAGAAAAACATTGTTTTAGTTTTTCTCCATCCAGACTACCTAAAGATGAATATAGATGTTTATAGAACTTTTGAAAAACCTTGTTTATATCTTTTGTCAATGATACCATAGAATCTCCTTTCTTAATTGCCGGAATAATGTTAGCAGCATTTTGCTGTTTTAATTGTCTGGACAGGAGCTAGGCCGCTTTTTCACCTCCTTCATAAAACCTTGTCCGTAGTCTAAGTAGAGCATATTCTGCTGTTTTTATTATATATCTCATGTAATTGGAATTTGTATTTACAAATATCCTGATACAAATCGTTAGAGTAATGTCTAGCCAACTCCTTCTCCAGTGCACAAATTGTTGCTTCAAAGTTCTTAACCAAGTCTCTTCCTTCCTTTTTCTTTCTGGCTGCCTGTGCAATCAATTTCCCTCTAATGTATGCTTTTGAGGCCTCCCATTCAGACGCCAACTTATCAATGCTTCCTACGTTCAATTCAAAGAAGGAAGTCAGATCACCAGCCAAGAATGTGCTAACTCCTCATCTTGTAATAATGCAGTATTTAAACGTCATCTTCCCTTTCTACCAGCTTCTGTATTTAGAGCTATACCCAATTCCAAAGTCGCATGGTCTGATAATACTATTGCTCCAATTTTACAGTCTACTACCTGATCAGTGATAGAGTTTGAAAGCAAGAAAAAAAATCGATCCTAGAGTGAGATTTATGGCAATGAGATAAAAAAGTATATTCTCTTTCTGTTGGATTTACCAAGCGCCACATGTCTGTCAATCCGATATCCTCTGTTAGCAAAAGAAGGGCAGCCCTATCACTTGGTATTGAGGGTCCCTGATATTTACTCTTATCGAGAACCCCATCCATAACCTGATTAAAGTCCCCAGCCAAAATGATTTGCCCCTCTTTGTCACCAAGAATCTTGTTTACCTTATTAATAATATACATTGCATCACTTTAACCCCATTAATGAGGCTTTCTATACATATAATCCTCCCAACATCGTCTTTAGTTTCCGTTAACATTACAAAGTTCAGTTTCTTCTTTATAAGGATCATAACCCCATTTTGTTTGCTTGTAAATGATGAATAAAATACTCTTTTGAATTTGAGCGCTTCATTATCTGTTACATAACATTCCTGCACAAAAGCAACATCCACTTGTTTATGTTTCGGATATGTCAGGACCTTTTTTCTTTTAATAGGACTTCCACATCTGTTAATATTCCATGTTATAAACCTGATGTGACTACCTATGTATAATACAAATAAATCGCACATTATCGTGCGCGCAACCAGATGCGTTGAGCGACTGCCCCCTATTGGGGAATGGCATAAAAAACGTGATGCACATTTGTTCAAATTTAACAAACTGCAGTTAAACATTTCAAACACCAAAACTATTCTCTGCAAAATTCTGTTGCTTAGAAGTAAAAAAGTAACAAATTGTAAAAACCCTACACCCAACTTAATATCAGAAAAAAATCAGAACAAAAAACACAAAATGAACGGTCATCATTTAAAATTTCTTGGATTATTTTCAATCCTACAAATCCCCACTTGGCACCGTTGGCCACACACATGGAGTCCAAAGGTGGCACAGTCCATAAAGACATTGTCACGGTTTCAAATACGAACCCAAGCGCAGACAGTATTCTCTAAACACAGTTTTATTTTATAAACAGAAAACAAAAACCCACAAGGGGGCAAACGAACATTGACAAGGCAAAACAAACACAGATAAGACTTGATTATAACTAGACGCCGAACTTGACAATGAACATAGAGCAATTCTGACAATAAGCTTGACTTGACAATACAGTAGACTGGATTACTCACAGACAGGATACAAAACGAACAAGCAACAAGTAACAACCACAAGGAGATTATATAAGGGAGATAATCACAAGGGCACAGGTGACACTGATGAAACAATAATGACTGAACGAGGAGAACAAGGGGGCGTGGTAAACGACAAGACAACGCAAACACATAGCCCAAACATTAGGCCATGTGTTTGCACACACAACCTGAGTCTGTCATGATCCTGCCTCAGAACTAGAATAAAACAAGGATACAGGACAGAATCATGACAGAAATAGTACACTTAAAAGTGTATACTTGATATTAGTATACTTTATTCATTAAGTATAATTAAAAATATACTTGAACTTTACTTCAGTACAAATAATGAATTTATCTTAAAGTTAGGGTAAGGGTAAACTACGGTTAGTGTAGTAAAACCATAGTTAATTTGTGGTTAATTGTCATAAGGGAATTAGCAATTAAAATACTTATTTATTAAAGACCCTACAAGGTAGCCATTAATTTCAATTGTGTTATTTACAAAACAAAATTTTTCTACCGAGTGAACCCCAGTGAAAAAAAAGAGCTAAGTGTACTTGCAGCCAGACTAATTATCAGTGTACTTCAAGTGTGTTAAATGATTAGTTAACTTGAAGTATGATATTTTGGAACAACTCATTTTGTACTAGGTATATTTTAGTTGTAATTTAATTGTAGTAAAGCATAATTTTATGTGTATTTAGTGTACTTTGTGCTTAACTGGAACAACTTTAAGTATACTTAGTATACTCTAAGTGCATGTCTGTTTAGGGACTAATTACATGCTTGATTAGTGATATTAAAATGTGTAATTTATTTGTGTTGTAAGTACTTTACAAATGTATTATTATGAGTGTTTTCAAAACACAAAATACATAGTATATTGTAAGCTCCACCCGTTGGCCCAACCACGGAATCCAATGGTCTGGTCGAAGGAATTCAGCGTGTATGTCTTTTCAGGCGTTTCTGGAAAAATAACTTTAATTTATTAAATTATCGGTTTCTAATATTAATCTTGACCCCATGAATAATTTAATCTGCCTCACAAATGAATGCATACAATTTTAATTAAGTCTTTACATCTAGACTGAATTATAACTGTGAATTTCATAGAGTGATTGGTCGTTTTGTTTTTCTTTGGATTTACTTAATCACTTAAGTTATCATTCATCAATATTTGATAACATATGTCAGTATTTCTCATTTTTACTGAAGTAAAAATATTTGTGTTCTCATTAATGCTTTTGAAATATTTCTGAAACTTATTTGATTCCTGCTTATTTGTATTTTGTCCATTTGTCTTTCAACAATGTTTTTGGACATTAAATCAGTTGAATCTCTGTGTTTGGTTACACTGAATATTTTGCTGATACTTTCATGAAATGTGGTTTTAAACCAGCATTTGTTGTTTTGTTGTAATGCAATTTATTTAAATGTTTCCAGTGTAAGAGCTTGTAAGATCTTCTTTTATTCTCCCTTGACCATATTTTTAAGTACATCAATTTAAGGGCTTTTTGCCAGAAACTAATTTTAATCTGACCATATCAAACCTCTGACCAATGACAAATGCCATGTGTCTGCTTTTGCTGTTTGTTGTGCTGTATGCTCTTTTAAATCACAGGATCCCTGCTGCCTAAGTTAACAGATGTGGACGGGGATTGCTGTTCCACTTTCTCACTCGTTTGCTCCCAGATTCAGTGCCTGTTCTTGTGGAGGTTTGAATATTTGATGGATGATTTGCATATCTATGAATGGTGCAACTCCATTTAATGGAGCCTCCTCATGCAGGGCTGAAAGGAGAACGAAGACTGAAGACTGACCAACTGCTATTGCAACAAGCCTGGGCGAAAAGTCTAAAGATGCACCTACATTCAACAGAAAGCATGTCTGTCATGAATTTCAGGGAACGAACCCAATCGCAAACAGTATGCAAAACAAAGTTTATTAAAGACAGAAAACAGGTAAAACAAAACCCACGAGGGGGCAAACAACACTGGTAGGGAAAAATAAAGACTAACAACACTAGACTAAGACTGGACAGTTAACTAGACTATAAACTCTCAGCAGACACAAGACTAAACAGCTCTTTGACAAAACTCTTAACAGGATACTCACGAGGGTGATTACAAAGGTATGAAACAATGAACCGGCACAGGACAGCAAACACCAGGGGATTAAATGGGGGAACACTAATGACGAGAACAGGTGAAGCTGACTAAACAATAAGGACAAGACGAGGATAACAAGGGGGGCGGGGTGACGTAACGAGACAACACAAGCACATGGCCAAACAATTGGCCATGCGCTTGTACACAAAACATGATTCTGTCATGATCCTGCCACAAGACAAGAGGAATCAAAGACATGATGGCAGAATCAGGACAATTTCAATACTACTTGGGACTAAATTGGCCCGGATGCTTTCACAATATATTGATGTGTAAAATTCATTTCCTACGAAAAAGGAACACAATGTTTGCACAATTTTTTTGCACAATTTTTCATAGTAACTGAATATTACACAACAACAGATGTGCAAAATGTGCAGATTATGAATTTGTGGCTACGGGTTGAGAAACAAATCTATTATATAACAAACAATTGGCCATGCGCTTGTACACAAAACATGATTCTGTCATGATCCTGCCACAAGACAAGAGGAATCAAAGACATGATGGCAGAATCATGACAGAACCCCCACCTTAAGGAGCGGCTACCAGACGCTCCTCAAGGGGACATCAAACACGGGACATGACAGACTGAGAAATCGACACAAACCAACAAAACATGACAAATAGCAATAACGGCAAACACGAATACATGACAACAGGGTTAGGGTGCATCAATAAGAACAACAAACACTGGAGGGGGGGGAGGAACAATAGAGTTTGTGGGATGTAGTCCAGGGTGAAAAGGTGGACTGGGGTTCTTGGGCTTACAGGACGAGGGCTTGGAACGAGGATTCCGGGCGGACTTGGGTGGGGGCACACGAGAAGCCATGGGAGAAACAGACTGGGGCAGAGTAGGTCACAGAACAGGACAAAAGACAGGAGAAGCTGTAGGCGGCCGTGTGGAGGTGGAAGACGACACTGTAGGCGGCCGTGTGGAGGTGGAAGACGACACTGTGGCTGGTCGCGGGACTGAAACGAGGTCAGCGCTCTCTGCAACAGAACCTGAACCAGCGCTCCTCACATCAGATACGGAGGAAGCACTCCACATATCAGCCTCGGAAATAGTGATCTCTGCAGCTGACTCGGGAACCGCGTCGACTGCAGCTGACTCGGGAACCGCGTCGACTGCAGCTGACTCGGGAACCGCGTCGACTGCAGCTGACTCGGGAACCGCGTCGACTGCAGCTGACTCGGGAACCGCGTCGACTGCAGCTGACTCGGGAACCGCGTCGACTGCAGCTGACTCGGGAACCGCGTCGACTGCAGCTGACTCGGGAACCGCGTCGACTGCAGCTGACTCGGGAACCGCGTCGACTGCAGCTGACTCGGGAACAGCGCTCACCACTGCAGTTGCGGGTTGAAAAACCATCGCGGACTCAGGAGAAGATGGCGATGGGGAACAGGAAGCTCCCTTCTTCCTCCTCTTTCTCTTTGGCCGCGGGGCAGAGGCCGTAGCCGGACTTGTGACCGGTTGGGGAAGCACAGCAGGAACCGTGACTGGTGGTGGGAGGACAGTCTCAGGTAGGGTTGACTCCGTCGCTGAGGACTCCGAAGCAGACTCCCACGAGATCCGTCTCCCTCGTTTACCGCAGAGACTAACAGGTGCGGATGACGCCTCAGGAGTCAAAGTGGAGTGTACCTGGTTCCCCTGCGTAACAACGGCTATAACGCGACCCTCCGGGATCACTGGCAAACAGGCAGAGGGTGGAGAACTCGAGGAAGAAGCTTGTGGCTCCTCCCGGGAGAAATGATCCCAAAGTTTGGCATAATCTCTCAGGATCCGCTCACCCTGGGGCAGGACTGGAAGGTTGACCCCCTTTCTGTCGGTGGGAGCCGACAACCAGCATTGTTCACGGAACTCCAACTGTCGCTGGAGTTGAGAGGACATACTGCTTGCTGGGTTCTTCTTTGGCCGGTTCATTCTGTCATGAATTTCAGGGAACGAACCCAATCGCAAACAGTATGCAAAACACAAAGTTTATTAAAGACAGAAAACAGGTAAAAGAAAACCCACGAGGGGGCAAACAACACTGGTAGGGAAAAATAAAGACTAACAACACTAGACTAAGACTGGACAGTTAACTAGACTATAAACTCTCAGCAGACACAAGACTAAACAGCTCTTTGACAAAACTCTTAACAGGATACTCACGAGGGTGATTACAAAGGTATGAAACAATGAACCGGCACAGGACAGCAAACACCAGGGGATTAAATGGGGGAACACTAATGACGAGAACAGGTGAAGCTGACTAAACAATAAGGACAAGACGAGGATAACAAGGGGGGGGGGGGGGGGGGGGGTGACGTAACGAGACAACACAAGCACATGGCCAAACAATTGGCCATGCGCTTGTACACAAAACATGATTCTGTCATGATCCTGCCACAAGACAAGAGGAATCAAAGACATGATGGCAGAATCAGGACAATTTCAATACTACTTGGGACTAAATTGGCCCGGATGCTTTCACAATATATTGATGTGTAAAATTCAGTTCCTACGAAAAAGGAACACAATTTTTGCACAATTTTTTTGCACAATTTTTCATAGTAACTGAATATTACACAACAACAGATGTGCAAAATGTGCAGATTATGAATTTGTGGCTACGGGTTGAGAAACAAATCTATTATATAACATGCTTTTTCTCTGCACATGTAAACTTATTAAACATATTATTTAGACTTGAGTCACAATTACAATAGTCAATTGTACACTACATATATTTAAACATTTTCAAAATTGGCTTAACACATTATTCATACATTTTAACACTTTCTGAAAGAAATGTCCAAGTAATGAAGTGAATTCCAAGCATGAATAAGTCAACTTAAAATATATACTCAAATGTATCCTGTGGTGGCAAACAAAATTCTATCACTGAATAAGAGACAAACATTTCCAATTGTATTTTATGAGGTTTATTTTCTTGCAAGAAAAGGTCATAGTCACACAGAGTGGCTCCACAGTGTAAAAGTGAAGGGAGGGCATCCTTCCTCCTCTATAGTTTTGACTCCCAGGATGTTATTTTTCTAGGCCAATGATGGTATTTTCAACCATAGGTGGAACATTCTTAGACTTAGACTTGTTCATCATATTGTATACTTGAGTGGAGGCCCTCCTGTCACGTACCAACACTCTTTACCATTCCAATACAATTCCATATTAGAATGAGATGTGTGTGTGCTCTTTTACTGTCATATGATGGTCACAGACATCTTTAAGATAACATTTCTTCCACAACCCTTAAATATATTACAACTTAAAGATATTAAATAATGTATTTTTTAAATATACTTTCAGCTGTATTAATCCACTGGAGGCAAGTTTGCAGAAGAACCTTTAATAACTCAACAACAAAATGAAAGTATAAGCCAGCAGCCCCTCACGGACGACAGGGGCATGTTCGCTCAACACTGACGTGTAACGAAGTGTGCTGAACTTGGGCAGACACCGGGCGAACTGAATCGTATAGCCGAGTCTGATGAAACTGTTGGAAATGTTTCCTTCAGAGACCAGGAGACGTTGGGATATCTTTCAATGCAGAAGTTACTCTTTATTGAGGACTTTGCTGTTGCGATGCTGTAGTCACCAAGTCTTAACTCAATAGCTTAAACCCAATGTTTATATCTTTCCAAGGGGGAGGGATTTACATATTGATGGGGAGGCAATCTGAACAAAGCATGTAAATGTGAAGTACAGGAATCAGTACTTTACCGGAAATTCCACAGCCCTGATCTCATCAGCATAACAGTGTAACTCAGAGGTTTGAGATGCTAATCCAATCAGCCTGATTGTATCACCCATACCTTCACATTATCATAGAGCTTAATGGCCAGGAAGTGCATACAGACAAAAGCTAATGTCAGACACCTGAATTGCTTGACTTAATCTTCTTTGAATCTCATCATCTATGCCTCAAAATGGAAAACAGTGTGCAGAACTTTCTCAGTTAAAATACTATTGTATTCGAACCTAAATTAAACATTTTAATAAATTTGTAACACTACAGTACGGAGGAGCTGGACCTGTTGGGAAGCACTCTCCAGGCTTCCCAGACCAGGCCAGGGGGGCCAGAGGCACCACAGACGTACCCGGGGTGGGGCAGTGAGGTGGAGGGAAGGGACCTAGTTCGGAAGGCCCGGGGGCGGCCCGAAGCGGGGTCTGAGTGTGCGATGCAACACTCACTTGTCTCCACGGGTCGGCAGGGGGTGCATGAGAAGGTGTAGTTGGGTTCTTGAACCGCACCCAGCTGCCGGCTGGCGACACAAGAGGGGGATGAGAGACAACTGTTGGATGCAGTTCTCTACCGCGTCGCCCAACTGCCGGACCTGAGAAATAGGGTAGTCCAGGAACAGAACCTTGTCCGGATCCCCCATATCGGCCAGGTTGAGCCAGAGATGGCGCTCCTAGACCACTAAGGTGGACCGCCAGGCCGATCGCTCCACTGGAGGGATAGCCTCGTAACCCTTCACCTATCCTCCGTGAAGGGTAGTGAAGGGGGAGGAGCTACTCAGGCAATAATTTCTGGCAGTGAAAGGTGCCGTCCACAACCTGGTAAGCTCTCCTTGCACTTCTTGACAGAAAGGCACTTGGGTGGCGGGCTGAGAACCAGAACCGCTATTATTAGGGAGAAAACTGATCCTAGACCCGCAGTTATGGGCAGCTTTTCCCCATAAAAGCAATCAGAAGCAGCAGCAGGCAGTGGTTTGAGTGAGAAAATACCACGATAGTCTCAAGTCCGTGGCCCGGGGATACATATACACACATACATAAACCTACCTTTCAGAAGTGCCAAATTTCAGAAGATTCTTAAAAATCATTAGTCATCTCTAGCAGTAAAAGTCGTCATCTTTTGTATTCATGTCTGGAGAGTTTTATTTGTTTTGAGGGTATTATGAAGGCAATGAAGAATCTCAAGATTTTCAATAGCAACCTGTGATATTCATACGTTCAGTTTGACAGAGTACAATTTAGCTAAAGTTCTGCATGAACAAGCAGCTAAACTTAATGAGGATACTGGTCTTTTCTCCTCTGAGAGGGATACGTGGATTGGATCAATATTAGGGCCACTTTGGAATCATTTGAAAGCACCTTTATTAGCTACAATTTCAGGAGTGTTTCTCATCTTACTTGTACATTACCATAAGGGAGTTGATTTGTTTTGTGAGACACGTGACTGCCTTAAGGCTATCATCCAATGCCAATTCAAGAATTTATTCTGATTCAAGAGGAATCTGAATGCCAAATCCTGACTGGACGAAGAGAAGGACCTGGGGAGGGAGGAGGGTAATTAGCTCCTGAGAAACGCGATAGCTGCTGATAATACTGAAGGAGCTTATATATGAATACAGTGATAGGCATCATATTCCTATAGATAGACGTGGATCAGCTGAAAGTCAGCTGATGCGAGCTTGACTAACGTGACCTGCCAGAACTGATGCTAAGCTTGATTTCAGTCAGGACCATTATCGTCAAATACGATTGACAATTAGCATACAGTTTGGATTGGTAGTACGGTTCCGTTCTGGGTGAGAATTCCCTGTGCATCCATGCAGCCTAGCATGGATAAGAGCAGGGAGAGCAGCAATAACCCCCCAAAACAAAACCATATGCCAATATGCCAATAGAAATGAGAAATGGAGATTTCCTGTTCAATTATCCTTTTCATTGGAAATACGTCACAATACGGAGTAATTTTGGTGGAAAATTGCAGTTCACACAGAATTAAGCAACACATGTCATTAATACAGCTGGATGGTTTAATGCAACAAGCTGAATCTGATACTTGTTTATATTTAGGCACAAATATGTAGGTTTGCAAAAACTGGTTTGAACATAAAAGGCTAAAAGTTTTTGAAATTTTCATTGTCTGTCTGTGTGAGGTCATCGGAGCTGCTAACAAACCAACACACACAAGCTCTTGTAGCTCCGCCCCCTGTGCCAGGAGCAGTAGCTCATTTGCATTTAAAGGGACAGACACAAAAACTGTATGTTTTGGCTCACCCTCAATAAGTGACAACTTTAACATGCTATATAAAAATATCTGTGGGGTATTTTGAGGTAATTCTTCACATACACACTCTGGGGACATCAGAAACTTATTTTACATCTTGTGAAAAGGGCATTATACCACCCCTTTAATAAACCCTGATGTTAGCAGCATATGTTGAGCACTATATATCCAGTTTAATGTTGGAAGCATCACCCCAGCTGGAGCAAGCAAGGACACATTACATCACACGTGTTGCTGTAGCCAATTTACCAATAATTGTCCTGGATACACCACCATCAGCACCAGACCTCCACACTCCGCCCACTCGTTCCGCATCCCCTGAATACTTGAATACCTGCACCTGTCCTCATCACCTGCCGGCAATCTGGACCCACTCACCCACACCTTAAATACACCACCAGTTCCCTCAGTTCACTGTCTGGTCTCGTCGATACACCTTCGACTTCCTGCCTTACAGCATTAAAGACAATCTCCAAGTCTACAATCAACCTTACCTGCTTCGTGTACCTACCTGATCTCCCGTTCAGCTAATTCCGGTCCGTCTGTCTGCAAACCAGTTGTCGGTGAGGGGCTGCTGTCTCCCTCAGACGAAAACGATGTACCCTAGGAAAGGAACAGACTGTGCATGAAACGCGCATTTCTCCACCTTGACAAAAAGCCCATTCTCTAGCAACCTCTGAAGCACTCGTCGGACGTGCTGCACATGTTCCTGGAGAGAAGAAGAAAATATCAATATGTCATCCAGGTAGACATATATGAACTGATCGACCATATCTTGCATCACGTCATTGACGAGTGCCTGGAAGACCGCTGGGGAGTTCGATAATCCAAATGGCATTACCGAATATTCAAAGTGAACCCTGGGGGTATTAAAAGCGGTCTTCCACTCATCCCCCTTCCTGATGCGGACCAAATGATAAGCATTACGTAAATCCAATTTTGTGAAGACCGACGCTCCCTGCAACCTCTCGAAGGCTGTAGACATCAACGGCAAAGAATAAATATTCTTTACCGGGATGCTGTTCAACCCTCGGTAATCAATACAAGGTCGCAGAGACCCGTCCTTCTTCCCCACAAAAAAGAACCCCGCCCCCGCTGGAGAAGAAGAAGGGCGGATGAATCTGGCTGCTAAAGAATCAGAAATATTTTTCTCCATAGCCTCCCTTCCTGGAGTAGAAAGCGAATACAACTTGCCCTTAGGCGGAGACTTATCTGGCAGTAAATCTATGGCACAGTCATAGATTTATAAGCCCGTTGAGGGATGTGGGCAGATCCAGGGTATAAATCTCTCTCTGGATGCGGTCAGCCAGCCCATGCAGGAACATGTCCCACTGCGCCTCCTCGTTCCATTGACACTCAGCCGCTAATGTCCGAAATTCGATGGAGAAATCTGATACAGATCTCTCTCCTTGACGTAGATCAGCAAGAATTCTAGCAGCTTCTCTCCCGGGCACTGCCCGATCGAAAACTCGCTTAATCTCAGCGGCGAGTGTCTGGAACGAGGCACAGCATGGGTCTTGGTTCTCCCACACCGCCGTCCCCCATAGCGCCGCCTTCCCTGATAACAGCGTTAGAACAAACGCTACCTTGGATTGTTCCGTACTGAAGGTTCTGGGTTGCAGTGCAAAATGCATGGAGCATCGAGTGAGGAATGCCCTGTAGAAACTGGGCTCACCTGAATATAATTTGGGCACTGGTAGTCGAGGAAGGGTTCGCTGGTGGTGTGCGGGGAACAGGCGGTCTGGGTGGCGTAGTGGGAGCTCGCAAAAGTTGGAACTGCTGGGTGAGCTCGGACACCTGCGCCTCTAGAGCTTGAACTGCTCTCCCTGTGTCATTGATGTTCTTCTCACAGGAATCCATCCTCTGCATGCTGTTGTCTACGAACACTTGAAGAGACGCTGACGATTCACCTGCTGCTTCCATGAGGGTCAGGTCGTTCTGTCACGGCAATAATGGCTAGGAAGCAATATGCAAGTAAAACTAGAATCTGATGGTGACTGAACACGGGGTGTGGCGCAGGGACGTCGATGGCCAACAGAGTGCAGGTGGAATGATGAGAAGAGGCGACGATGATGATGGGGGTGAGTAATCCAGAACACAGAGACGAAGACACGACCGGAAACCAAGGACAGGAACAAAGCACATGAACTGGACGCCAACCGGGATCAGGAACACACACGCGACAACGATCTGACAAAGGAGAGGACAAAACGGTGAGTATAAGAAGAGTAAGGTGGATGAGCTGCAGCTGGTGATGAAAGTGAAACCAGCTGTGCGCTGATCAGCGATGATGGGTTGATCACGCCCCCTACTCACACACCCACACACGTATAACAACAAAGACACGAGACAAGAAGGAAACAGTGAATTCATGAATCGTGACATATTCTAATTATATGACCAGCACCTGTATGTAGTGATAAATTGTAAGTATTGAAACTAACCACTAGGTGTCAGTAGTATAACACTTACCTGTAGAGTGTGGAGAATGGAAGCCAGTGTAATAGATGTTCGGTTGCTGTTCCTGATATGGACCTGAAAGGACAATAAAACAATTTGTTACAAAACTGTTTCTTCACTGCATTACGAAACATTACACTCTGCTCTTTATTATTATCACTTCGACTTCGTCTCCTGCTTCTGCTCTTCTCTCAGGCTGATAGAAGGCTGTTTTGTTTTCTTGAGGTAAAAGACAAGACCTTCTGTTAAAGCAGCACTATGCAATTTTTTTTAGCTTAACTGAACAGCTTTAGGAGTTATTGGAATGGTTATAAGACTATTTTCGGGTTGAATGGTGGTCGTCTTGCAACTCCCCTCCAACTCCCAGGCGGCCTGCAGCGAGCTCGACCGTCCCCCCGTCAACTCACTCCAGCGCACCGCCTGGAGCGTCCATGGGCGCGAGTCCCCCGCTCCCTGTCCTTACAAAGCATATCACTGAGTAACGGTCTATAATGTTAATGTTATTTGGAAGTACCTACATATTTAAGCTGTGTAACTAGTGAGTTAATTCAAACTGTGGTACAGATTGATCGGTTATGATATTTTAATTAGATTGCCTGTAGGCAAGCAATTGTAAGCAATCGTGCTAACTATTAACAAAACCACTTATTGAACATATGAACCCGAACCATATAAACCTCCATGACTCAAGCGGCCCCCAAAAACAGAAGTTAAATTTCAGTTACTTTTGAACTCATTCTCTCTGAGGGCGGAGGCTTTATAGGAAACTAGAAAAATAAGGCGAAGGTCATAGCTTTAGTATAAAAGCACCAGATACATTGTTCTCCATATCACTTGCTAAAACAAAGGTAAGTCAGTTTTACTTAACATTTTTATAATCATTTTCATGTTTTAAATTTTAAAACTGTTCTGCTTTCAGTACATCGTTGGAGAAACTCATTGACACATTTTTGTGTAAACCTACAAAAAGGATGGCTGATAGCAAAAGCAAGTATTTTCTTATTTCATCAAACAGATCTGGAAACAATACCAGCCATCAAAGTGATATTTTCATTCTTTTAAAATATACAATGTTTCTTCACCAGTGGCTGTGTCCCAGTGGAGCCCGGGGTTTGTACAAGAGCTTCTCCCTGCTGCCCAAAAGACAGCGCTTCTCTACAATCTCTCTTACCTGTGCCTGGGCAACTTCTCCAACCTGGAGAGAATCATCAGGACTCGGGCTGTGGAAACCCAGCTTCTGTTCGGCTCTTCTGATGCAACTATGTTGAAAGTACTGTTTCAGATTTCTCTTGATTTCAGTATCTGTCACCAAGATTTTTTTTTGTGTGTGTGTCAACTCACCAAACATGAAGGGTCTGTAGTAAAATAGCATGTCATATAACTTTTAGCTAGAGATTAGATTGAGCTAAACTGGTTATGAGAGTCTCTCCTTAAACTGTAAATAAATAAATAATATGTCATAATATCATAATGTGAGCCATGAAAAATGTTCAGTTTTTTTAACTGACATTTTAGGTAAAAATCTTTTATAACCTAAGAGTTTGTACCCATCATCTTGGTTTGATATGCTTCTTATAGCTAAATTATAAATGCATTTCTTACATTTTTATAACTTTAAATTTTTAAAGTGCCCCTATTATGGGTTTTCGAATATTTCATTTCATGCATTGTGTATTATAGTTGTTTGTGATTGTAAACGTTCAGCAAAGTTGTATCTTCGAAAGTGCACGATAAAAAGTTATTGTCTTGCAAAAGAAAGAATCGACTCTGAACCGCCTTTACGAGTATTTTTTATCCGAATCCCACTGCTTTACTGTTCTACGCCACTAGAAGAAACATTTACATAATTCCCGCCTATGTTGTACATTGTCCGCCCGCAAACAACTTGACCAGCTCTCAAACGTCATTTTGCTGACAACTTCTTTTTAAATCTCTGAGTTCATAATTGTACTTTCGCAAAGCACTTGCTCGTGAAAGATGGGTCAGTACTCAGTATATTTGGATCAACTTGCTCTTCAGAATCACATCCTGTAAGTATGATTAAATGCATGTAGACCAATCACAAAAGACTGGGCCATGGCAAATCAGAGCAGAACAGACCTCGGGGAAAGGAGGGATTTAGAGAGACTGATTCATCCATTGAGTCGTTTGAGAATCATTGAAAAATGTGGTGATGTGCAAATGTATATTATGATAAAACAAAACAGTTTTTTGACTTTTGATGCATGTAAACCTGTTGTAGGAGACCTTAAGGACAAAATTAGGAGTCTTTAAAATAGCATAATAGGGGCACTTTTACTTAAAATTATATTAAAAACAGTTAATGCAGCAGCATTATGAACAGCATTTCAGAAATAATTACAGGACAAATACAAGCAACAAGATTTCTGAATGTTTCATCACCATCAGTGTGACTGTCGGTTTTTAAATTCTAAGATACTTGTCTCTTAATTCTAGTGTATTTTGACCAGTGAAAACCTGGTTCAGTCACTGTTTCCCATGTTGGTGACAGCTGTGGAGAAAAATAAGCCGATTTTGGCGGTCAAATTCCTAGAAAAAGCACGAATCTGGATCAAAGACATTATCAATGATGTGGAAAGGATAGTGGAGAAGTAAGAATATTTTCCTCATGAAAACATATTTCAAAATACCTTGAGCAATTGAATTTTTCTTCTACATGCAACTGCTATAATCAGGCAAAAGTATGAACATATTTTAAGATAAACTTTTAAGCTACTTACACAGCCCATTGTTATAAAATGCTAATTTCACAGCAACGTTTCTTCAACATTGTATAGGTATGAATTACACAACAAAGATGTAGCATCATCCACCAGTGATGTTATCCAGGAAAAAATAGATACAGATAAAAAGATTACAGAACAAGACCAAGAGTTGAAGATGATTAAAAAAAACCAGAATAAAATGAAATCTGAACTCCAGAAAACCACAGAAGAGCTTACTGAAATTGAGAAAAAGATAAACAGCAAAAGCCAAGAGATTCAAGAATTTGCCAGATCCATAACTAAAACAAGTAAAGGCCTCGGCATCTTCGCTGCAATCGTTCCATTCATCGGGCTGATTGTTAAAAGCATTTATGATGCTGTAAATGATCCTGAGCATACTGCACATTTGAAGGCTCTTGAAGCTGAATTGAATATCCTCATCGCTGATAAGACTGCTGTGAAACAGGAGCAGTGGCAAATCGAACTCCAGATGATTGATTGGCAGATGAAGGCTGCCAGAGCCAGTTTTGACCGGAGTGAGTCGGTTTTCTTTCATATTTTAAGTATACTTACTTGACAAGTCATGCTTAAGACTGTGTCAACATTCAAGTCTAGTTTAAGGCAGGGAGCGAACATGTGGCTTGTTGAAACCTTTATTTCCCCTCTGCAGACCTCATACCCGACCCCATCCATCTAAATGAAGTTCAGAAAAGCTTGACAAGAATTCAGGAAATTCTGATTCAGCTCAAAAACTTCTGGGAGAATGTTGCTCAACTGCTGGACAACCTGGAACAGAAGACCTTCGTTGGAGAAGATCTTATCGAAGACCTTGCCGAACTAAAAGATGAATTTCTTGATTCAATTAAAATAGCCACAGAGGTAAAATTCATGTTCATATGATTACAAGAACATTTCCAGTAAGATATTCTAAAATATATATATTTATTTTTTTATTTCTTTATTTGTACCTGCGGTAAAGGTTTGTCTGTTCCCTCCTAAATGTCAGTCTCGTTTTGTCCAGCCATTACTAAGGCTTCATCTAAAAGTGTAATGTAACTTGTAAATGTTTTAATTCCACAGGCTTGGTGCTGTTTTGGTGTCGGTTGTAAAAGAGCATCTGTCATGTTTAAGCTCCAGACCAAAGATGCCTACAAGTTTCTGGAGGTCAGTCCTTCCTCTCTCTCCAAGGATGAGTGGCAAATAGAGTACGAAAGTGTAAAGAAACGACTGGAGGAAATAGACACACCACAAGCTGTGACATCCTCTGATAAACCTGCCATTTCTGAATGATCAGAGCGCTGACACACGTCTCCTATTTGAGTTTTCTGCCTTGTGATGCCTGTAACCTGATATCATGATGTTTAGCCTTTTTAAACACTGTACTTGTAAACTGCAGAGTTCTGTAATCCTCTTTACTTAATGCCTAAAACACTCTATATATATTCCACATGTATCATCTCTTTATGAGCTCTTGCAAAGACTCTTGTTGAACAGTTCTAAATGGATGAATGCTTCTCTGAATAAAGTTTGATATCATTATTGACATTTGTTTTGGTTTTAAAATTTTTTAAATGTCTATTTTTTTGTCTAAAGTCATAGATTTAAGTTTCTGCAGCAAATATTTCATCATCTCAAACTACTTTTGATGTCACTGGATGCACAAACAAATGTCACATTATACAGGTTAAAAAATATTTGATTGTTTCATTCTGATTATGAATAATCTCCATTATGAAGATGATTTCAACACAGTTTATCAGGATAATGATTACTATATCAAAACATTCATTCACTGGTGGCATAGTGTCATACTGAACATGTTTTGAGTGTATAACCTTGCTGGTATAGCCTTTAAAATAATTCCCAGTCATTGGATATAAAGATAGAAAAGCTGTGTAATCATTTTATGGTAACACTTTATGGTGTTTGTGTAATAGAGTAATTACTTAATACAAAATGTAATAACATGCAACAAAATGTACTTAATATGTAACTAAGGTATGGAACCACATGTACTTACCAGTTGTAATAATGAAAATGAATCTCTGCTGCTCACATGAACACAAACTGTTCTCTGTCGATGTAAACCTCTTTAAGATGCATACGTGTTTAGAGGGAAACATGAAATATCAACAAGATGGCTTACACAATCTTACAATCTATTAGAAATTGTCTAATAACAGTACAAGTCCTGCAATACGTATTAGTATTGTACTTTAGTTATATTATTTTAGGCCAATTTTGGGTAATATTATATATATTATATAATATATACTAGTATTATTATCAGCCTATATATATATATATATATATAAAGCATTTCATTGAATGCCACATAACGGATTGAATTTGACTGCAGAGTTGAAATATCATTATCATTAGTTTCTCATTATGGAGCAAAAAGTGTTAAATAAATGATTTAGAAAAAAAATCCCTATGGAAAAAAATTAATGGAAAAAAACCTTCCGGAACCAAGAAATGTATTTGAAAGCAAGCAATTTAGACTATTATATGTTTCTGGATTTTAAACCCAACAGAAGATATTCCTTACATATACATGTTTGTTGGTTTTCTCCATGCACCACACTATAGTACACAGATGTAAATAGGCCTATCAGTTAAAGGTACAATATGTAGGATTTTTGCTGTAAAATGTCCAAAAACACTAGGCCAATGTTATATATTTTGTTTAGTTGATTACTTACAATATCCCAAATGCTACAAACAATTTGTAAATCGTGAGTAAATTGCGATTTTCACCAAGGAAACGGGGCGTGTGAGCAGGGGTGAGGAGTCGCCAGTCAATGACGTCATATCCGCGTTACCCTCGGTTTCCGCCAGGTTTGACCTCGTACTGCCATAATAACCATGGCGACACACGTTGACAACTGGCCCGTTATGCCTAGCAGGACGCTGTTGTTGTTTTGTTCAAACATTATGGATCATGGCAAGCAGACTTTGAGACAAAAAGAGGACTAAAACGAAGATAAACATCTTTCGGGATGCCGAGAGCTCCACGTCTGCGACTAACTTCCACTTGACAGAGACGCGAGTGTTGCATGTACTTTATTAGACAGGTGAGCAAATGTACATAAAACAAATGTTATCAATGTTAATCAATGTTATTTAGTTCAACATGATGAAATGTTAGAATATGATCTGTATGTTATTCTAATGTTGATCTAGCTTAACGTACTTAGTCTCATACAGCCAACACACAACCTAACTAACAACATTCAACGCACTCAAATGCCGTTTAGTGTGATAGTGTAACTGTTAGAGCGAGTGAAACAGCGCTGCTGTCAGGGTTGTTGCAGGAGGCCGAAGACGAGGACACGGGAACTGAAGTATAGTTGATTTATTTACAATCTTCAACTTAAAGGAATTTACAGGAATAAACAGGAACAAAAGAACAAACTCCAGGACTTCAGAAAACAACCATACAACGACGACGACCAACAAACACTGAGGGAAAACACAGGTCTTAAATGGACAGGGACTAATGGGATAATAAACAGAACACAGGTGAAGAAACTGAACACAAACGAGGAGCGGGAAACTAACAGGACTGAACCAAAATCACAAAAGACGGGGGTGAACAAGATCACAAAACTGAACTAATAACACATAGAAAACGTGACAGAACCTCCCCCTCCCCAAAGGCGCGTCCTCGCGCCGTATAACATCCAAAGGGGTGGGAGGGTGGGCCAGAGAGCTGCACGGGTCCGATTTTGTAAATCCGCACCCGCCCGTACCCGCAGTGCTTAAAACCGCATCCGACCCGATTTCCGACAGCAGCACTAATTAAAATCCGCAACCCGACCCGACCCGCTTAAAATAGAACGAGACCCGACCCGCACCCGAAATAAAATCAGTTTAGCCAATCACATTATAGACAGACTTTTTTCAAATTTTTATTGCCTTTGGCGGCTTGCCTTAATACAAGGACAACAGCCGAAGCTGTCAAAAAGCCGATAGCCTATACAGAACATGGCTAACGTTACCACAAAACAATGCAATTTCGTCTAGCACATCAAACAATATAACACCACACATAGGCCTACTTAACAGTTTTAAATTAGACAATAACAACAGTGTAGGCTATGTGATAATTTTAAATGAAAGAAAAGTCCAGTTGTATGCGATCCCTAAACGCTACATATACCGGCCTGTGCATTATGCTACTTAACTAGGTATAAGCCTTACAATTAGGGCTGAGACGTGAAACTGTTCCGTTTATGAATCCAGTGCGAGGTGATTAGATCCTATTTGTGGTGTTTTAAATTGCTGTGTAAAAAAAGCACATTGTCCACTGTTGACGGTTTCAGCTGACTCCTCCGCTCTTGGATAACGTATCCAGCACAGGAGAAGTCTCGCTCACTTGCAGCGCTGGATGCAGGGATGGCGAGGATAGACCTCGCAATCTGGGCAATATTAGGGAAAAGGTGAGCATGGTCTTACCACCATGACAAAATGTCAAAATGGTCATCTTTTGGCGATTTGTGATCGATGTAAGCAGCCACTTCGTCCTGATACTGCTGGCCCTCATCACTGGAATCTTCCACGTCGGATAAAGTGTCCGCCGACACTCGAACTCGCTTCTCCGGTGGGGGGTGGTGGCACTGCTCCTCCTCAGGACTTCCACGGTTACCCTTAAGGTCTATAATAAATGTAAACAAATATTGTGGTGCAAAAATTTTATGGACGTGACATTTGCAGTCAAAACTGCATTTTATAAATGAAAATGCATTTAATACCAATATGGAAACGTCTGTTTATATATCCATCCATACTCCCTTAATAAAGGAGAAATATCAGACTACTCATGCGTTTTATATTTAATATGAGGGAAATACACAATGCCTATGTGTGACACAAAAAAATCTGTAACTTTTAGGTGGCAAATAATTTTTCTTTCGTTCAAATCCCACTCCGACATAGAAATTATATAGGGTAGGCTACTGTAGGCTATTAGGCCTACGTGTGGTAGGCGCTAGGCATTAAAGAAAACATTTAGTTTCACAATTTTATATATATTTATATATTATTTCATCAATGTTGATTATATGAGAAGTGAAAAGCATAGTAGCCTAAGATCATAATTTGTGCAATATGTCGGGAGACAGAGTGGGCAGACGTTATTGACCACTTCATTAAGTTTCTTATTGTATAAAGCATTTCTTTAAAGTTCTTTAAATTTCGTTCTGTATTAATTTTATCTTAATTTTAATCAATGTTTTATAACCAATTGTCTGAATTTAATAAATAACAAGTAATATCAGGCATCAGGACACGGAGCGGAGGCAACGGCGCATGAACTGCAGAAATTAACGAAACTCAGTGTATAAGCTACATGCATCACAGACCTGATAAATATATAGCAAGCTTGAAATGTGTACTTTTAAACAAAACAATTCAAAACGAAAGAAAACAGACTGTTCTGTCTCCAGGCTATATTTGACATATGCCTATTCAATAATCATTAGGCTACTTTTGCCGTTTCTTATAACCACTGATAATGTCCATTCAATCGGGTGATAACATCCGAAGCGGGTGGTTTCTTTGTGACATTTTTCATGAACCTCTCAATAGTTAATATTGTTATTTTGGTGTTCAGTTTATACAGGGTTTCAAATGTTATTTAATAAAAATATAATTTTTTTTCCCCCTGTGGCTGTGTTGCATTAATACTGACCTTTCACAAGGTGCCGCATCTCACTGTGCACGCTTGCCACTTCACTGTCAGCAGCAAGTAGCTTCATACTTTTTAGTTTAGGATGCAGGAACATTGCAAGTCTGTGCAAACGATGAATTTCGAACTTGTCCTGGAGGATACGGAGGCATTTCTCCTTCAGTGAGGAAATGGTCATGCTATCATTTGAAGAAGCTCGCAAGTGGCGTCTGATGCGCTCATACCAAACAATGGTTAGATGGAGGGTCGGGGTTTTCGATGCCTCTAACGCTTTAGTGGCTTCCTTAAATCGCTCCAGGAATGCAACAAAGTCGGAGAGGACCTCTTCATCCAAATTTGTGAGGCGGTCAACTTCCCCTCGCTCTTCCAGAAGTGCGCGGATGTCTTCATATTGACTGCTGATAGACTCTAGCATTGTATGCAGGGAATTCCAACGTGTCTCTACAGAGTTTTTAAGAGTCTTTTTCAGCCGAGCCTGGAGGTTGGTCTGCTTGAAATATGTCACCAGTGACTTGGCCGAGTCAATCATTGCAGTTACTTCTTCCCCATACATATCCTCCTGTAACGGTTTGAATGTAGTGTACAGGACAGTATTAAAAATATGGGCAGCGCAGCTCAATCTGGTCACTGTACGCAGGGCTGCAACAATATTTGCGCCCCTATCTGTCACATACACGAGTTTGGAGTAGAAGTCATCAATGCCAAATTTACGCAATGCGCTGATGATGGCTGGTTTAATATTGTCAGCCGTTTTACGCAGTGAACTGTCCCACTCAGAGGTACACAGCACTCGTTCGATAAGCTCCCACTTATTGTTAATGTAGTGCAGAGTAACACAAAGGTAGCCGTTTTTTCTGTAATCGTCAGTCCACATGTCCAATGTTACAGCTCCATTACTCTCCTCCAACTGCATTTTAAGTTCTGGGATTAGTTTTTGGCGAATCTCCTCTGCATATTTTTTAACACCACGAGAAACCGTCGTAGGGTCAGGCAGTAGTTGTTTAACATCCACACAACCAGCCCGAGCACCAACATCTATCAACCCTTGTGCTAATGCAAAAAATCCCTCGCCGTGTACTGCATCAAAGGGTCTAATATCATTGCATACAAAGTTCACAGACAGCCTGGTTATGGTGTCCTTATCATCTCTACGAGGCACCTTCAGTTCTGTCCCCTTTGAAAGATACTGTTCGATAGAACTGGTGTTCGGTTTGTTACTGCAGGTATCTGCGTGCTTCCTCAGCGACGAAGTTCCATATTTTCGGCTATCGAACACGAAAACTTTAAGGCAGGTTTTGCATGCAGCAAAGCCTTTCACAATGTTGCTTTCTTCATCAGAGATGACTCCAAATTTCTCCCACACACTTGACTTGAGTTTCGATGAAGTATTGTCGACAACTTTATAATCTCCTCTAGCTATTTTTTTTTTCAACTCCTCACTATCCATCTAGACGACTCATGCAGCAGTTCGAGTGGTTGTGATTTTTTAAAAGTGAATGTAACGTTAGGCCTAGAGACTCATGGGAGGGCGCGGGCTCAAATAAACTAAAAACAAATATTTTATCAACTTGAAATACAGGGCAGGCATAGTTTTGTAGATGTGTTCCTAAAAATATGCATTCATTTTTACATTTGCACGTGACTGTTTTGAACCCGTGTTTAGACCTGCGTTTCCCCGTGTCCGACCCGACCCGCATCCGTATCCGACACAGTTGGATATTTTTCACCCGTTTGAGCAAAATTTGCGGGTCACCCGTCGGGTACCCGAACCCGTGCAGGACTCTGGGGTGGGCGCCCTTGAGGCTGACGAGGGCATGGTGGTGCAGGGACGGGAAGCCTTCAGGGCGGAGCTGGTAGCTCGGGGAACCGGGGTGGAACAGGCTGTGGGCGTGGCCAGGGTGGAGCAGACTGTGGGCGTGGCCAGGGCGGAGCAGGCTGTGGGCGTGACCAGGGCGGAGCTGTCGGAGCAGGTTGTGGGCGTGGCCAGGGCGGAGCTGTCGGACCCGGCTTTGGGCGTGGCCAGGGCAGAGCTGTCGGACCCTCGGGCGTCCAGGGCGGAGCTGTCGGACCCTCGGGCGTCCAGGGGGGAGCTGTCGGACCCTCGGGCGTCCAGGGGGGAGCTGTCGGACCCTCGGGCGTCCAGGGGGGAGCTGTCGGACCCTCGGGCGTCCAGGGCGGAGCTGTCAAACCCTCGGGCGTCCAGGGCGGAGCTGTGGGACCCTCAGGCGGCCATTGCAGTGAGGACCCTTCGGGCGGCCATGGCGGTGAGGACCCTTCGGGCGTCCATGGCGGTGAGGACCCTTCGGGCGGCCATGGCGGTGAGGACCCTTCGGGCGGCCATGGTGGATATATTTTTTCAGGTCGCCATGGTGGTACTGGGAACCTCGTCGGAGAGACCTCCGCAGTCCCCCTAGCAGGTATACTGCGCCCCCCAAAATTTTAATGGGGAAATTGACAGGAAACGAGGGGTCCAGCAGCAAAGAGGGTCTTGAACTAAGCGGGATCAGTGGCGAAGGAAACTCTGGGCTGGACAGGACTGGCACAGGATCAGTGGGCTCTGGTGCAGGATCAGTGGGCTCTGGTGCATCTGGTGCAGGATCAGTGGGCTCTGGCGCAGGATCAACGGGCTCCGGCGCAGGATCAACGGGCTCCGGCGCAGGATTGGACGGGACCAGCACATCATGGGACTCGGAACTGGACGGGACCACCACATCATGGGACTCGGAACTGGACGGGGCCAGCACATCATGGGACTCGGAACTGGACGGGGCCAGCACATCATGGGACTCGGAACTGGACGGGGCCAGCACATCATGGGACTCGGAACTGGACGGGGCCAGCACATCATGGGACTCGGAACTGGACGGGGCCAGCACATCATGGGACTCGGAACTGGACGGGGCCAGCACATCATGGGACTCGGAACTGGACGGGGCCAGCACATCATGGGACTCGGAACTGGACGGGGCCAGCACATCATGGGACTCGGAACTGGACGGGGCCAGCACATCATGGGACTCGGAACTGGACGGGGCCAGCACATCATGGGACTCGGAACTGGACGGGGCCAGCACATCATGGGACTCGGAACTGGACGGGGCCAGCACATAATGGGACTCGGAACTGGACGGGGCCAGTACATCATTGGACTCGGAACTGGACTCATGGGCCAGAGCTGCTGTGCGTGTAGCCCACACACACAGAATCGCCGCAGACATCACAATCAGCGCTGTGTTTTCTCGTGTGGACTCACGTGTGGTGTGCTCCAGAACAAACACTGGCTGAGGTATGGGTACAGTCTCTGGATCAGCAGACGTGGGCGGGCAGGTGATGGGCTCAGGCGCTGGCGGGCAGGCGCTGGGCTCAGGCGCTGACGGGCAGGCGATGGGCTCAGGCGCTGGCGGGCCGGCGATGGGCTCAGGCGCTGGCGGGCCGGCGATGGGCTCAGGCGCTGGCGGGCAGGCGATGGGCTCAGGCGCTGGCGGGCAGGCGATGGGCTCAGGCGCTGGCGGGCAGGCGATGGGCTCAGGCGCTGGCGGGCAGGCGATGGGCTCAGGCGCTGGCGGGCAGGCGCTGGCGGGCAGGCGATGGGCTCAGGCGCTGGCGGGCAGGCGATGGGCTCAGGCGCTGGCGGGCAGGCGATGGGCTCAGGCGCTGGCGGGCAGGCGATGGGCTCAGGCGCTGGCGGGCTTGGAACTGGCTGGAGTGGGAGATCTTCTACGAGGTAGTTGGATCCACACGCCCACAGCGTGTGATCCACAAACTCCAAGAATGACATTTTTAGGTCCTTTACCAGAATTATCTGGGCTAGCGGGTCTCTCAGACCACCCCAGAAACTCTGTTTCAGTTCCTCTTCATCCTGAGTCATGTCATCATAGAGGTCTAGGTAACGCCCCGCATACTCCTCAAGAGAGAGCTCCTTCTGGAAGAGGATTGGTATTTCCATGGGGCTCACCTTCTTGTTCTTCCTCCTTCGGCTCATCTTTTCTTTTTCTTTTTTTATTGGTTGGTCGTTCTGTCAGGGTTGTTGCAGGATGCCGAAGACGAGGACACGGGAACTGAAGTATAGTTGATTTATTTACAATCTTCAACTTAAAGGAATTTACAGGAATAAACAGGAACAAAAGAACAAACTCCAGGACTTCAGAAAACAACCATACAACGACGACGACCAACAAACACTGAGGGAAAACACAGGTCTTAAATGGACAGGGACTAATGGGATAATAAACAGAACACAGGTGAAGAAACTGAACACAAACGAGGAGCGGGAAACTAACAGGACTGAACCAAAATCACAAAAGACGGGGGTGAACAAGATCACAAAACTGAACTAATAACACATAGAAAACGTGACAGCTGCGTTACCTCAAGTTTGATTCGTCTAATAAACTGACCTGTGTGAGTATTAATTCAGCACTTGCGTGTAGTTCGGTAGAATGAAATGTCCTTATTCCTTTATCCGCGGGACTCGCGTTGGGTGTGGCGCGATTGCTAGACGTATACCAGCGCCACACCCAACGCGAGTCCCGCGGATAAAGGAATAAGGACATTTCATTCTACCGAACTACACGCAAGTGCTGAATTAATACTCACACAGGTCAGTTTATTAGACGAATTGCTTCATACCACAGTCATGTTAAAAACATCAATGTATTCACTCATCCATAAAAGATCCATCAGCTTGACGACAAGACCCATAATTCAACTTAAAGGGATACTCCAGCTGTGGGAGGATGAATGTGTATTTAATAGTGATCATTTATATAGTAGAAATGTGAAATTATTTTTTAAATTGAAGCATTCTAGACTGAGAAAAGGCAGAAAATGTATTTTTTACTCATGTGGCTGAAAGACAACAACTCCCAGAATGCACTTGCTTTGCTGCCCTTATGAGGCCAGGCCACTCCCTAACCACGCCTACCGGTTACAGGCGGCAATATCCGAAAAATTTCTCCACACATTCTCTAGGCTAATACATACTCTAGTAACAGAAAAGGTTTAAAGGTTTATAAAAAGAACCACAACCGATGGGAGTTATAACTTTTATATTAACGTAAAATTAATATTAACACTTTTACACTCAAAGCTCTTCCAGAGCTTCAGCTGTTTCCTTATATTCATTCACAGTATTGTCAGTCAGGAGCTGGATATCTCCGTCTGATGTCCTGGACAACACAGGTGGGCAAAACGAGACGATAGTCTTTACCAAGTCGCTCGCCTTGCTGGAACCATTCCATAAAGTGACGATAGGCTGTTAGGCGATATTGTCTACAAAACAGTAAGCACAACGTTAGCAATGCGAACTATTTGCACACAGTATACTATCATAGATGTAAATATAACAACAATAGCTCAGCTGACTAACGTTACGAGGGAAGAACATTGTGATAATGCCGGGTGTCCAAACTCTGTACATTACGTCTTGGTAAAAAAAAGAAAAACAAACCAAATAACGTTACTCACTTTACACTAAGCCGTCCGTTTGTCCCTGCTGGCTTTGAGTGGCGTTTCCAATTTATCTCGTCCAGAAGAAAATGGGATCGTTGAAATTCGCAATAGGACTCTCTATCTGTTTCCATAGGCGGACAGCGAGAGCACTGACAGCTCCAGTCCGCCCCAGCTCGAGTCTGGCCGGGCTCGAGTCAGGTCTTGCTCCCCTGCTGCAGCAGCAGCTGCTCCGGCCGCCTCTTGTTCCCTCATCTCCCGCAACTGTTCATCGCTGTATTGCGGCTCGTACAGGTAGCCGCGAGCATCAGATTCGCGCAACTGATCTTCGAAATCCCCTTCTGTCATTTCAACTTCTAAACTAACGTTACTTTCCGCTATCGTGATTAGCCCACTATACAAACTTTATACACAGAGCAAGAGCCTGTTAGCTTAGCTTCTACAGAAAGATGGCTGACAATATCTTACTTTCTGTGAGTGAGATCCCGCCCCATATGGGCGTAGTGAAAACATGCGGAACTAGCTACTAGTACTGGCTGTAGTTTTAAGCCTCTGGCCCAAAAATCCTCCGATGACGCAAAATGACGATTTTTGCGTCATCGGAGGATTTTTTCCAGACTAAAAATACATAAATCTCTCATATCAGGGGGAAAATGAGGGGGGAAGCAAGGTAATTCGAAAATACTACTGGTTTTCTACTGATACAAATCTTAATGCTAAATCCTGGAGTATCCCTTTAATGTGGAATATACCTCATAGTTATACGCCTTTGTTATTGTAAGAGGTTAGCGACCCATGGTGGTGAAAAATCCTTGCATATTGTACCTTTAATAAAATGTGTTTTTTTAAATCAACATTTAACTCAGAATTAACTCTCAAGGCCAAGTGTTTGCTTTCCTAACTACTGCAGTTTTATTAACTATCAAGACTTTACACAAAATAATTGATAATTTAGTGAATGAATCAAAAATATTTGTATATCATCTACTGTATATTCCAGTTTTAATGTATTCATCTGATCATAACAGTTGTCTGAACCATTGTTGTTGCGGCGATCTGCTGGGAGGTGTGTCTGCGAGTGTGAGCAGTGGCCTTGTTTCTACATGCGCTTGACAAAAGGCTTGTTCGACTTGAACCGGCGCTGCGCAGACCGATCGGTTGATGACATCAAAGTACCGCGAGAGCGATTAGAGAGCAGACGGCTCCTTATGCTTTTGAATCGCTCTCGCGGTACTTTGATGTCATCAACCGATCGGTCTGCGCAGCGCCGGTTCAAGTCGAACAAGCCTAGTGAGTGTGCAGCTCCGCAGCGCGCCTCAGCAGGTGAGCGAAATTAGACTAATTAGCAGAGACGCCAGAAAGCTTCAGACATGGAAGCAGCGCAAGTTTTGTTCGGCTTTGCAATCCAGCTAAGACGAGTGGGAAAAAAAAGAAGAATTCGCTAAAGAATCACGGATAAAACTCATGGGAAAAGGAAAAGATCAAAAGGGCTACCGGTAAGGTCAAATCTCTTTACTGGTCTCTGAGGACTGCAAATGGGATCGCTCGCTGCGTAGTAATCTGTATGGACACGCAGATTGTGTGGTCTGTTAAGTGCATTGTTATAGGACTATCAATAGATTGAGGCTAAACATTTCTGTACTCTGGGTAAACGTGGAGATTGTGATTTTATGTATATGTGTATATAGTTATAAGCAGTTTAAACTAACAAACCTTGGTGGAAGAGGTTCCTTGATGAAGTGGAAAGTCTAGCGAGTTTTGCTCCATTGAAATACAAGGGATAGATGTTTGGCCGTGTTCAAAGCTAAACCATTCCTGTGCAGAAATAGTCCTGTGCTAATCTACAGTAAAATTGTCTGAAATGCTTGATTTCATGTAGGTTTGTAATTATGGAGTATGTCATGTATAATTTCTGTATGGAACGATCTAGGGTAAACCAAAGAATAACCGGTTAATTTAAGTAGAAATGTATGGCGGCAAATCAATGCCAATAATAACCAAGCGCACAACTGATGTTGGCGCGCGCGGTAAATGACTTTCGCGAGAGAATAACAGATCTACACGCGAGGGAACGGGAACTCGCGAGCTAATTCCTACTCTGCGCGCGCTCATGACATCTCCTCTGCACGCAATACAAGCCCTCGCGCGCACGCATGATCATTTCACACGCTCTCGCGCGCACGCATGATCATTCCACACGCTCTCGCGCTTGATCTGGGCCGTTTCTCAAAACCAAGAATGCAAAGAACGGACTTGTGTTCTTGGGGAGAACGCTCTTGCTAGTTGTTCTTGGAAGAATGAACTTACGAGGTGACGAGCACACAGAACGCTGCTTACAGTTTGAGGCGAAGTGTTCTTGCTGGTATTGCGCAATACCACCGCACAGCGCCGTCTTCAGTACCCAAACATAACAAGAATTATTGATGATAACTGCCAGGTTTTTAGCATGACTGGCCGGTTTGCTCGCTAGCTACACCCGCGTGCGCGTATGGAGATTCTTCACTACCGAAAATGTTTGAGCATATTTTCGATTCGCCATAACTTTTCGTAAAAATGGCAATATTTGAAATCTACACAGTAGATTTCTCGCATCAAATGCTCTCAGAAGTGAATTTAGTGATGAAATAGCATACGAAATTGTAGAAAAACGACTTACTGTTGTTCTGCCTTTCTGCTCCCCGCTCCTCCCTTGAATGCCGAAATGAATACTGGGATATTTCTGCCGTCAAGTTCACACAAGTTACCAACCGATGCATCCTCGGTAAAATGGGCGTGTCAAGAACACTTCCGGGATTTTTAACCGTTCTTGCCAAAATGCAAACTTGTGTATTGAGACAGTACTTGGGCAGCGACTGATGACGTTTCACAAGCACACAAGTACAGACAAGAACGCATATTGAGAAACGGCCCTGCTCTCGCCTGCTGCTTTTGCTCGCTCGAACAATTTTATTTTTGACAGTCGAGGGGCGGGACTTCCTGTTTTAATAACCTCAAATGTCATTGGTTACTTCCCATTTTCCGGAAGTCAGTTGTGATTGGACGCCTGTCCAATGACTCGTAGGCTAATTCACTTGACTTAAGACATCATCTAAAATATCTAAAAGAAATTGGAGAAAAATGTGAATGCAAAGTCATATTTGCTGTAGTTCTCCACTACATTACCACTATACCCCCAACAGTTATTTACGTCTATCCAACCAAAATTAAATTGGATCTGAGAACCTCAGAATGTAAAAAGTAAAACATTTCCATTAAATAGTTGTAAATATAACAAGGGCTTTGAATAAAAGATAAAGTAATTGTTTATATCAATAAGAAAGAGTTGTTGTGTAAGCTTTTTGTTTTCATCCTGTGTATTACTATTATGTCATTTTTGAGTGGTTTATTATATTTTCTATTAAATGTAAAAGGGGTTCTGGCAGCATGAATGCCTTTTATTTTTTTAAGATGGGCTATGTTATGTTCAGATGGGTTGTAATCCTTTATGCTGTGTGCTTGCCTCATACTTTCTCTTAATAAGTTGTTCTCACAACACATGCAAACAAAACGGCACTGTTTTTTAAAAATGTCTTTATCACATTTCTGTCTTTATCACATGCTTGAACCTTACTAACTGAACAAATGTTACTGCAGGAAGGGGAGGGAAAAAAGAATGTTTTAAACAAAACTCTTAGTGACTTGCATGCAGACACCCAACTTTACACATTCATTTATAGATTTAACACTTAGTCCTGACCCTGGAGGATCATGTTCTGCAGAGTAAAGCTTCTTCTCATACACAGATATGGCCTATTTATGAATGAATTAAAGATAATAAACATAAGAAATGTATGTATTTCATCTTGTCTTTCTTCTTCTTTGTCTTCTGTGGGGAAAAACTCCTAAACTTCAGCAGAGAACCACAATTTTGTAAGGAAGGAGGGGTTTCTTTATTGTACATTTATTTGCATGTATGTATGGTTTGCGCTGCGCTGTTTACGTAAATTGGTCAGCGCTGGTGAGGATTGTTCGCGCCGCGCTGCCCACTGGGTGTCGCTAGGAAACACGTCCGCGCTGCGCTGACGAATCGGCCGCGTGGCTCGGACCATTGAACCGCGCAGATGACATGTCAGCGCGGCGCAAGCTCTGTAAACTCCCGCTGTCTCGTCCCACTTTTGGTTTGTTTGGCTTCCCATAGAAATGATCATGCGTGCGCGCGAGGGCTTGTATGTGCAGAGGAGATGTCATGAGCGCGCGCAGAGTATGAATGAGCTCGCGAGTTCCCGTTCCCTCGCGTGTAGATCTGTTATTCTCTCGCGAAAGTCATTTACCGCGCGCGCCAACATCAGTTGTGCGCTCGATTATTATTGGCATTGATTTGCCGCCATAGAAATGGGTCTAAAAGTAGAGCTGGCTTTCTGGTCATGCAATGCCTGATTTACACTGTTTACCTGGGGTGATAAATAATGAAGTAATGGTTAATCGATGTGTTAAACCAACTTATCTTTTGCTTGATGTATTTTGCTGTGTTTGTTGTATTTGATGGGAAATATTTGTTTAATTTGTTATTTTTGTATGTCTAAAGGTTTTTCACCTTGTTTACTGGTCAAAAAAATTGAAGAACGAGTGAAATCCTGAGTCTGGTCGATTCCTTGCCTTGTCAAGTGTGGGAAGCCATGATGTTTTAAAATACACTTGACAATTGTCATTTTGTCTGAGCGCAAAAAGATATTCAATATTTTAAATGTGCACGTGTTAAAATGTTTCATTCCTGTTGGCAGTTTTTGTATTATTCTTTTAAGGAAGAAAAGACAATGAATATTTATTGAATTAGCATAGACCTACCATCGAATCGATGAAACCATAAAACTGACACAGAGGTGTGTATAATTAAAATTACAGTTATTATGATTGTTAATGTTATTACTTTTTTCCCATAAAGTATTGCATATGAAGGATAAAAGTACAGTTGTGACGAAACTGTTAGTAAATCAGTGAGTGTTTTCACTAGGTGTCAGTGTTTCCTAACATACAAACTAAGATGAACGTGTAGTTGAGTGTAATTTGTCGCTTTTCAAGTGTGTGTGTGGACAGAAACTTGTAACACTGTAAACTCTGAACAAGCAGTTATATAGAAAAGAATGTATTATTGGTCACCAGCAGTCACACACTGATTAATATTGATGTATACCAGTGGTTTCTCAACTGGTTTGGCTGTGGGACCCACATTTTCACATTGTCATTAAGCCTCGACCCACATTTATTTCTCAAAAATGGTACACACACACACACACACACACACACACACACACACACACACACACACACACACACACACGTACTGTCCTACTTTAATTAATATACACATAAATTGTAAGAATATCACCAACTCTATAAATAAACAATATATAAGGCAATTAAATAGCAGCCCCAAACATATTTTTCATAATACAATATTATGTTATTAAGATGATATGTCCTAAAAAATATAGAAAATAGCACATAGTGAAATGAAAAGTGGTAGGTTATTTTGGGTTTAGGTTACAGAAACTAGTTACCAAATATACACAATGCTAGCATGAATTGTAATGGATCCTGATCCTAATCATACTTGCATGCAAATCCTTCCCTGGTAACACACGAGTACCACCAATTACATATTTTATTGGTACCTTGTGGCACTTTCCTAACTTACTAATTGGCAACGTAACTGTGACTCTGCATGCTGGTGATTTCATTTGCTCATATAGTGACGTGATAAAGCAGCAATTGAAGAGTGACGTCTGACAGGACATGAAAGTTTGTTTTTCTGAGGTGCGAGACTTTTTTATTTTGAAAAAAGATAGGAAAATAACTTTATAATAATTGTAATAATAATGGCACTGACATATAGCCTGGCAACATCTCATCTGATCTCGTGTTTTCTAAAAGTCTCGAGTTGAGATCTCGCAATTCTGACTTTTTATAATAATTATAAAGTCCAATTTGGAGGAAAAAAGGATATATCTCAAAATTCTGACTTTATAACTCGCATTTGAAAAAAGTCAGAATTGTGCAATTAAACTTCCACTTAAACTTCCAAAATACGTTTGTTTGCGCAAATCATATTCTGACAGACTGTTTTGTGAACGAGGGTCAATTCAAAGAAGGTCTTGCTTCAAAGTTAATCCTCAAGTGTGGATCGTTGCCTACTGTTCGCGATCCAACGTGAACTCCAGTAGAAGTAATACAATGAGAGGTGATTATAGACTACAGAGATGCTCAAATTAGAAATCATGTAATTGGTACGAACGTTTACTGACAGAGCCCACTCTCTCAACATAGTATTTCGGTTCACACTGTACGAATTTGGCAGTCTGAGACAAATTTTGCAAATCCTAAATTATTCCTCTGATCTAGGCTAAAATCTGAAGTCTTTGACCGTTAGTTTGACATGTTCATCATGACAGCAGATTAAAGACCATATAGCGATCAAAATACCTCAGACGAATTTCTGTAAGAAACGTTATCAGAAGATTTTACTCACTGTCCTTCAGTGGGATTTCTCCAATGACCATTGTGAAATTCGCTTTTTTTTTCAAGAAAAGTCGTAATCAAAATGAACAGTAGAAATTGTATAATTATTTTAATTAACATTAGACATAATGACAGTAGTTATTTCTTTGCAGCCACCCAGGGACGTCACTAGGATTGGAAGACAGGGGGGGCTTAGCCCCCAGGGTATTTTTAACTTGCGTTTGCAAAATCTTTGCACTCACATCTAGAGCTACACTTATGTCAACAACCAGTCAAGAAACCAAGATGTTAACAAGTAAAACGTGACAGACATATCCTCTTCTTCCATTTCTACTGTGTTAAAGAAAAGTTACTGTAATGTTAGCTTTTAGACTTATCAAAGCTGCATGGGGAAATTTACTTAGGCCAGACTTTGCTCCTGATGAGTTATTCTATAAGCAATGACTGAAATGCTATCTGTCTCCTCATGTAAATGTATAATAAAGTAATAGCATACTGATCTAATTCCTCTCTATATAAGATAAGTTGTCCACATAATGCTATTTAAATACACTAATTACTGTAACTGCGCTGTGGATTGGTTCAATCAGAGTGTAATTTCGCTGTGTAGCTTGGCTTGCATACAGTTTAACCCAAGAACCAGAATTTTAAGGTCATAGTGAAATTTGATTAGCTTGCTAAGTTAACCATTTCTTGCATTTTGCTACAGTTTTCCATAGCAAACCAAAATATCTCCTTTCCTTTTTACCTCAAGAAAACATAGCTAAAGGTAAGCAGATAATTAAAAACAACTTACAATTTCACTCTGTATCAGAGCCATAGACAGGGCTTTATAATCAAAGAGGTCTTAAATTTATGGGGGTGGGGGTTCAAATGTTGTATTTCTCTGATATGTGCATTTCTAGACGTTTGAAGACCATAAAAAAAGGATAAGAAATAGCTTTAAAACCATGTCAGCGGGCAGTAAATTGTTTGTCAACACCTGCTCTCTCCTCATCTCCATCCTCCTTTCTTTTTTTTCAGTCTTCTCATCTTGCCCTTTCTCTTTCCCTCCTATAAAGCTGAGCTTTTTTAATTTACAAAAGGCTACAATTTGTATTATATTCTCAATATGTACACATTCATTATTAACCATGTGCCTAACATGATAAAAACGGCTATGTTTATTGTCCCCTCACAATGACCGTAAACTAATTATTACATTAGGGCAGGCAAAAGTTACATGAGTTACAAAGGCAGTTCATGTGGATGGCGAAATTAAAATAACGTTAAATTAGTTTGCCAGATTATTTTTTGTCATTCGTTTAACATTTATAATGACCTAAAAAAACTGTCAAATATGAAACGTTAAGTTTAGCTACTACTTACTTACATCTTATCTCGCAGTCGCACTTTATCGTACACTGAAGCGTCGAGTTGCTCTGCTACAATTTGAGGATTTCGCGCTCCGCAGCGTCTGTGAACATAAAGCCCGCCTACTTTGATTTGATTGGTCATCTCAAATATTCTGACATTGACGAGCAGGGACAAACCAATGAGGCTCAGATGAACACACACACCCTGTCCTCTGTTTCTGACGTGCTTTCTGCTCTGCTGCGCTGCTGCGGATTGAAGATGAAGAATGAGCTGAATCTGATTAACAAGACTGAAGCGAACACAAATTTGTGTATATTAATCACCAAATTTTTAGGGGGGCTAGGCAGAAGTTTAGGGGGGCTCAAGCCCCCCTAAAAAGGGCCTAGTGACGTCCCTGCAGCCACCACAATCCTGCCTCTATAGCTCATTTTCACCGAACGTGCCATTAGATGATGTAAAGCTCTGGACGTGTTTTCTTGCGACCGTCCGTTTTTAAAGGGTCATGAACCCCTCCTCTTTCAGCTCAAGTCTACCTCACAATCTTTTTGTAAAATTCAAGTGGATAGCTGTGAGAAGAAGGGAGGAGAGTGGGTGTGACAGAGGCCCCGATCACACTGAATGGGTTTTTCAGGTTGCTGCTTTCTTTTTATGTTGCTAGGCAAGCACCGAAACGGCTGTCCTGTCAGTCAAGTAAACGTCATAGTTGACTCATGTAACATAAATAAACTGGCACAGACTCAAGCTTCACTATTAGTGGCTTTCAGGGTTGCCACCGATGTCTGATAAAAAACCTGGACATATCGATGACCTGGCCACCGCTTTGCTCACAAGTGAAAATGTCCATTAGACATTAGACCCAGAAGACAAAATTGGCCTTTGTGCAGTAAGAATCTTACTGTAAAATTGTTCATAGTCGTGAATATTTTAAACATCTCAAGTATTACTTATCTTACTTAACTTATAGCTGACCTGATTGCTTATACTGGTGCTTGTGCTTGCTTTTGCTTCCTCTTTGCTAAAGAAATAAGTAGAGGGATGACATTAGATTTGCATTTGCACAGTGAGTCACCTGGTGCTGGCTTTAGCCATGTGGAGTAATCGTCATTTTTCATCCAGTCATTATTAAAGTATGTCGAATATTTCATTTTCTTTTTTACTGGCCTGTCAGTCTTTGTGAACACACTGTCGTCTTCGTCCTCTGTCACGCCACCCATGTTAACGCTAGCGAACGATGGTGACGTACAATCTTCTTCACTGCTTCTCTAATTGCCGCCTGTAGTAACCATAGACAGTAAAAGAAATGGACACAGCGACCCCATTGATTTTTCAACGGATAAAACTGAAGCCCGATTATTGCACTTCCTGCCTGATGGCTGAGCGACTGCGCAGGCTCAAACTGAGCTTGACGACAGTCTGACAGTTGTAAATCTTCTAGTACCTGTGCCAAGACAAATCTGAATCACCTAATTCTTCAAACACGTCGAAATATTTTGTCCCGTTGCTTTTATGGACTCTCTATCTATGGGCTTCTTGACTTTATGCCTCTATGTCCCCCTGATTGCCTCATAGACAGTAAAAGATTGCCTGCGAGCTTCTCCTTCTGTCTATATGGTAATTTCTCTACTGTGCGACAGAAAGTCGCGAGGTTATCACGCAATCGTTAGCCTATTTTTACAAAAACAGCTTCTACGGGGCCATAACGTAAGATACAAAGTAATGGAGCCTTTTATACATTGTCGTGTTTCTTTAGAAATAAATAATGGACAAATTAAGTCTTTGGACGCCTCGGATGGAAAGTTATTCGCTGTCAAAGTGACGTCAAAATGAATGGGAGTCAGAGGAATGCTAACAGCAGGTGAAGTTCTGCTACAATGGCGGCTCCTGCGAGGCTTCAGCTTCCGGCTGATGGATTACACGCTTGGTAGTAACTGGCTAGCTGCCAAGACAGACGCGCTAGATGATGTAGTCTACGTCACGTCGCGCGTCCTAGAGCCAATGATAGCGCATTCTACACACAAGAGACACCGACCTCTTTTGTCCTTTTAAGTCACATGATTGTAAAGCACTTTGGGTGTACAGTAGTAGATATGAAAGCGCTACATAAATGCCTCATTCATTCAGTCCTTGCAGGTTGTGAAAGTTAAACTAAGATGAATGTGTAGTTCAGTGAAATGTCACTTTTCATGAACTTTCTGTAATGCCAAATATTGGAGTGTTGACGCTGTACACAATCATTATGGTGTGTGTGTGTGTGTGTGTGTTTAGAGAGAAATCCATTAGACCATCACAAACAGAACTTCTTGTTTTGTAAGGATCATTTGTGATGTGACGGGTGAGTTGTTGTTGCCATGGTGAATTTTAGAATGGAATATAAGGCGCTATATATATATAAGGCGCTTTACAGCTCAACCCTGTTCCATATAGACCTCTTTAACACTGTAAACTCTGAACAAACAGTTATATAGAAAAGAATGTATTATTGGTCACCAGCAGTCACACATGCTTCCACTGATGACAAATCAGACTAATATTGATGTATAACAGTGGTTTCTCAACTGGTTTGGCTGTGGAACCCACATTTCCACATTTTTAGAAATCTCAAAAATGGTTGACACACAAGTACCGTCCCACTTTAATGAACATACACATAAACAGGGGTGTCATAATTGGAGGGAAAGGGTGACAAGAGTTCATAGGGACCTGGCGTATGAGGGGCCTTCGAAGATCCTGAAATTATTATTGTTTTACAATTGTGCGCATGCACTATATCTGCGCCATTTCATGCACCCAATTTGCATTAATTGATTGGTTGTCTAGGAACATTGACAAATCTTGATATATACTGTGAATATGGATAGCCTAACAATATGTAAATTGTGTGAATCTTGCATTAAAATACTAATTTGGGCAAACTTTGTCATATAATCTTAAGATGGCGTGATGATAAACTGGGGAAAACATGTATATGAATCAAAGATGATTAAAAACATTAAACACTCAAAATTCATCATAAGATCCTACTGGAGCAGCAACTCCTAAACTCGGAATTCGGCCCGAACCCGGAGTATTCCCCCCCGTATGTAAATGATTAGGACAAGTGTGGAGAAGGGGTGGTGGAGGGATGCTGCTAAACTGTCAATGAATTGAGGTGAGACTGCTGAGTATATACACCTCTTATCGTTGATTGCTGAGTGCTCTCCACTCGTGTTAATTATCTGCGCGTGCTCCACCCGAACTTTGTTAATAAAACATAATTTAATGTTGCTGAGAGTGAGTGAAGGTGAGCCCAGAGTGTAGTCAGGCAACTATTGTTTACAAATCCAACACATTTTTGACAGAAATTACAAAAACTACTTTAAATATATATATTGTAGTGTTTCATTAATAGGAGCAACCAGACGGGTTCTTTCTCCTTCTGAGACTTTATTTAAAGGAGAGCTGAACTGTGACTATCGACCAGCACGTAGCACGGCGTTCGTGGTTCGACTAGTCGAGTCTGTTTTCCAAAGATGGCTCCTGCCTATATACGCGCAGGGTATTTTGGCCCTTCTTTGTAGAAAAGTTTGGGCCTTTCTGCTCTGAGAGTAAGTTGACATGTAGTTGCAAATGTCTAAAGTAAGCCATCAAAATAAAATGTACCCATAATAATAATAATAATAATAATAACTTTTTGAATGATTTGGCTACAATTAAATGTTTTGATGTCTTTTGTCTTTATTGATCAGAAGCTCTTACATGATGAAAGCAATTTTAACCAAAGGCACAATCGAGAAATAGAAATAACATCAAATTGACAAAGAATAGTTACTGAATTTTAACTGAACAAATAAGAATTTTTTTTTTTATTTACATTTTTAAAGCAGTTAAAATGACAAAAAAGCTGTATGTATTAAATATCATTGTAAGGAGCATTTAAGTGTGTTTAAGGAAGCATCAGATATCTGTATGGCACTCAGTGATGGCGGCTGTGGACGGCTCCTGGAAGTTGATCTGGTTCAGCTTCTTCATCACAGTCTCATACTGCTCTTTCCAGTGGCCCTCTGAGAGTGAGGAAGGACTGGTCTCCAGGAACTGATAAGCATCCTTGGACTGAACGTATAAGATGCTATTTGCTTTCTGACAGTTCTGACCAAATGTATTCCAAAACTGAAAGATTAAAGGCACACGATTTTTTTTTTACAACACATTTACTAAAAATACATAAACTCAATATATTCCCCAAATCACTCAGTTGTCTCACTCATTAGTTTTGAAACTCTACACAATGAAAGTCATTGCATATACTATACAGTACAGTCCGGGTCAGAATTATTGGCATCCTTGGTTAATATGAGGGGAAAAAGCTGTGAAAATGAATCTGCATTGTTAATTGTTTTTAATCTTTCATTTAAAAAAACTCACAAAAATCTATCCTTTCATTGAAGTAAAAAGGAGATCCAACCATGGGCCATTATAAGATTTCTAGGAGAGGCAGTCAGGTTTTGTTTTTTATCTGTTGATATTTGATAGAATCCATGACGCCTTGTATCTGAACAAGATGCCCAGGACCTCCAGCAAAAAAAATAGACCCACAACATTAAAGAGCCGACGGTGTGTATTTAACAGTGGACTTGGGGTACTTTTATTCCCTGTGTGCATAAAACCCATGAGAATATATTTCAGAAATGTTTTACTCATAAGAATTGTGCTAATAATTTTGGCCAACATGTATTGGGAAAAAAAAAAATTATTTCATAATGTGATTTCATTTTTTGTCATTTTTTTTAAACACAAGATCAAAATGATAGATTTATTTTCACAGCCTTCTTAGCTCATATTTACCCAAGGGTGCCAATAAATCTGACCAGGACAGTATGTACCTAACCTTGGAAAATAAATTGGTTTCTTGAAATACAATGGCCATGTTTCTGGGAAGAGATCTGAGGAACAGATTATCTCGTTTTGGTTTTTGTTTTAGATTGCAGTCTACTTTGGCTTGTGGGCAATATAGGAACATTAGGTGTACATCAGTACTCATAATTATCATATTTTAAACTCCTAATCATTTTTAAAGTATGAAAAAGTGACCTATTTAGGAAATTACACTGTTCACTCAGAATTAGGACTACACAAAATTGTCTGAAACTCCATATAGTGCAACATATTTAGAATAGGGAGATATTACAGACACAGCCTCCATTCAACCCGTGAATAAACATATAGGTTTGTAAGAATAGTTTTAACTTCTGAGACTTTAAATAAGTAATAAATCAAGGGCAACTTTAAATTACCTTTATTGCTATTTCAATAGATTGCAGAAACTGGTTCCTCGTGTCATGATCATCAGTGAGGAACTCATTAACAAAGTGCTTGTTTTTCAGACGCTCCAGCATAAATTCCACTTTCTCCCAAAACTTTTTAAGCTGAACCAGAATTTTCTGGATTTCAGAAAGACAGGAATGGACATCCTTCAGGTGGACAACGCTGGCTTGGATTAAACCTGGAGAAACAACATACAGCAGATTCTGATTTATGAGAGATCAGTTTGTGTAAAGCGCATGATACTCTGGCACACACACAGATGCCATTTACTTTATATTTATTCTTTCAAATGTTTTAACATTTCTATGTACAGGTCCTTCTCAAAAAATTTGCATATTGTGATAAAGTTCATTATTTTCCATAATGTAATGATAAAAATTCAACTTTCATATATTTTAGATTCATTGCACACCAACTGAAATATTTCAGGTCTTTTATTGTTTTAATACTGATGATTTTGGCATACAGCTCATGAAAACCCAAAATTCCTATCTCAAAAAATTTCCATATTATGAAAAGGGTCTCTAAACCAGCTATTAACCTAATCATCTGAATCAACTAATTAACTCTAAACACCTGCAAAAGATTCCTGAGGCTTTTAAAAACTCCCAGCCTGTTTCATTACTCAAAACCGCAATCATGGGTAAGACTGCCGACCTGACTGCTGTCCAGAAGGCCATCATTGACACCCTCAAGCAAGAGGGTAAGACAAAAAGAAATTTCTGAACAAATAGGCTGTTCCCAGAGTGCTGTATCAAGGCACCTCAGTGGGAAGTCCGTGGGAAGGAAAAAGTGTGGCAAAAAACGCTGCACAACAAGAAGAGGTGACCGGACCCTGGTCAAGCCACTTTTGAACCAGAAACAGCGGCAGAAGCGCCTGACCTGGGCTACAGAGAAGCAGCACTGGACTGTTGCTCAGTGGTCCAAAGTACTTTTTTCGGATGAAAGCAAATTTTGCATGTAGACTGGGGAGAAGGAAATGCCAAAATGCCTGAAGTCCAGTGTCAAGTACCCACAGTCAGTGATGGTCTGCGGTGCCATGTCAGCTGCTGCTGTTGGTCCACTGTGTTTTATCAAGGGCAGGGTCAATGCAGCTAGCTATCAGGAGATTTTGGAGCACTTCATGCTTCCATCTGCTGAAAAGCTTTATGGAGATGAAGATTTCATTTTTCAGCACGACCTGGCACCTGCTCACAGTGCCAAAACCACTGGTAAATGGTTTACTGACCATGGTATTACTGTGCTCAATTGGCCTGCCAACTCTCCTGACCTGAACCCCATAGAGAATCTGTGGGATATTGTGAAGAGAAAGTTGAGAGACGCAAGACCCAACACTCTGGATGAGCTTAAGGCCGCTATCGAAGCATCCTGGGCCTCCATAACACCTCAGCAGTGCCACATGCTGATTGGCTCCATGCCACGCCGCATTGAAGCAGTCATTTCTGCAAAAGGATTGGCGACCAAATAATGAGTGCATAACTTGTTAATGGAGATGATTATTTGCAATTACTCTGTCTTGATTAATGTCTGTTTTCCTTTGTAGTACTTTTATGTAACCCAAATTGTAATGCTGCATGAAAATGTATTGGAAATTATATACAAAAATTAATACCAATTATGCATGTATACTTGACCTTATAAAAGTAGTAGATGTTTATATTAAGTAACTTAGAGTAGAGCATGTATGTATTAGATAAGAATTGCTTTTAAGTAAAATGTAATGCTGTAGATAAGGTATATTTTACAGACGAAGAAACGGAGAACCAAGAGAAAAAGAGCCAAGAAGAGAGGGCAGGCTACGTCGGAAACACCTTAAAAGGGTCATGGAAGACTTGGCAGCTCTCCAGTTGATGACAACAGAAGAGAGTTTGACTTCGGCAGTGAACTGTTTGAGTATAAAAGACTGATGAGAAGACTGAACAAGCAGATACTGATTTAGCGGTATCTCTCGACGCCAGAAAACCAGCTGATTGTACCTTTAATTTATACCTTGCTTTATATTGTAACTTTGCTATTAGTTTTGGTTTAACTTTTATTTTTGGAATATTAATAAATAACTATTATACTAATTGCAAGCAATTGTCTACCAGTATTGTTGTTAATAAACCTTGAGCAAGAACTAAACCACAGAGGAGTCTTCTGAACAAGTTGTAAGTACCATTTGAACGCTTATGATTTAGGTCAGATTTGACTTGCTCTACCTAACCTGAGGATAATAAATAATAAGGTTAAAGGTGTAAGGTTAAAGCACACACCGTAAAACAAACTGAACATAATTATTTGAAGGTTGACTTTTTTTGTATTAAAAACACTTCTTTTATTGGTCGGATGAAATATGCTAATTTTTTGAGATAGGAATTTTGGGTTTTCATGAGCTGTATGCCAAAATCATCAGTATTAAAACAATAAAAGACCTGAAATATTTCAGTTGGTGTGCAATGAATCTAAAATATATGAAAGTTTAATTTTTATCATTACATTATGGAAAATAATGAACTTTATCACAATATGCTAATTTTTTGAGAAGGACCTGTATGTTCAGATGAGTCAGATATTTCGAGCCCGATCTCATGAAAGTGCGTATCTATACAACGAATGTTATTTCTCGTGGCATTTATACGCCAAAAAGAGTTTTTGTGTGCATATGCTACGCAGTTTATGGCGTGTAATACGGACGCACTCCCCACCCTAATCCTACCCAAGTGGTTTTAGTGCGTAGCATACACACGCTAAAACCATTTTGCCGTATAATTGGCACGAGAAATAACATTCGTGGTATAGATACGCACTTTCATGAGATTGTGTTGGATATTTCATGTAAGCACAGTTACATCTGAAGTACTGCAATAGCAAAGGGTAGAACATGAAGATATGATAAAGAGTAGATCTGTTTTCTAAACAGTAAAACCAGACACTTACCCTGCTTTATGTTGGAACTGTCCAACTTCAGCTGAAGGTCTATCAGTTCGACATTGAGTTTGGCCTCTTTGTTTTGCAGTTTTCTCTTTTCAGATGTGAGACGAGACAGTTCGACACTGAGATCGTATTTTTTATCATCAACACCAGGGGCAGTGATGGCATTATAGATGGAATTAATGAAGGATGGAGTATGTGGCACCAAGGAGGACAGGATACCAACACTGTGTTTTTTTCTAGAAACATTCACAGCACATTTCTGTATCTCAGAGTTTTTCATTTGATTGGTTTTCTCAATTTCCTCTATATCTTTGGCATTTTTTTCCAGCTCCTCCTTAAGATTGGCCACAGCTGTCTCCACCCTCTTCATCTCCACAGATTGTTGAGTTTGTCTTACTTCAGTCTCATTCTGTTCTTGAATCACATCACTGATGCATTCAGCCACACGTTGGTTTTGTTGATCATACCTGAATAGCGTGCATTCAGATAAATTAATGCATACTGTGATTGGATAAAGAGTACATTGTGTGTAATGTGTAAAGATATGGTGCTATTCCGTTTTATTGTGTTAGTGAGTAAGTATGTAACTACTCTTTAGAGCTGCACTGCTTATGGTGGTCAATGAATTTGTTAGTGGTTGTTTCAGGAGGTCATGTTTACTTTTGTTAATCAGTATTTATGTCTTGCTTGCCAGTAAATACACTATATTGCCAAAAGTATTGGGACACCCCTCCAAATTAAAGCAGTAAGCCAAGCAAAGCCGTGATTTACAGTGAATAAATCACTCCACTCTGCGTCGTGCCTAACAACGCCCTTTAGCTGTTCCAAATTCACTATAAAACACTGCTTCAAGGGTGTTATTGCTTTAATAAAACGGTTACACCATAAAAATATTAATTTTAATATTTTTTTATTCATAAAATAAACACCAGCAACAAATAATGTAACATTATAACACATTTATTCCTCTGCCAAGCAATGTAGTTCCAAAGAGGTTGCCAAGCAACACATGCAGCAAAAAAGAATCACAAACGGCAGTTGCGCAGTTATACTAATGTAATGCGGTCACAGGTGTTTGTTGAGTAATTTACAACGTCTTCGAACGCCGCTCACTCAATCAGAATCAAGGACCGGAACAGTCCGTTAGTAATTAAGGTGTTCCAATCACTTCCATGTCCACAGTTGAATAAAATCAAGCACCTAGGCATGCAGACTGTTCAACAAACATTTGTGAAAGAATCGGTCGCTCTCAGGAGCATACATGTCAGTCAGCTCGGTATTGCATGTCAAGTTCGTTGATAGCTTTATTCAGTCCATTTTAAATTCTGATTTTGGCCGTCTCTGAAATGGGTCAAACCATAGATATTACCTAAGATGTTCCAGTAAATGCACTAGAAATCCGTGCTGATTAAATGATGTGCATTTATTGCATAGACGGAAAAAGCATGGACGCCTTCAGGATTTCATCTGACGGTACGTACAAAGGGTTTTTTATTTAACACTTAAAAGTGAAATAAGCATAGCCTAACTATACACACTTTTCAGACCATTAGTGAGAGCAACGGTATCGCAGAACAAATGTTTAAATGTTTTCAAATCTGAAAACTCCAAATAGCAACAAAATTGTCATACATTCATTTAGCGCATGTTCACAGAGGAAAACAACTGAAAAATATCATGTCATCGTCATTTTATGTGTATTTAAGTTACTGCTTGTGTTCAGTTCTTTGTCCGGTATTGTTTGTGATATGTTTGCACGCTGTTTCGCACGTTGGCCATTATCCTTGTATTTATCTAATAAACCTTGTATAAACCTATTAAAACCATCATCATCTTTCTTCAACTTAGCCTTACAGAAAACCAGACCAAAAGAAGAGAGAAATTTATCGTCCTGGCTCAGGAAAGCCATGATTTTCTTTCTTTTGTTTTTTGGCTATCACCTGCCTCCTCGACGACAAGACCCTGAAGACCTTGTTCTGGATCGGGTCAACCCTCCACCACCCTATCGACCTCAAAGACACCACATGGCTGGACTGGAGGGAGACCGTCATTAGGTGTCTGTAAAGCGTCCAGCCCTGATTCAGCCAGAACCAGAGCATGTTTCATTCCATACAACCGCGGAGAAGTGAGGTGGGCCCCCTCTTTTCCAGCACTTTAGACACAGCTGCTCCTTTGCGCTTAAAGAAGATGAAAGAAAATAGTCCCAACACCATGGTACAACGAGCACACTCAGGCCCTTAAGAGAGCAGCCAGAAAAATGGTCAGAAACTGGAAGAAAACAAAGCGGTATTTTTACCGACTATACTGAAAGAGATGATTCCAGATATCACAGATCCTCTTCGTAAAACACTTTAAGCTGGCTATGATTAAACCACTGATTTAAAAAAACGCTACTTGATCCTACATAATGTCAATTACAGGCCGATCTCGAATCTACCTTTTCTGTCAAAGATACTAGAAAAGTCAGTATCCTCACAACTATGTTCCTTTTGAGAAAGAAACGGTATCTGCAAGGATTTTCAATCAGGATTTAGACCGTATCATAGCACTGAGACAGCTCTCATTAAAGTCACAAATGATTTGCTCTTATCATCCGATCGTGGTTGTATCTCGCTATTAGTGCTACTCGATCTTAGTGCTGCATTTGACACTATCGACCACAACATTCTTTAAAATAATTATTTTGGCATTAGTGGAATTGCACTGACATGGTTTAAATCATACTTATCTGACCGCTATCAGTTTGTAGCAGTAAATGAAGAGATGTCTTATCGGTCAAAAGTTCGGTATGGTGTACCACAAGGCTCAGTACTAGGACCGTTACTGTTCACTCTGTACATGCTATCTTTAGGAGATATCATTAGGAAGCATGGCATTTGTTTTCACTGTTATGCTGACGATACTCAACTCTATATTACTTCACGCCTTGACAAAACTTACCAATCCACAGAATTAACGGAATGGATAGCTGATATAAAAAACTGGATGACTAGCAATTTCCTACTACTTAATTCTGAAAAAACAGAGACTCTAATTATTGGACAAAAAAACGTCCTCACGTAATAACCTAGAATACTGTCTATATTCTATCTACTGTCTAATAATGCTCTACTGCAGGGGTAGGCAAGTTTGGTCCTAGAGAGCCGCTGTCCTGCAGAATTTAGTTCCAACCCTAATCAAACACACCCGAACAAGCTAATCAATGTCTTCAGGATTACTAAGACTATAGGCAGGTGAGGTTTTTTTCAGTGTTGGAGCCAAACTCTGCAGGACAGCGGCTCTCTAGGACCGAACTTGCCTACCCCTGCTATACTGGGTGGTTGCCCTGCACGTTTAATAAATAAACTACAGCTGGTCCAAAACGCAGCCGATAGAGTTCTTACCAGAACCAGGAATATAACCATATTAGCCCGGTTCTGTCAACACTGCATTGGCTCCCTATTAAACATCGTATAAATTTTAAAATATTGCTGATTACTTACAAAGCACTAAATGGTTTAGCTCCCCAGTACTTGCGCGAGCTCTTAACGCATTATAGTTCTACACGTCTATTGCGATCTCAAAATTCTGCCCAGTTGATAATACCTAGAATATCTAAATCGACTGCTGGCGGTAGATCCTTTTCCTATTTAGCACCAAAGCTTTGGAACAGTCTTCCTAACATTGTCCGGGAAGCAGACACAGTCTGTCAGTTCAAATCTAGACTAAATACACATCTCTTTGACTTAGCATACACACAACACATTATAGACTTCTATAATTCAATGTTAGGCTGCATAGTTTAGATCAGCCGGAACCAGGAACACTTCCCATAAATCCTGATGTACTTAGTACATCATAAGAAGGATGGCGTCTATGCTAATAAAAGTATCTTTTTACAACGAGGTTTACCGCAGTCTGTTGGATCCATTTGTGCAGAGATAACGGATAATCATTTGCACCTTCGAATCTATTTCAGGGAGTATGTTCTCGAGACACCTGGCACTGTTTTATGCGGATGGGTGGCCGGAGTGTGTTAAGAGTTTTTCTGTTAGAACGCTGTTGTGTTAGCGGCCCCTAAGTTAATAACTAATGATTTTCGCAACGTAAGTGAATAAATCAAAACTAACTTTAGCTGGAAAATAACTTTATCCTAATGCTGTTGTACAGCCTAAACAATCTGTTACGGTAATTTCTACTATAACTGTAAAGCTGTTTTGAAACAATCCATACTGTTAAAAGCGCTTTATAAATGAAGGTGACTTGACTTGACTCTTCACGGTGCGGGGACGTGCCTAGAGGGAGGGGGCGCTATGTCACCATGTTCAGTTTGTTTTGGTTTTCACTCTTCACATGCTTTGCTTTGTTCTAGTTTCCCACCACTCATCAGTCACCATGGACACTAACAATCATCATCACAGCTGTTCGTCTTTTAGCTAATCATCTCTATGTATTTAAGTTCCTGCTTGGGTATTATCCTTGTATTTATCTAATAAACCTTGTATCATCTTCTAACTTGAACTCAGCATTACATAGCACTGCTTGTTACTGCTTGTTATAATCAGCTGCAGACAAACCAGACCACTCAAGATGATGCTCCCCCCTCCCCTTGTGCAACACTAAACAGATCCTTTTCTGCCTTTTCACCTGTTGATGAACAGGATGTTTTTGACCTTGTCAGTAAGTCTAGGCCTACCACTTGCCTCCTTGACCCTATGCCTACCCCACTGGTTAAGGTCTGCCTATCTGTCCTCTGTCCCCTCTTGGTTCAAATAATAAACTCTTCTCTTTCTCTGGGCTCTGTTCCTATGTCTCTCAAAACGGCAGCTATCACTCCCGTTTTGAAAAAGCCTGGGGCAGCTGTAGAGGATTATAAGAACTATCGGCCCATCTCTAACCTTCCGTTCATTGCTAAGCTCCTTGAACGTACAGTTGCCAAACAGCTCCAAGAGTACCTCAATTGTCATGGCTTTTGGTAAAAGTTTCAGTCTGATTTCAGGGCCATGCACAGTACTGAGACTGCCCTGGTTAAGGTAGTCAACGACCTCCTGTTGGCCGCTGACTCGGGCCATGTCAGTATTCTCATTCTCCTCGATCTTACAGCTGCCTTTGACACTGTTTGCCACAACCACTTACTTTCTCGATTGGAGACCTTGCTTGGTATCACTGGTGTTCCACTGTCCTGGTTCAAATCATATCTCACTGATAGACAACAGTTTGTTTCAATTGGGAATTTCAGATCTCCAAATTCACCCCTTTTACATGGTGTCCCCCAGGGTTCTGTCCTAGGTCCCCTGCTGTTCATAATTTACATCCTTCCTATTGGCCACATAATACAACATTATGGTATCAATTACCATTGTTATGCAGACGACACTCAGATTTACATTCACACCAATCCCACTCACACATTGTCATTATCCAATCTGGTTAGCTGCTTAAATGCCATTAACAACTGGATGATTCAAAACTTTCTCAAACTTAATCAAGATAAGACAGAAGCTATTCTTATTTCCACCCCTAACATTCTAAAAAAACTTAAACATCTGCAGCTATCTATCCCTGGCTATTTCACTACAACTTCTGCGGAAGTCAGAAATCTGGGCCTAATCTTTGATTCTACTCTTTCTTTTGAGTCACATATTAAAAATATCACCAGAACATCTTTCTTTCATCTCAAAAGTATCTCCAAACTACGCCCCTCGCTCAACTCATCTGCAGCAGAAACACTCATACATGCATTTATCACATCAAGGCTTGACTACTGCAATGCTCTATTTCTCGGCATTCCGGAAAAAATCTTAAATAGGCTGCAGTATGTCCAAAATTCTGCTGCAAGGCTGCTTACCCGCACCAGGCCCGGGGATCATATTACTCCTGTCCTCCAGCAGTTGCATTGGCTTCCTGTCCACTACCGCATCCATTATAAAGTCCTTCTCCTTGTTTATAAATCCCTACATAATCTGGCCCCATCCTACCTATCAGATCTCCTCACCCCATATCTGCAATCCCGCACCCTTCGCTCTAGTCATACATGTCTATTAGCAGTTCCTACATCTCGACTTCACTCCATGGGTGACAGGGCCTTTAGTGTGGCAGGTTCTAAAATGTGGAATGCCTTATCACTTGAGATGCGCCAAAGTACAAGTGTTACCATTTTTAAAACTAAATTAAAAACACATTTTTTTAGTTTAGCTTACTTGTCAGCCCGCTGATTTTGTTTGCACTGTCTTTAGCTCTTGTTCAATGCACTCATGTATACCATTTGAGGGTGTTTATATTTTCTCTGCATCTTGGCATTTTATGTGCTGTGTACTTCACAGTGTACTGTTTATGTACTGTGTACTTTTGTATGTTCTTTACTATACCAATTTGTACAGTGTCCTTGGGTACCTTGAAAGGCGCTTTTCTAAATAAAATTTATTATTATTATTATTATAAATGTCAGAGCATGTCAGAACTCCTCCAGGACCCAGAAACACCTCAGACCCCAGAGGGCTAAAGATTTATTTACTGGAAAACACTGGAAATAGAAAGTGAAACTATTTTTTGCCATGAAATGTTTCATAAACAACCCCATGATATGATATTGCTTTTCACCTGTTTACAATGTCATCCACTGCTCTAATGATGTCATCGATCCATGTTTTGGTTTTCTCCAGGTACGTCACCGCCAGTTTGGGTTTGTTCATTTCAATAGCCTGCTTCAGCCCCGGGAACAGGGAGGTGACCAAGTTGGAACTCGTGCCGACACACTAAGAGAAAACATCAATTATCCACAGGTACAGTCATTAGTATGTCATAACTGTTGGCCCAGTGCATTAGTTGCCAAGCTCAGTGTTACAGAACAAATTACCTTTTAAGGACAATAAAGTTGAAAGTAAATAAGATGAGCTGGTCAAAACATTAGTTGACATGACCTTTAAGACAAATAAATAATTTTGTGGGATTTGTTTGGATTTTTTTTACAAAACTGCATTCTGTTCAGAACTTGGAGTAGTGCATGAGTACTTAAATAGTGAGCTACCGTTATGGTGTTCTTTGGTCTTTTTTGGAGATTGACAGATGTAGACACTGTGAACTGTCATTGTTGGGTAAAGATTGAAAACTTCTTATTTTGTGTTCTATTATAAAAAACAGAATTCAAATTCTGTTCACATAAAGCTATTATTTTACTTCATAAGACTTCCTGATCTGGGTGATCTGCTTCTAAGCCAGCACACCCATGTGGGGCCCAAATGGGCTTGACCTGGGCTATCTAACTGGGGCCCAGCCCCACATGAAATGAGAACTGTCAGTTCCGGTGCATAAATGATTTAAATCCGCTCAGATTTAGCAAGTGTAAATGACAAAAAAATCACATGAAATGTGATTCTTACAAATCCATTTAGAGCTACATTTATATCTGGTTTTAAATACTATTCAAATCTCATTTCTGGAAATCTGTTTCAGTCTGACTGCTCAGATTGGATTTTGTGTGGTTTATATGACTTTCTCATGGCGTAAATGTCAGATGTTGTTATTGGAAACATGCAGAACTGCTGCAGAAACAAGGTTGAGGTGTTGCAAAGTGCCGGACGACCAGAATATGACACTATAACGGAGACATATATTTAAAACTGGCGGAGACAACATCACGGAATAAAGCCACACATACCTGCCTCCTACGTTTCTGCCACTGCCTCAGAAGATGTATAATCCAGTTCGGCAGCTACACATTGTCATGTTGTAAATAAGACAACAACTGTACTGCAAACCCCTCTATGTTGTGGTTGTTGTTGTTTTTGGCATATACCTGCCAACCCAACGTCATTGCAATAGAAACCAATGCAGATATTCCTGGAAAACATTCTACATGTTTTGTCACTTCTTCTCTTTTTTGAACATAAAAGGCTAAAAGTTTTTCATTGCATGTCTGCGTGAGGTAATCGGAATAGAGGATGACACGGGAGTGGATTTTCACTCCTGTCCCGTCCCACTCCCATAGAAAGAAATCTTGTCCCGTCCCACTCCCAGACCAAAGTTTAAAAAATAATCCCATCCCATCCCGCTCCTGGTAAATTGACTCCCAATCCCATCCCGCTCCTGTTTAAACTGACTCCCGCTCCTGTACCGCTCCCATATACGGCAATTTTCGCTTGATGAACGAAGCGATGCTTGCCTGATTCTTTCCCGAATTTGCTTTGCAAGTGTGCTTCTTCAAACCGCTCGTCCCTGAATCACTTGCGTACTTGACTAAGACTAAGCATGTCTTACAAGCAGCGTACATTGTGCTATCACCGTCACATTCTACTCTCATAAACGTAATTAATATTTCAGACTTTCCGACCAGTTCTGTGAACTTAATAGACATGTCATTACTTTGCGCTGTAAATCATTTTTTGCCACATCGACTTCTCCGCGGCTGTTAGCTCCCTCCATCACTGCTCTTTGAATTTCGGCGGTAAGCCGTGACAAAAAGCACTGATGGCTTCTGGGACGGCTGGGTCGTGTAGTTATTTTTTAATTGCGTTACATTGTAGGCGTATTAAAAGGAAACTACAAAATGATGCATTTACTTTTTCTTTTTTTGTCGTCTTTGCTATTGGTTGATTCCCGCTCCCGTCTGCTCCCGTTAACCATTTATCCTGTACCGTCCAAATCCCGTGATTGATAGCAAAGATGACTCCCATCCTGCAGGAATCCCACGGGAATCCCGTGACCCGTGGGATTCCCGAAAAAATGTCAGCCTCTAAATCGGAACTGCTAACACACGAGCTCTTGAAGCACCGCCCTCTGCGCCGGGAGCAGCAGCTAATTTGTATTTAAAGGGACAGACACAAACGGCGCATTTTTGTTCAGCCTCAAAAAGTGACAATTTTAACATGCTATAAAAAATATCTGCGGGGTATTATGAGCTAAAATTTCACATACACACTTGGGACATCAGAGACTCATTTTACATCTTGTGAAAAGGGCATTACAGTACCCCTTTAAACTTTATGAAATGAACAAAATATAGCACATATGTCATATGTACTTAATAATTTTGTTTGTGTGTATGTTTTTAGGTCCATTTTGGAGCTTGACTGGGCACTATGAACTGTATGTCATTTTATGGAAAAGAGGTGCATGAAAATTCAAGCATACAGGCTGGTTCATATAACACAAGGGTGAGTAAATAATGATGGAATTTTAATTTTGGGGTGAACTATTTTCTGTAAGCCAGACATCACGGATCACTGATTGCTGACAATGCTGGTGATGATGAATAAAGGAGTGTCGCACGTGGAGTGTTGTCTTGACAACAGTTGAGGGTATATTTTGGAGAAAGAATAGCAGCGGGAGTCTCTGAGGACACATCTGTGCAACCGTATCAATTTGAACCGGAGTTGGACCCGGAACAAGATGACGGCCCGAAGAAGTTCGACAATTAAGGCTCGAAACGGACGTTTCTGAATGGTTGGTTAATGTAATGTCACTTTGATCTATTTTTGTATGTATTGAGTTCAGGGCTCCATCCAGCTGTTAGGTCATGGTTTAAGCTTTACCTTCATCAGAACAGTCTCAGAGGATCCAAACAGCAGTTGTGTTTCGACAGCTTGTTCTCTGATCAGACGCTCCAGCTTCGGGATACTACCCAGACACCGGTAACTCAGGTGATAGAGGAGAGCCGTTCGCTCCGCAGACGTATGAAGATCCTGGACAAACTCTGGACTCCATGAGAAGTCACTGACAATAAGCTCTGAGATAGAAAACAAACATTAGTGATGTTTAACAACCTCTGGGGTACATGGGTGAAATGGGTCAGTATACTGTGCAAATAAATGCTCTTGAATCTTGGGAGCATTTAAAACATTTGTGGGCATGAATGTGTGCATCTTCAGGAAACAATTTACAATACGTTTGCTGTAATATGCTTTGATTCATGGTCAACTATAATGCACATATTATAATGAGTTAATTTATAACCCATGAACAATGACTTTAGATACACAAAGACAGTGAAAAGCACAGACGTGAATCAATCAGGCTTAAGTATTCGGATAAAACAGAGTTTCCCTATATGCGTCTAGACGCAGTGCGGGTGAACTGTATCAAAAGGGAATTGTAATTTTAGGCAGAATGAATTAGTTTGAAGTAGAAAGTGTCTCTCACCTTTGCTTTCAGCCATGGTTTTCTACAGTGTGCACACTGGCAAAGCCTCCTAATATAAGGTCTCTAAAAATACAACAGAAAGACATGTGACGCAAGTACTAAGTGTCTGTTGATGACTAAAGTGGTGAATTTACAATCCTTGCCTATTATACAGTATAATCAATAGGTGTTAAACAATGCATTTTTACATAGTTTATAAAGTTCATAAAAATGCAGATTTGTAAAATGAAGGTGTCTTTGTCATCAGTGAGTCTGGCCAATCAGGGTGATACTTATTGTGTCTAGGCTGATAGAAGAGTATGAGTCCTAATATAAGCCAGATCAGTAATGAGCCTCATATACTGTAGGTAGAGAATAGGAATGGGCCTAATAAAGGGCCATTCTCCTTATATGGTATATAGAGCCGTAGTTCTATATGTACTACTTCAGTCTTGTTATTTCAGTCTTGTGCAGGTCTATAATCTGGTCCCTCACGTTTGACAGCACTTTGGTCTTGTCCATGTCGGTGGAGAGGTTGGAATGGAAGATACAGATTCTGTGGACAGGTTTCTTTTATACACATTACAAGCTGACATTAGGAGTAATTTATTACAGTGGCAGGACTAATCTGTGTTCAACATGGGCACTTAACCAATCTGTGGGAGGCAGAATTCTTTCTGGTTGGTTGGGGATCAAATACTTATTTCCCTCGATCAAATGCTAATCAATTTACAACCTTTATATAATGTATTTTTCTGGAAAGAAAAAAATGTCTCGATCCGTTAAAATAAACCTACCATAAAAATTATGGAGCCTTCATCTCTTTTTAACTGGACGAACTTACAAAATCAGCAGGGGATTAAATACTGTGTGTGTATATATATATATATATATATATATATATAGAGAGAGAGAGAGAGGAAATATACCCAGGCAGAAAATAAACAATATGCCTTTTTATTTTTCAAATACACATGGATCATCAACTTAATAACCTTCATTTACGGATTACATTCAAAATAGAATTTTAATTTTAATACATAATTTTAAACTATCATTCGTGTCATTTCCTGGTTTTGGGGGGAGGGAATACATATGCAATGAGGGTTAGATAACCCCAGATAACCTCAGACTGCACTTTCTGTTCATGAAGACAGACAACATCATTGAGGATTTTAAGGGGGAAATATATATTTTTTATTTCAAATTTTGTGACTGAATAGAATAGTACCACATAATTGACTTTAAACAAAATCATGATGTACTGTACATGTAAAAAACAAAACAAGAAAAATATTACACAGTCTTATCAAAACCTAAAATATAAGTTGGTCTACTTACATATATTCTCTTTCCAGTTTCCTTCTCCAACTGTCCTGCAGCAAGTACATGTACCAAATATATACAGCTTGTAAAGACACATATTTTAAATCACATGGTTAGAAGAATTTCACAAATGCATAACTTGAAAAGTAGGCTATATGTGATGATCTCTTTCCGGGATCTCTTTTCACTTGGGTTTCTGGCGGCTGTAAGTTTGACCTGCCACAAGATGGCGCTGTTTGACACTCTTAATGCTTCAAATCTTCTCCCAAAACAATCAGAGAAAAGCTTCAAAGATTCTTCATTTCTCCTTCCCCACTCAATAGGTATTTTTGCAAATGATTCAATCAAGTGTAGCGGTTTTAGAGAGTGTTTGCTCATTTTGAGCTTGGTTTTGAACATTAGCTGTATGTAATGTAATTTTTTGTGTGTGGAAAAAGCTACAAATAAACTAAACTAAACTAGTCAATCAGGTTTCTTTTTAGCCATCCCCACCAACGCGCACATACACACATTTGACTTTACAACACAGAAATGCACTCCTTTACTTATTCCCATCTTCTCTTGCTTTCTGAATATGTCATGAGTGTACACAGATAGATTAATAATCAATTTGAAAATTAATCAGCGCCCTCACATGGTACGCACATTCTCATCGTTGAGATTTTTATGATGATTCTTGATGTTTGTGTGTGTGCAATAGCTCAAATTATTCTGTTAAGACATCTTTTAAAAATTCTTATTAACGATTACCTCAACACTGTTGCATCTCAAGCTGTAGACATACTATAATCAATAATGTAATAATAATGTAACCTTTAAATTTGCTAGTTTTATTTTATTTCCCTATTTGTAAATTGATTATTGTATTTGGGAAAAAAAAGAAACAGATGTTAAACAATAATAATATATTTAAGAAAATGTTTTTCATAAATTTTTATATGGTGTAGAGGTTATTTTGTGTATTTTAGTTGTATGCGAGTTAGGTGGCTGTTCATGCTGTTATGCCGATGCTTCTGATTAAAGATTAATAGATATCTAACATTGTTAAAAGCGCTATATAAATGAGGAAATGAAGATGACTAAAGAAGAAACGTGAATTATCACCATTGTAACCCGCGTTTTGTTTATGTTACTCACGATGAAGAGACTCGCCGATACAGCATCAAGAAATAAGGGTTACAATAATAACAGCCACTTAATTAAAGATTAAACTGGATGAGCTTATTGAACCTATCACTAAATTATGAAAATTACATCAGAATCAACAGCAGAAAACACCCGATTATATTTTCTCTTGCTTTTTTGTTATAACAAATAAGCTTTATAACCACCCGATTAAAGCAATTACCGTTTTTTTACAGCAATTTTTTTTACCGTAGACACACTTAACTCAAATTAATACATATTATACAGCAATGGTTATTATGAAAAACACTTTAATAAAGTTCAAAGACGGTCTAAATGGAATAGTTAACCCAAAGATTAGTTTTCTGTCAACATTTTCTCGGCCTTGTTTTCGAGGCCTGAATGCCCCCTGTCTCCATCCCACTTTTAATGTATGGTCAGGAAAAGCATGAACATTCTCCTTTTGTATTCCACAGAATAAATTCATTAGACATAAAGGTGGGAACATTATGACAGCTTTTTAATTTTTTGGTGAACTATTCCTTTAAAAAAATATGCTGCCTTAGGGGTACGTGCTTTAAAAACGTAAACTGCTCCCGACGAGCTGGGTGGCGCCTTGCATGGCTGACACCGCCGTCGGTGTATGAATGTGTGTATGAATGGGTGAATGTGAGGCAACTATGTAAAGCGCTTTGGTGGCCATTCGGTCTGTGAAAGCGCTATATAAATGCAGTCCATTTAAACAATTAAATAAAAGCGCCATCTGATGGAGCAATTAAAATAATTAAATGTGTTTTCAACTTATGACTCTTTATTTTTTCATTAGCAAATATGTAACTATAATTAAGTTTTTTCCATCGACACATTTCTTTCACATTTAAAAGATTTTGTGAAGTTAACTTATACCCTACTTGCGTTCAGTCTGCACCACTACCGATCAACATGCTTGTTTGCTTTGCAGCCTCTTTAAGTTTACAAGACCAAGCATTCGATCTGTCAGAACGTCCACAAATCTTTTTACAGCGTTGTTGGCAGGGCAGCCAAAGCGAATGTTGATGCTCTTGCTGACGGCGGTGTGAACGCACAGTAAGGCAGCTGACTTATTGCCTTGCTGCCAGTGTCAGCACAGACAGCGCTTGCGTATGAAGGTATCTCCCGAAATAGTTTTCGTGACAGATTTCATAGGTAGCATAATGGTGTAATTAAGCTTCTGATGCTTCTAGGCTTGAATCCTCAGCATTAAAGCTAGAATGAAATGGTCTGGTACAGAGCTTCCCAACAGAGTACAACAGAGGTTCCTGGTACAGAGGTTTTAACTTCAAACTTGATCAAACTCAACTGTCTGAAACTTTCTGATAATCCTGAAGACATTGACTAGCATGTTCAGGTGTGTTTGATTAGGGTTTGAGCTACACTGGAACGTTGAGAACCCCTGGGCTAGAAAGTGCATCTGGCGGTTTCTATCCACACGGTCACGGCACAAAAATACCAATAAAATGAACTGAGGAAAAATACTTTCCATTAAAAATCTTTATATTGTCCAACTTTGTATTAATGCAGGGAATGACATGCATCTGCGCCTGCTGTCTCACGGTGATTTACATCATGGGCAGTTTAGCATTGAGTGATTTATTTACAACAAAACAAAATATAATGCTTTCATTTCTGTTTTTTTTGTTTTGTTTGTCTTGCAATTCTTTTTTTTGTGTGAATTGGAATGTGTGCAAAAAAGTATGTTGGGAGATTGAGGACATGAACTCGATGGAACTTTCGAAATAGGTAGAAAGAAGGGCGAGAAACGATGGCTGCCCTTCAAGTTTCCATTGACTTGATGACATTTGATGGGGCTTGTTGACGTGACAGCCAAGAAATGCAGCACTACAACGTGACAGCTGAGATACAGTATGCAGCCCCACAACACCCAACCAGTCTTGTTCGGCAAGACCCACCATACAATCACATAACAGTAGAGCCTGTCATTTTCTTCTTCAGGAAAAAAAAGAGAAAAGATGTGAGAACTTCTTAAGAATTTCAGATTTGCACTTTGGGACATTCTCACTAACTTCTTAGAATTTCTTAACTTCTTAGGAAGATTTTTGTCAATCCGGCACTGTCTAGTTCTTTTTGGTTTACTGGTTTTGGTTTTTTGATTACTTTTTTCACCTTTTTTTTAAGCATAAAAATGAATTGTCATTTGTTTGTTGCTTTTTTCTTTCTTTCTTTTCTTTCTTTTCAGCTACCTCTGTGTATTGAATTTACATTGTATGTACTAAGTTATTATTATTATATTTTAATGATTTTATAAAAAACTTTTAAGGAAAAATATTACACAATATTACATGTTTTACAATAATCCATTAAACAAGTCAAGTCACCTTTATTTATATAGCGCTTTTTACAATTCAGATAGTTTCAAAGCAGCTTTGCAGTGATAACAGGAAAATAATGCAACGAAGTTTGTTTCGGCTGTACAGCAGATCTAGAAGAAATTAGCGTCATAGTCCAACTTTGCTGCCTTGCTGCTGCTGAGTTGGTTTGCGTCTGTAAGCCTTGTATATCTTTCTGTTTTAAATCATTATTTACTAGCATTTCCTGTTGTTTATACTGCTAAATATAACTTACTCAACATCACATATTAACTTTACATCGCTAGCTTCAATCTAAATCGTTGATAGCACAACACGCTAGTATTTCGCTAGCCTTTTAACGTGCCATCAGTGCGCTCATTTATTTATTTTGCTCGCGCCTTTTACCAATCCATCAAACAACTGTGGTGAGTATCAGTCATACAAACAAACACGGTGAGTCATGTCATCTTCTTCTCTTGTTGTGACTTGCACTTCATGTAACATGTATAGCATGGCCTTCTCTGTCAGCACAGGATTTACATGTGATAAATGCAGGGAGATAGTCAGGCTGACGGAGAAGATTTCAGAACTAGATACGCGCATCCAAACTTTAATTGAGGTTAATTGTAAGAGTGCAAGGGCTTTAGATACTACTTTGGATGCGATTAGCTTAGAGAACACTGTACATTGTTTGGTTCCGGCTGAAGTAGAGCCTGTGCAGCAGGGCAATTGGGTGACGGTGAGACAGCGTAGTCGCGGGGAAAAACACAGCTCTTCCGTTCCGATTACAACATCAAACAGATTCTCCCTACTCACTGAAACACCTACTGAGAATCCTGTTGAATGTGCCCTATTTATTGGCGATTCTATTACACTGAACGTGAAAATAGAGACACCAGCCACTATAGTCACATGTTTGCCGGAAGCCAGAGCGCCTGAAATCAAAGCAAATTTAAAAGTGCTGGCTAATGCTAATCGTAAATTCTCTAAGAATATTATTCACGTCGGCACTAAGATGGTCGACTTCGCCAGTCGGAGATCACTAAAATGAATGTTAAAGAGGTTTGTGAACTCACAAGTACGATGTCAGGCACTGTAATTTGCTCTGGCCTCCTTCCTATTCGAAGGATTGATGAGTTAGTAGACTGTCCTCACTCAATGGCTGGCTGTCTAAGTGGTGTCCGCAAAATAATATAGAATTCATAGACAATTGTCTATGATAATTGTCAAAAGATTTTGGGGCAGACCTGACCTGTTGAAAAGAGATGCTATGCATCCCTACTGGGATGGTGCTGGTCTTCTCTCTAGTAATATGGCACATAGTCTTAGAGCTCAAACATGACAATCTGGGGCTCAGGTCAGGAAGCAGAAAAACTGACTAAACCGACCGTCTGCCAGCTGTCTCACGTCACTGAGGTCAGATAAATCCCATCACATAGAGACTCTTTCACCTAGATATCATCATATAGAGAGAGTGTCTGTTCCCCAAATTAGGAAATACAAAAAACTTCCAAACCCATCCAAGGGTAAAAATGTACTTTTTTATTAATGCAATACAGAGAATGACATGCTTCATGGGCAGTTTAGCATTAAGTGATTAATTTACAACAAAACAAAAGAAAATATAATGCTTTCATTTACGTTTTTTGTGTGATTTATTGTCATGCATTACATAAAGAAATTGGACGAGCTTAGTGCAGACTTGTTTTCTACCAATTCTTTTTTTGTTTTTTAGTGCGCCAAGGACTGTGGGAGACTGAAGACATGATGGATGCACTTGATGGATCTTTCAAAATGGCTGCCTTTCAGGTTTCCATTGACTTGAGACGACATTTGATGGGGCTTGATGAAATGGCAGCTAAGAAATGCAGCCCTACAACATGACAGCTAAGATATGTATGGGTTACCCACCATACAATCACATAACATTAGAGCCTGTCATTTTTTTCTACAGGGGGAAAAAAAGAAAAGCTGTGAGAACTTCTTAAGAATTTTAGAATTGCACTTTGGAACCTTCTCACTAACTTCTTAGAATTTCACTGTCTAGTTCTTTTTTGTAGATTACTTTTTTCACTTTTTTAAGCATAAAAATTAATTGTAATTTGTTTGTTGCTTTTTTCTTTCTTTTCATCTACCTCTGTGTATTGCATTTAAACATTTGAATGTTTATAGAACATTTTTTTAAGGAAAAATATTACACAATATTACGGTCAACAATAATCCATTAAACAAGTGTTACAATCTTCTCCCTGTCTAGGGTTAGGAGAGGGTAACAAACTTAAATAAACTACAAAACATTAACGTGGAGGGTCCTCTTCAGTCCTCTGCACCAGAAATGTGAGCCAACTCTTGATGTAAAAATAAAATGATTTATTGTATTTAACAATGAAATTGGAAGTATTGGAAGTGCTAGAAAGACTATTCCAAAGTTAAGGTGCTAAATATGAACCTACAGATGATTTATATATTCTAGGTATTATCAACTGGCCGGAGTTTTGAGATCGCAATAGACGTGAAGAACTATAATGCGTTAAGAGCTCGCTCAAGTACTGGGGAGATAAACCATGTAGTGCTTTGTAAGTAATCAGCAATATTTTTAAATGTATACGATGTTTAATAGGGAGCCAATGCAGTGTTGACAGAACCGGGCTAATATGGTTATATTCCTGGTTCTGGTAAGAACTCTAGCGGCTGCGTTTTGGACCAGCTGTAGTTTATATATTAAATGTGCAGGGCAACCACCCAGTCAAAACACTTAGTAATTATGAAAATATTACTATAAATTACAGTAACACCTCCCCATTTGCCTTTCATACGTGGTTCATGTTTATAACAGTAATCTTGGGGGGTGGACTCATTTAAAGTAATGTAATTGTTTGGTTTTAGCCAGGTTTCTGTCATACACAGCACATCTAGGTTATAGTCTGTAATCATATCATTAACAATAAGTGCTTTTGAAGTAAGGGATCGAATATTCAGCAACCCAACCTTTATCATATATCATTAGTATTATATCTGTTTTTTATTTGTTGAACATCAATAACAATCAATTTTGTATTTCCTAATTCTGGGAACAGACGTTGTGAGTCAAGTCACCTTTATTTATATAGTGTTTTTTTTATAGTTAGTTTATATAGTCAGTTCTCCTCTGGCCAACAAACGAACAGTGCATGATAATGATTCAGACTGCAAGGTCAAAAGTTAGATTAGATTGGAACATTTAAAAATTCAATCCAGTTCCATCTGGTTGAAGATCGTATTCATCATGCGGGTGTGGAGACGGTTTGTTGAGGATCTGTACCACTGATTGTCTTGTTCGATGTGGCCTTCGCAGGGGAGAGTCTAGTTGACACAATCTCAGCTAACATTCAGGGCTGTGTTGTGGTCGTGTCTAGGTGCAGGTCCTCCATCTGATCTGGATTCGACCCGGATCCGGCTGACTATGGTAAACCTTGAGATAAACAAGAGACTAATATTAGGGTAGATGCCATTTTTCTTAAGTGTAACGAGTACAACGGGTGTTATAGGAATTGTTCTCGGTTCTGGCTGACCAAATTTATGCAATCTAACAACCATTTTACATTATTTGAATGATAGAAATTGATAATGTGCTATGTGTATCCCATGTTAAAGAGATGTAGTCTAGATGTAGTATATGTTTTTAGTCTAGATAAACTAATAAGAGAGATAATATTAAGATAATTTCATAAAGAGTAGATAACAGCTTCAGTGTTAGTTTTTAACACCTGTGGGTGACACTCTTATATACAGTGTACATTTAACATTGGTGACTTTGCTGTGTACCTTTACATGTAACATGTAACAGTACCACATGATTTGTGCACTGATTCTGATGGTAGACAGACTGAATAAAAAATAAAAAATTCAAAACCTTCTCACTTCTTAACCCTCCTCCTCTGACGACTTTGCCACATTCTTCATAAATAAAACAACCATCAGCGGCCAATTTCACACGCAAACCTTAAAAACTAACACACACACACATTCAGAAGTCAACAAACTCATCCTTTCCAATAACCCTACTACCTCAACCCTCAATTTCTTCTTCAGTGGTACACACACTCACTCATATCAACAACTCTCTGCACACTGGTACCTTTCCCACGGCATTCAAGTAGATTTGGGTAACCCCACTGCTTAAGAAACCCACTCTAAATCTAGCACATCTAGATAATCACAGACCGGTATGCCTTCTTTCATTATTTGTTAAAACACTTGAACAAGCTGTGTTTTTTAACTATTATCTACCTTTCTTACACTGAACAACCTCTTGTAAAACAACCAATCTGGTTTCAAAAGCGGAGACTCAACTGAGACTGCCCTGATCTCGGTTATTGAAGCTCTGAGACTGGCAAGAGCAGCTTCCAAATCCTCAGTCCTCATCCTGCTGGATCTGTCAGCTGCCTTTGACACAGTTAACAACCTGATCCTTCTGTCAATCATCAAGACGAAGGGCGTCTCAGGAACCACACTCAAATGGTTCAAGTCTTACCTCTTAAGTAAGTCCTTCAGGGTGTCGTGGATGAGCCAATTTGGGGGCGGGGGATTGCCTTAAATGCCTTCTTGATGTTAGTGTAGGCTAGATCCTAGGTCTTTTCATGCCCCTGGTAGCAAAATCCACATACTGATGGAAATGAGGGAGAACTGTCTTCATGTTAGCCTTTTGCAGATCACTGATGGAGCGGTAGAGAACATTCAGGGCCTTGTTAGTGTTTGCACTGGGTGGGATGTATACTGCTGTAATGATGACAGTTTTAATATCTCTGGGCTGAGAGAATGGTCTGCATTTTAGTCAAAACGCTATGTCAGAAGAGCACTATGGCAGTGTTACACCAGCTGTTGTTTGTGTAGATGCACACACCGCCACCCCGAGATTTACCACTGAGAACACAGCTCCTGTCTGCCCTGAGTATTGTTAGCCCTTCCATACTCACGGCATCTTCCAGAACGGATGGGTTTAGCCATGTTTCCGTCAGAAACCGTTATGGCACAGCAGTCTCTCGTCTCCCGTTTTGTTGTTAGGTCCAGCTTCAGGACCAGTGAGTTGGACATTAGCGAGCAGAATGGATGGAAGCGGCGTTCTGCATGGGTTAGCCTTTAGCTTAGCTGTTAACCCTCCCCGACTGCTGCGCTTCTGTTTTCGATCGCACTGCCTCCGTCTCCTCCAGGAGAGGCCGCTACTTGTGGGAGACTCTGCTAGTTCATGGGCGGCTGGGTGTAGCAGTCCGAGGATATGCAGAGCGTCCAGAGTTATCACATCTTCAGCCCCTAAACTACTAACTTTACGCAATTCTAACATGAAATGACAAAATCAGTGGCGTCATGCCCATTCAAAGTGAGGGGGCACGTGCCCCCTCATATTTTTCCTCCCTGATAATTTTTTTGATTCCTAATATGCTCCATAATTACCAGTGCCTATAACGACTCAAATGTAGCCAATTCTCAGGAATGTGATTTTTCCGGATTTTCCGATTTGCCAGAGTGAAAAGGAGAGGAGATATGAGGACGTAACAGGCTTAACATAATGAGGACATAATGAGGACATGAGGACATACAGTGCGTACAGATTTTTTCCTTCCTTTCCAAGTATCATATCAACAAGGACGTATTTGCGTTCAACTTGTTCACCTGCTCAATTTCGTACCTCGGTCGCTCTCGCGCTACAGTGGTATCGTTGTCAGTTGACAAAAACATAGCGGTTAGGCCACCAGTAGGACTGGCCGATATCGATATAAAAAATATATCTATATATTTTTAAATGTGATATGGAATTAGACCATATCGATATAGTTCAAATTTGCGCTATGATCCTTGCTCCAAACAAGCTGCTGACTGCTTTTGTAGAAATGCATATCGTGCATTCTATCAGTTGCAGTTCTGGCGCCTCTGTCTCAACAGCATTAGTGTAGGCTACAATGCGACAAATACTCATATCAAATGTTAGCGCAGAGAAACGGGACACATCAGTTCAGTGAGTTCACAAAAGTTAATTATTTGCATGTGCTTTAAAGCCTTGCCGGTTAAACATGTCATTCACTGCTGATGCGCTGTTCTAACATGCGCTTAACTGAGTGCGAACACCCGACGCGCACATGCACTTAAAAAGCCTGTGTAACAGCGCCTGGTCACTGGACTAAGTTATCTTTCGAGTCTTATTTCGCTAATACTCTCAAATACACACAAGGGTTACACACAAATACATAAGGAAAGTTGGTTATGTCTAAACTGAAAGCAAACCGAGAAAATTGAGAGAAATCTGCTTGTCAAATTAGACGCGTTGCGTACAGGTCTTAAAGAGACAGTAGCCCTAATAATAAACATGCAGCCGCTTGTCCTTAAAGGGATAGTTCACCCAAAAATAAAAATTCTGTCATTATTTATTCACTGTAATGTTGTTCCAAACCGATATAAATTTATGTATTGTGCTGAACACAAAAGAAGATATTTTGAAGAATGTGGGTAACCAGACAGTTGCTGGTCCCCATTGACTTCCATTGTGAAAAATATACTATGGAAATCACTGGGGTACATCAACTGTTTGGTTACCCACATTCTTCCAAATAACTTCAACAGAAGAAAGAAACTTATTCAGGTTTAAAACAACTTGAGAGAGTAAATGTACAATTAAATTTACAAAATTTAATACAAAATGTAAATTTAATACAATTAAAAATGTACAATTAATTTTTTTGGGAGAACTATCTATTTAATGTTAATAAAACAAGAAAATCGGTATATTTTCCTGCTTTTTTGTCCTTAGCCAATCACATGCCTGATTCTTCTGGATGTGTAAATCGGTCAGCATCAGCCCGACCCTTTTCCCTAATATGGTGTCTGTGTATATCAAATCAGCGCTCTAGAATCTTTGCTGTGTATGTTCAAGCAACTCACTCGTCTCGCACGTTGAGCTGGCGATGTTTTACATATGGTCTTGAAGTGGTAAGTGGGCAAAACAAAAAATCAGCATTTAATTAGTTATCGGATGATATTAAAAGGTAGTGGGATTATTTGTGGTTGACCTGGACATTTTAACTTGATCAAATAGTTATGGATTTGATATTAGCTGCGAATTCAGAGCATTAACTTAAGTTGTGTCAGTGTAACGTTATCGATAGCTAGCCTAGTCTAACCGTCAGAAAAGAATTGCCTCAGATTGTGCCCCCCCAGAATTTTGGCTTGCATGACCGCCCTGGACAAAATGACGATCATATATCTGTTTAGTGCTGCTACGCTGCACATAAACTGCTGAACTCACTTGTTTTAGTGGGTTATTTCCTGCTAGATATCCGATGCTATTGGGAGCCAGTGCAGCTGAGCAGGGCGCCGCCATTTCAAACTTTATTAGGCGTTGCAAAGACGTAAGATGAAAAGAAAATCTTAAGTGAGTTGGTTCCCTTCAGAGATACATTCATATGATTCATTTATTCATACATGCTAATTCATATAGGCTAACTCCCCTTAGCACTCGGTTGTAAAGACTGCTTGTAAATTTGATAATCTCCTGACTCCCCAAATCATTTAACTGCATGACATATGTTACCTTAATAACAAAATTTTGCATTTCAATAATTTTCTTGAATTAAATATACTGTCTGTTGGTTTAATTGGGTCTGTTTTAGCAGCACTTTGAATTTGGGATATTGTCTTGTGAGGATACTGAAATTGTAAATCACAGATTAAAAAACGTTTAAAAAAGAGTTAAATTTTTTGTTGTTGTTGTGATAATTACCTTATCAGAAATGTGTGTGTATGTATGTATATATGTATTTATTTAGAGTAGCACCCGGAAAGAGACAATCACTTATAATAACCTACTTGTCAAGTGATGCATTTGTTAAATTCTTCTAAAAACCATGTGATTTCTAATATGTGTCTTTACAAGCAGGCCATATATATTTGGTTGATGCTCTTGCTGCAGGACAGTTGGGGAAGGAAACTAAAACCAGAACATATGTAAGTAGACCAAAGTATCATTTCAGGATTTGATTAGACTATGTGAGATGCATTTCTTTTTTCTTTTTTCTTTTTTACAAACACTCTTATTATTATTAAAAATTAGTAAAGGCGTTTTCTTTGTTTACTTAATTAAAAAGACTTAAAGCAACACAAATCTTTCTTTTTTATATACCTCATTCTCATTTGCACATTTTTATTAAATCACAAGTTAACTTAATCTATTTGTGTTGGTCCCACATTAATATATTTGTTGTGATGACTGAAACAGGGCGGTGGATTTCTAGTTCCCAGCATGCAGAAGAGTAAATGTTGAAAACTAGTGATGCTAATGTGTTTTTTAGTAAAGGAAAAGACCTGTTAATATTGTTCAGTTATGCATTTAATTGGATGGCCACATTAAATAACAATTAGGGCCTATTAACTAATATGGAAACAAGCTTAACTAATCAGTAAGTATTATCAAATTTAGGATAAGATTGTTCCTTATTAGGTAGTCAATAATTACTTGATGAGATTGGCATTATTAAGAAATAGTAGGTAATTATGACAATTTATAAAGAATTATATAAAGAACTAATAAATTACTTATCACAACATTAACGTGTCTGAGATGTAAGCAATTGTCTTTTTTTACTCTCAACGTGGTCATAAAATGCATCATTAATTACTCAAGTGTTACCTACATTATGCCATGTTTTAAAATGTGATACATTTCTCATTGTATAAAAATTGTTTTGGGAAATGATTACATTATTAACATTTTATTAAGACTTTATTATGAGTTGCTACAGGTCTTAACGTGCTCAAAAAATTAATATTTTTTTTCATTTGGAATCTCTGGCCATTAAAGCTTCCTTGAAAGGCTCTAAAAACGCCTCCATTATGACTGTAACCTCGTTTCCCTGAAGAGGGAACGAGACATTGCGTCGAGATGACGCCGTGGGAAAGCTCTGCGTGATTGCATCGTGAAGCACTTGAGAAATCAGTCCAATGACGTATAGGCGGGTGACGTCACGGCAGGAAGCTATAAAGCGCGCCCTTTAACTAACAATAAGCATGTAGGCAAATGTTATGTTGGCCATAAAATTTGATTGAAGTAGATAAAATAAATTCATTCTAAGGTTCATATGGTCATAGGTTAAAACATCATTTACTCTTTTAAATGTCCAACATCACTAAACATTAAACCCTTAAACTGTAAATTAAACAGGTTTTCTATTGATTTTTTTAAACTCGCGCATTGGGCCCCAATTTGAACAGCACCAGAACGGGTTGGAACAAAGAATACACAGAATAGTACATCATATAAAATTGGTGCAATATATAATTAAATTATTAGTAAATTAGTCAAATTAGCTTATTTTAAATTCAAATAAATCTATTCAGCTGTGTAGAGAGGTGAGATTATTGTATTAAGTTGTATTACAGGGATATGTAAGTTCAGTGAGAGCCGCTGTCCTGCAGAGTTTATCTCCAGCACTAGTAAACACACCTGAAAAAGCTAATGATGTTTTCAGGATTACGAGGCAGGTGAGGGTTTTATTCTGGGTTGGAGCCAAACTCTGCAGGACAGCGGCTATTTTCAGACCAGGCTATTTGAGCTATATGAGTGTATAAAACTATATATTTATAAGTGTACATACAGAGTACAGTAGCACAGTACAGGTGCATAAAATCAATTATGGGGTACTATTTTATTCAATCACAAAATAATAATAATAAAAAAGTATGTCCCCCTTAAAATCCATAATGTTGTCTGTCTTCATGAACAGAAGCTGTAGTCTGTTATCTGAGATTATCTAACTCTTATTGCATTTTTTATTCACTCCCCCAAACCAGGAAATGACACGTTGAAGGTTAATGAAAGTAAATAAAGGTTATTAAGTTGATGATCAATACAAAATATAATTGTTATGTTGTGAAATGTGTATGTAAGCAATAAAAAGACATATTGCTTATTTTCTGGGTGTTTTTCCTCCTTATATACACTTTAAAAAATGCTGGGTTGTTTTAACCCAAATTTGGGTCAAATATGGACAAACCCAACTGTTGGGTTAAAAATTAATTTAGAAATGTAACCCAACGGCTGGGTTTGTCAATATTTGACCCTAATTTGGGTTAAAACGACCCTGC
>NW_027508722.1:33060000-33082500 GCF_051911475.1 Siphateles boraxobius
TTTTGAGGCGGGGTAAATCTTAATAGACTTTTCACTAATTTCTTCGACTTCTGCAGTCATCGTTCCTCTTAGTTGCATCATTTTCCAGTCGTCTTGAATGTTATTGTCAAAACAACTAACAATTTTGGGAGAACTTCACATAAGTTGACTTCATAAATTCATGTTGATTTTCTAAAATTTCTCACCATTATTGTGATAAGTGTTCCCTTTGGTTGGGCACTGGGAACTTAATTTATATTATTGTAATTTTCATCCAACTGATGACAGTTATATGATTTCAAAGGAAGTGAAGCAATAAATATTATATATATATATATATATATATATATATATATATATATACTTAAATTATTTCCATGTTTTGAATGAATTTATTAATGATATATATGATAACTATATTTCATGTATAATTATGATCTTTTAACATTTTATTGCTAACACTTATGGCATAACCTTTTAATTGGGTTGATATGATCCCTCTATATTTGTGACAATATCTTGCAATTTTGCTTGAGTCACACACAGACTTCAACATTCAGCATGCAAACCACAACAATGGTAACACATTTCTTTTAAATTAATTTAATTAATTAGATCATTACAATTTTATTTGCTGTCTCTTGTCAGTATAACCCCAATAACGTTAGCAAATACAATTGTAATGGTAAAATAAAGCCAAAAATAGTAAAATAAAGCAATTACTTTATCAATGCCGCAATGCACTCTGGGAGTACACTTCCTCAGATTTACTGATAGAATTAAGTTGACAAAACTTAAACGGATTAAGTAAGAAAAACTTGATGCAATTAAGTTATGCTTACTTAATTAAATTAAGGCAACGAGTTACCTTAGTTTTTTTAAGTAGATTCTACTTATCCGGGTTTACAGTGTATGTCTAAAATTTAAGACCTCTCATAAAGTCTAATTTTTATGACCTTTAATCAGATTTAATACTTTTTAAGATCCGCGGGAACCCTGTTACTAGTCTATTAGTAGAAGCATTATGTAAGGCAGTTACTGTGAGTAAAAATAGATGAAACACTTATTATGTGTTGTGAAATGTATAATCCAAAATAATTGGAAAAAGTGCATTTTTGATGATCTGTTGAGTGATTAGAAGCCTTATGACCCATTTGATCAGTGACTTAACCACTAACGTTTCTTAATACCACTAATGTTGGTTTGAATCTCAGAGCTTGGCGTCAGTGACTCCGCAGTGCTTTCAGAGTTCGCCCAGGAGTTTCTTCTGTCCGCTCAGCGAACAGCTCTGCTCTATCACCTGACTTACCTGCATCTGGGTACTTTCCCAAAGCTGGGGCGTCAGATCAGAAAGAGAGCTCTCGAAACACAAATGCTGTTTGAATCCTCTGAGGCGGTTTTGATGAAGGTGAGACCATCCTTACGGAAAGAAAATACATTTCCATATAATTATGATCATTATATTAATTTGTTTAATGTATTGAAAAATAGCTACATGTATATGTTTAGGCTTCAAACGTCAGATTTACACGTCTAAAGCCCTTTTCGCTCTGGACTAGTATTACCTGGGAACCTTGTGTGATTTAGAAATTACCCCACCACATCTGAATTTCGTGTTGCACATTCGCACGGGAGAAGCGAAGCCTGTGATTTTACTCGAATTTACTGACTTATCTCCCGGATATGATGTCAATAGGCTATTGCTTGGAAATGTCTTGCTATATGTCTAGCTGTATGATCATAAACAGAATAATGTTCCTTGCCCCATGCTGCTATACATGTCATCCATCTCCATCTAACCATTCTTTTTGTTTTTGCTCTACTGATGGTTTTCATCTTTCTCTTTCTGCAAATTGTATAGTTGTATGGTGTATTTACCGATATTACCCAGCACCCAAAATACTATCAAAACACTCCCACGCAGCCTCCATTCTTTGCGAAAAATGTACTAATGGCTGGGCAGACGTGACGTGAACAGTCTCTGACTGGGCATCCCTGCCCTCGCTATATTATGGTTGCGGACAGACACAATCTGTGTGTTGTTTGTTTGGGAGCGGAGCATGCACAGGCCGCGCTCGAGGGTGCTGACTGTGCAGACTGTGAATAGCTTCCTCTCAGGACCCTCTGCCCCCGCTTGGCGCTCTTCGAGGAGCCTCACGGTTCGGGTCCCGCTGGTGCCAAGGCACAGCGTTGATCCAGATCACTCTTATCTCACTCTTATTACTTGTTTTCTTAGTGGCACTTTGAGGTTGAGGCCTGCACTACGCATGGGAGCATCGGCTTGTGATTTGGGCGTTGTACTTGAAGGTCTGGCTTTGCCTCCCGTTGAGCATATTGAAAAGGTTTTAGAAAAGTTCCTCACACTAAATCCAAGCCTAAATCCTAAAAAATTGTTTCGCCTTGCTAGATCGTCTCTCAAGAGAATTGGAGACTTGCAAGCTTTGTGCCTAGAATTTGCACCTGGAATGGTAAAGGCTTTTCTTCACCCTGGATTGGGTTATGTGCCTAAGGTCCCAACTAATGTTGCGGGTCTTATTATGTTGCAGGCCTTTTCAATCCTCAGATCAGGAACAACTTAATCTGCTGTGCCCTGTTATAGCTTTGGAAGCGTATGTCCACCCTGTGGCAAAAGTCGGATCAACTCTTTGTCTGTTTTGGGTCACCTAGAAAAGGGTAGCCTGCATCTAGGCAGAGGATGAGCAAGTGGATGGTGTTGGCTCTCACACTTGCTTACGAGTCGGCTGGTCAGCCTTCATCAATGACTGTCCGGGCCCACTCAACCAGGAGCATGGCTACTTCCAAAGCTCTACTGTCTCCCTCTAGCATATACAGGTTCTATATAGAACTGTACATAGGACTGTATATAGAACCTATATACTAATTTGAAAGAAAAGTTGAAAGAATTTTTCAGGAACATCATACTAATCTTTTAAAAATGTTCCTTTGACATTAAGAAAACTTGACATTTATGTTTCCATAACCAAAACAAAGAGCAGAACAAAAGTTGTCAGCAAGGATATTGTTTACAAGCTGTATTATTGACGTCTTTCCATGGTTGAAATACTGATTGAGGTTAAATGAGATATGAGACATGATACATTTCGCAAAGTTGTACCGTATCTTTCAACGTTTGGTGTTTACTCGTGTTTATTTACTATTAACTAGTAAAGAGGAAGAGATGATCGGTTCAAATGCGGCTTGAACTGATGACCTAAACTGAGCAACAAAATTTACTTAAAATGTGCTTGTGCAAATTGTTACGAGGATTTTATAAAGTAAATCTTCCAAGTTATTTTATTTAGTGTACTTACTTTCAGCTTTATTGCCCTTAAAAAGCAATTTGTTCTGTAACACTCACTGCAGCTTTGCAACTAATGCAATGGGCCAACAAAGTTTATTACAATTATGACATATTACTTCATTAAATGACTGTATCTGCGGATAATTGATGTTTTCTCCTAGTGCGAGGGCACGAGTTCCAACCTGGTCACCTGCCTGTTCCCGGGGCTGAAGCAGGCTATTGAAATGAACAAACCCAAACTGGCTGTGACGTACCTGGAGAAAACCAAAACATGGATCGATGACATCATTAGAGCTGTGGATGACATTGTAAAGAGGTGAAAAGCAATATCATACATTTTCCTGTAAAAACATCTAAACATCATTAAAAAGATTAATTTACGAGAGAAATAAAAATCACATACTTTTTTTTTTTACCAGTTTTCTGAGAATCTGAAATTAAACGTATTTTCCCTTACACTATTGTTGTTGTTTTTTAACATTTGTAAAGTTTATGCTTTAAAGAATTCTGCTGGCATACAAAAAAAAAAAATATATATATATATATATATATATATATTTTTTTTTTAAGATGTCTTAATTTCTATTCATATAAATGTATTGTGTTTTAAGAATGGTTAGATATATTTACTGGTAAACAAGACAAAAATACTGATTAACAAAAGTATTGTTTTCGGTGTTTAATTGTGATATTTTGAAATGTGACCTCCTGAAACATGACGACTACAAAATCTATTGACCACCATAAGCATTGCAGCTCTAATGAGCAGTAACATACTTACAACACAATAAAACGGAATAGCACCACATCTCAGACATTACACACAATCCAATCACTGTATGCGTTCATTTATCTGAATGCACGCTATTCAGGTATGATGAACAAAACCAACGTGTGGCTGAATGCACCAGTGATGTGATTCAAGAACAGAATGAGACTGAAGTAAGACAAACTCAACAATCTGTGGAGATGAAGAGGGTGGAGACAGCTGTGGCCAATCTTGAGGAGGAGCTGGAAAAAAATGCCAAAGATATAGAGGAAATTGAGAAAGAAATTCAAGAGAAAAACAGAGAGATAAAGAAATACATTGTGAAAGTTTCTATTAAAAAAAACAGTGTTGGTATCCTGTCCTCCTTGGTGCCACATTTTCCATCCTTCATTAATTCCATCTATAATGCCATCACTGCCCCTGGTGTTGATGGTAAAAAATATGATCTCACTGTCGAACTGTCTCGTCTCACATCTGAAAAGAGAAAACTGCAAAACAAAGAGGCCAAACTCAATGTCGAACTGATAGACCTTCAGCTGAAGTTGGACAGGTCCAACATAAAGCAGGGTAAGTGTCTGGTTTTACTGTTTAGAAAACAGATCTACTCTTTATCATATCTTCTTTTAGGTTCTAGCCTTTGCTAATACAGTACTTCAGATGTAACTGTGCTTACATGAAAGATCTGAATCATCTGAACATACATACACTGTAAATACTAATAAGACTTTCTTAAAAAACATGCAAGCCAAGTACCCTAAATCACTTACACAAGAGTTCTAGTAACTAAAAAAGAACTGTACTTGATCATTTACTTTACATTTACTCTGGACCATTGTTGTTACCAGCATTGTCAATTGCAAGATATTATAGATATTATCAAATATAGAGGGATTATATCAACTCAATTAAAAGTTTCACAAGGTGTTTATGACAAGTGTTTGCAATGAAGTTGTAAAACATTATTCACAATTGAAAAATAGACTACTCAACTTCTCTTTATTTATATAGCACCATTAAAAACAACACATTTCAAACCTTTTGGTGCATCAACGGAAAAAGCATGATCTCCTCTCAATTTCAGTCTAGCCCAATTAACATTTAACAGTCACTGGTTGGATGACCTAAGAGACCTTCCAGGATTGTAAACGGATAATAAATCAGAGATATATGCAGAATCTAATCCATTCAAGGATTTATAAACCAGCAATAAGACTTTAAAATCAATCCTGTAACGAATTGGGAGCCTATGTTGAGATTTCAGAAATAATTTTACTTTAGCTAGGACTTTAGCTAGGATGGTTTTGACTACTGTACTAATCTGTTTATCAAATTAGAGGGCATTATCAAAAACATGCCCACATTCTTCACTAGTGGTTTCACACGAAGACAAGTGGACAAAATTTAAGCAAGGTGGAGGTAGCAGCTTCTGGTGCCAGTTGTTCAAAAGTAATCTGATCGGATTAGATCAAATCTTGAAAAGAGGTTGTTCACACATGACCAAAAGTTTATTTCTCTACCAATCTGTCAAGAAGAGAAAACAATCTGTCCATTTTCTCCCTGCGCTGTCTCTCTTAAACTTCATGTCCTCCCTAAATACATTTGTAACGGGGTTCAGATGTTATGGGAAGAAGAAGGCGGGAACCGGCAAACATTTAACATTTTTAATAATAAAAATACAAAAACAAAAGAAACTGCCAGCAGCCCCTCACGGCCGACTGCTGGCAACACCGAACAGAAACAAAACATCAAATAAAACACAGGCCTGTCCTCTCTCGATCCTCTGTCGTCGCTCCCCCTTTATGCTTCCGCTCCTCCGTGAGAGATGCGAGACCGGTGCGTCTCGCAGGTGTCATTCATTACCAATCACGCCACCGGCCTCTCGCCATTCTCTCACGTCCCTCGACCTCGTCCTGCTCGCCACAACATTGATCAGCTCATCCTCTCGGTCTCGTTTCTCTCGGCTGGTGCTGCTGGTTCCTCGTTCTATCCTTCGCGGCCCGGGGAAAGACAGACGGTTGCCAGGTCTGTGCAACAAAAATTAGCCCAAAAATCCCATCAGCTTTTCTCCATCGGGCAACCTAATTATCCGCTGGATTGTACGTCTGAGGGATGTTTTGGGTGGTTGGAGGATCTAAATCGTCCTTGGCAACACTAATGGTAGGCCGCATTAGAAGGATCCTTCGAATTGGGACAGCCTCTGTTGCGCCGCTGTGACGCAATCGGCCTTCAAATGCGGCCTTCGGAGGATGCAGCCCCTGAATTGGGACACAGCTAGTGTCAAGTCTTTTCAAAGAGAAAATGAAATAGGGGTTGAAAAGTGAAAAGGAGTCACCAAAACAACACCAGAATCTGAATGCATCCGTCAAAATAGAAATATTTGTTTCAAATGCCAACACCAGGCTGAAAAGAATACAAAATAAACATGAATATTTTCGAAATACTTTGATGATGGAAATAAAATATGAGCTTCTACATGATGTTTGTGATTTATCTGGCCAATGTTAGAGAAATTTTAGATCACAGTGATAAAGAGAGTTTAACTAAATTATATCACACTGGACTCACATAGTGTGTTAACAGTTTGAGCGCACGATGAGTGTGCAAAGTGGTTAGACTTTTAAGCTCACTCTGACCTCACATTGTGACAATATTATGATATTATATAATATCATATATTATTTTGGGAGCTCATTGTGAGATCAAATTGTTGACTGGGCAGTGATGTTTTTAATATCAAGCAGCGTTTGACAATCATATGTTAGAAGTAATGATTTTTTTGTAAAATAGCTAAAATAAAACACATTCAAACAAACAATCGGCCAAACAACACACACATCAGCGCCATCTTGCTTATGTTAATCTGCCAGTTAATGATTTAGTTTAGATGATTTTTCACCTTTTATTAGCAACCATATTATTACTTCCCTTCATTTGAAACCAAAATAACTGTGATATCTTGTTGCATCACTGCATCAATAGCGAGAGAATTGCAATGTAAATTAAGATCCAAGTGACCAACCAAATGGAACACAAATCACCATAATGGTGAGTTCAAACAAAAACATTTAAGGAAAATCACCACCACTTTATGAAGTCAGCTTATGTTATGTTCCCTCAAATTGTTTTGACAATTCATCATTCAAGATGACTTTTGGCAATGAGTGAATGCAACTAGAGAAAGATAACTGCAGAAGGAAATGAGTGAAAAGTCTATGAAGAATTGCCCCACCTCAAAAAGTTTTTTTATCCTTGACAAAATGGCACTCAAACCAATCATTTAATATTAACTTGGGTTTTCTGAGTAAACATAAATGTATAGTACATATTACTAGATTTTTACAATTAAGTTAATACATTAAATTAAGTTTACTAAAAAGAGTTTGTTAGAACAACAGTTGGATTTAACAGCATAAAATTGTGGTTTTATTGTTTAGAAAACAGATCTACTCTTTATCATATCTTCATGTTCTACACTTTGCTATTGCAGTACTTCAGATGTAACTGTGCTTACATGAAATATCGGACTCATCTGAACATACATAGAAATGTTAAAACATTTGAAAGAATAAATATAAAGTAAATGGCATCTGTGTGTGTGCCAGAGTATCATGCGCTTTACACATTCACTAACACAAGTTTAAACGATCTGAATGGGCTTAAACTGATCTCTCATAAATCAGAATCTGCTGTATGTTGTTTCTCCAGGTTTAATCCAAGCAAGCCCTTCCCACCTGAAGAATGTCCATTACTGTCTTTCTCAAATCCAGAAAATTCTGGTTCAGCTTAAAAAGTTTTGGGAGAAAATGGGATGTGAGCTGGAGCGTCTGAAAAACAAGACTTTTGTTGATGAGGCCCTCGTTGATGATCCTGACATGAAGGACCAGTTTCTGCAATCTATTGAAATGGCAGTAAAGGTAATTTAAAGTTGATTATGCCCTTGATTATTATTCTCATCTGAAGTCTCATTAATTATACTTATTCACTAATCATATATGTAACCATAACAATTAAAGTGTGTGGGGGGGGGGGGGGGACTAAACAAAGAAAAAACGGAACTAATGAATACAAACTAAAAGTCCATGAAAATGACACATAACTGTTACAGTAATTAAGAATAAATAACTTACTCGTCAGTAATTATATCCTTGGCTGAATCAAGTCTCTCCTCAAAATGAAACCCAAACCACAGTCGTGCTGTTCTTCTGAGGTAAATTCCCTGAGTAAGTTGTACACTATCCACCATTTTCTCCACGCTCGAGCAGCTGTACTGACAATGTCTCGTAAGCAATCCCGGTGTTTTGTTGTTGGATGTAAGAGTGAACATAAGAGTCACTGAGGGTGCAGGGGATTAGTTTTATTTTTGAAGGGAATGCGCACCCATATACCTAAATTTGTTTGCGCAGATCATTTTCCACCAGACTGCTTTGTGAACAAGAGTCAATACAGGCTTTGCTAAAAGTTGAACAGTACCAACTGTTCGTGATCCAGTTCACAGTCTTCGGATCGATAGGCCTAACGTTACTGCAGTAATGAAAGGGAGAGCGCACACTATATTAAAGTTTTTTCGAGTTGTTTTACGGATATAAAGTTTATCAGTTTATTAAGCACCTACGGTGACCCAGTAGTGCACAAAGCAAACATAAGCCACAACACAACAAAATTAATCCACAACACAATGGAAATAAGCCACAACACAACGTAAATAAGCAACAACACAACGGAAAATGTACAACACAACGGAAATAAGCCACAACACAACGGAAAATGTACAACACAACGGAAATAAGCCACAACACAACGGAAAATGTACAACACAATGGAAATAAGCCACAACACAATGAAATGCTCCCGACCACTAGAGGGCTCTCGGATCGCGATAAAGTTAGTTTTCCTTGCCATTGTTCTATAGAGTCGGCAGTCTAAAAAATATATCAACATCACGTTTAAGGGGGTCGCACACCGGACGAGAAGCGCAGCGCTGCGTCGTGCAGCACCACGTCTTTAAAATTCGAACACATTATTCTCTATGAGTTTACACACACCGGCAGCGCCATTCAGCGTCTGTCCGCGAGGCGCCCAGCTACGGCTCAGGACCTTGTTCAAAATCCTGCCGCGCCACAGAACGCCATTTACATAGTTTTATATAAAATTTACATTTATTTGTCTCAAATCATCGTTAATGTATATACTGACTTCACCCTGTGCTGCAATATACATTTAGTTTTACATTCATTTACAGAAATCAAGTTCAAGTTCAAAGTTTTATTGCCATTTGCACAGGTATGTTTCAGTACAGGTACATTGGAATTCTTGTGCGTTTCTCAGAGTCAGGTTTTAGATTTAAAAAGAATATATATACATATATACATAGATACATACATATATATATATATATATATATACATACACATATACACACATACAAATACACACATATACATCTTAAGGTAGAGCAGAGAGCAACAAAACATCTTAAAAATGCAAAAAACTGTATATAAATAACCTTTCTTAAATAGATACAGATTATAATAAATAATAATAATATTGCACGTACAAGAGAAATACTCTGTGTAGAATGAAATACTCTTGCACTAATCATTACAATGTTTAAAAACACGGAATAGGGTACTTTTTGCCCTCCTTAATGTCCTGTGGCTGGAAAGAAGCTGTTAAACAGACGGTTCTTGTGGGTACTAATGCTCACAGGCCTGCGGTGTCTCAGGTTATAGCCTGTGTCCACCCATTTAAACAAAGCATAAGCTGGGTGGTGTTTGTCCTTAAGAATGCTCTGTGCTTTCCTTCTACAGCGCTGGGTGTATATAATATCCATGGAGGGGAGGTTAGAGCCGATAACCCTCTCTGCAGTTTTAATGGCCCGTTGCAGTGATTTCCTCTCAGCCAGGGTGGTGTTACTATACCACACTATGATACCACTAGTGAGGATACTTTCAACAAGGCCTCTGTAGACATGGGTTAGAGGTTGACATTGAAGTCCGGCCTTCTTCAATACTCTGATGAAATGCAGCCTCTGCTGAGCTCTTTTCACTGTTGCCACAGTGTTTTTAGTCCAGCTGAGGTTTTCTGAGATGTGAAGTCCTAAGAACTTATAGCTGTCAGTCCGCTTCACCTCAGTCCCCTTGATGGTGAGAGGCTGTAGGAGGGGGGCTCTCCTCCTAAAGTCCAGAATGAGTTCCTTTGTTTTGTCAATGTTAAGAACAAGATCATTGTCCTCCCCATAGACAGTGACCTTGTGAACCATGTCCCTGTATTATGACTCATCACCCTCTCTGATGAGGCCAAGGATGGTTGTATCATCTGAATACTTAATGATGATATTGTTATTGTCTGAGTTGGTAACACAGTCATATGTATACAGTGAAAAAAGTATAGGGCTGAGACAGCAGCCCTGTGGGGCTCCTAAGCTCACTGTAAGCTCAGCTGAGACCTTCTTTCCCATCCTCACCACCTGTGGCCTGTCTGTGAGGAAATCTGTTATCCAATTACAAGTGGTCGTTGGTACTCCCAGTTCTATCAGCTTACCGGTCAGCTTCATCGGCCGGATCGTATTAAAGGCGGAGCTGTAATCCAGAAACAATAGCCTTACATTATGAATGTCCAGGTGTTGCAAATTATAGTGAAGTGCCAGTGCCACCGCATCATCCACTGACCTGTTCGAGCGGTAGGCAAACTGAAGAGGGTCTACTGTGTCTGGAACCACAGAATTAATATGTTGAAGGACCAGCCTCTCCATACACTTCATGGCAACCAATGTGAGCGCCATGGTCTAAAATCATTCATTGTCATTGTGTTTGTTATTTTCGGAACCGGCACTATAATGGAGGACTTAAAAATACGTGGGACTGTTTCTTGGAGGAGAGAGGTGTCAAAAATGTCTGTGTACACCTCCGCCAACTGTTCAGCACAAACTTTAAGGACTCTCGGGGCCACACCATCGGGTCCCACAGCCTTCCGGGGGTTCACCTTCCTTAGAGCTTTAAGGACCTGTGAGTGCGTCACCTGCAGGACAGTCTCCTCTGAGTTATAGGGGACTTTTATGCATGTGTCTCTGTTGTTTTGGTCGAATCTGGCATAAAACTTGTTAAGATTGTCCGGTAGAGAGGAATCTTGAATCACAGTTCTATTTGCATCTTTCCTGTAGTTGGTGACTGACCGGATTCCTTGCCACATCCTTCTGGTGTTATTTTCCCTGTAACAGTCCTCGAGTCTCTGGGTATATGCCCTCTTGCCGGCCCTAATGGATTTTTGAAGCACATATCTGGCATGCTTATACTCCATGATGTCTCCTGATTTGAAGGCTGTACTCCGGTTTCTAATTTTGAAACGTACATCCGCATTAAACCAGGGTTTCTGATTAGGGAGAGCTCTAGTAGTTCTGGAGGGGATGCAAATGGAAGTGCACCAGTCAATATAACTGCTAACAGTATCTGTATATTCATGAATATTGTCTGTGGCTTTCCTAAAAATGTTCATATCTGTGGCCTCCAAACAGCCCTGCAGTTCCGCCAAAGCGTTATCAGTCCACATATTCACAGTTTTAACTGTGTCTGGGTCTGCTTTAAGCCTCCTGATGTAAATGGGCTGAAGCAGAATAGCAAGGTGATCACATTTGCGGCTTGGAGACCGCAGTATAAGCACTTCTAATATTGCTGTAGCATTTATCCAAAGTGCTATTTCCCCTAGTGGGAAAGTTAACAAACTGATGAAATCTGGGAATAGTTTTTCAGAGGTCACAATGATTAAAATCTCCTAAGATCACTATAGCAGCATCTGGATATGAGTTTTCGTGCATTATACTCGTTAGCAGCAGGAGGAATGTACACTGTGCTTAGTATAACACACTGTAGTTCTCTAGGCAAATAAAATGGCCTACATTTCACAGTAATATACTCCACATTTTCAGAACATGACAGTCGGTGCTCCAGGATTCTTTGAGTTTTACCGCATTTCATTGCACTGCGGTCGGCTCTGTAAACAGTATAGCCTGCCGGTGTTTTGGCTTCATCGGGGGTCCACTGTCCAAGCCACGTTTCACAGAAACATAAACAACAGAACACAGGAACAATCCTGAATGTACCTCTGTGTAGCCATCTGACTAAAAAAATCCATCTTATTTACAAGAGGCTGGACATTAGCGAAGAGTATAATCGGAAGAGTTAGCCGGCCTTTGCTAACCAGTCGGCTGAGTTTTCGTCCCCCTCCTCCTCGCCTACCACGCTTCCATGTCGGCCTCCCGGTGCCAGAAAGTCACCCTGTTGTGGCCTGGCCTGGGGTCACTCCAGCATGGAGATGTAGCTCCGGGAAGGAGTTGAGAACATTTGTTTCAAAATAACCTCTATAACTCAGTTCTCCTAGTTGTAGCAGAGTCACTCGATCATACTTAACATGTGCTCTAACATACCTCACATGAAAGGACAGTAATGACACTATCAATAAAAAAATTCAAATAAAACCCGACTCGGATAGCTATAATATGTCGCACACAAGGGAGCGCCATCTTGCACTGAACGATCACGAACGAGAACGAAATCAGCATGTGAACCGATAATCTTCCAATAGCCTACCAGTCATTGAGATCTAATTTAAACTTTTTGAGTACCTTCAGGGCATGGTACCAAAGAAAAATACAGAGTGTCATAACGATATGCCAATGCGTTCGAAACTATAATATGCAAAACCATTGCAGTTACAGCTTTGGATCTTTTTGGTCCTTTTGTAATTAAAATGACGCCCATGTTTTTAAAGGTAGACCGATTTCATAATGGACTATGCTAGCAACTGAGACAAAGACACTGCATGTCAATTTTGAAGTCAATCAGACCAACTGTACTGTAGTTAGAGCCAATTTCATATTCTTTTTTTTTTTCAATTATAGCGTCAACAAGGCGTCAAGGAGTCTAACCACTTTTTTTGTGCGTATTAGTACCCCAATACAATAGCGTGTCAAATTTGGTTAAAATATCTCATTTCGTTTAGGAGTTATACACATTTATATGTATGAACACATAAAAAAGGACCCGTGTCAGACTCTGCATTTATTTGCCACTTACAATCAAAATTTTTACAATTGTCCATTAGCATAATGGCAACGACCGATGTTTTCAATTTTCCTGTGGGGATTTCATCTCAATCGTAAGTTGTTTAAATGCTAAAACACAACATTGGACAAAACTCAAGGCAAAACCTAGCATGTTTGGTATCGTAGGACTCGGCAAGGATTTAGGAATCTAAGGAGATGACTCCAGTGAAAATAAGTCAACCATATCCAAAATAATAAGCATGTGAATAATTGTTTTTTCCACTAGGTGGCGATGGCTCAAAACTTCTCAGGCTCCTTCAAGGCACCATGCCGAGGACCCATTCTTAACTATATGCTAATGCGTTCATAAAAGTCAGCATTTTATTGAAAAAAAATTAAAAATGTCAAATTGTTCTGGAGCAAGTAGCAAAAATAGCCATTTTCCTATCTCCGGTCAACTAGGTGGCACTGTGCCAAAACTCTGCATGTAGCCTCAGGTCATGCTTGTGATGACATATACCAAGTTGGGTCTGAATACATTGCAAGCATTGTGGAGATACAGCCTTACGTCTATTTTCGCGAACGCTACTTAAAATTTCATTGCTAGTAATTCGAAAACAGTTTGATGAATGAAATTAAATTCCATACATTTTTGTTGGCATGGTCCGAAGATGATTTGGTTACATTTGAATAAAAATCGGAGCAACAGTCTAGGAGGAGTTAAAAATTAAAATAGCTTTTACCTGAGCAGCAAATCAGCATATTAGAATGACTTCTGAAGGATCATGTGACACTGAAGACTGGAGTAATGATGCTGAAAATTCAGCTTTGATCACAGTAACAAATTACATTTTAAAATATATTCAAATAGAAAACATACTGTATACTGTATGACAGTTATTTAGATCCACTGTGTTTGCATCAACATTTAAATTTGCTCACTCACTCCTTCCCCATAAACCCAATGATGTGCCTTTAACTATGTAGGGTGTAGTGAATTTGCAGTGAAGTATTTGGGGCTTTATGCAACATAAATGCATTTCTAGTAAAAGTGTTGTAATTGATCTTGTACCTTTAATCTTTCAGTGTTGGAATCAATTTGGTCAATGTTGTCAGAAAGCAAATAGAATCTTATACGTTCAGTCTAAGGATGCTTATCAGTTCCTGGAGACCAGTCCTTCCTCACTCTCAGAGGGCCACTGGAAAGAGCAGTATGAGACTGTGATGATGAAGCTGAATCAGATCAGCTTCAAGGAACCGTCCACAGCCGCCATCACTGAGACTGGGGGACTTCCGATGTCTGCTGGAGGGCCCTTATCTAGAAAAAGGGAACACAGACCAGTTTACCAGCTCCTCGCCCCACAGGGACACAGTTTAAACACAGGGGGACCCCAACCTATTTACCAACCCCCCGCCTCACAGGGACACATTTTAAACACAGGGGGACCCCAACCTATTTACCAGCCCCCCGCCCCACAGGGACACGGTTTAAACACAGGGGGACCCCAAACCATTTACCAAGCACCCGCACCACTGGAACACAGTTTAAACATAGGGGGACCTCAATCCATTTACCAACCCCCCACACCACAGGGACACAGTTTAACCACATGGGGACCCCTATCCATTTACCAGCCCCCCGCCTCACAGGGACCATTTATCATAGGGGGACCCCAACCTATTTATCCCCCCTACCCCACCCCACAGGGACACAAATTAAACACATGGGGACCCCAATCTATTTACCAACCACCCGCACCACAGGAACACAGTTTAAACATAAGGGGACCCCAATCCATTTACCAGCCCCCCTCCTCACAGGGACACAGATTAAACACATGGGGACCCCTATCCATTTACCAACCCCCCGCCTCACAGGGACCATTTATCATAGCGGGACCCCAACCTACTTATCCCCCCTACCCCACCCCACAGGGAAACAATTTTTATCATAGGGGGACCTGAACCTATTTACCAACCGCTCGCCCACCACGGGAACGCAGTTCTTTTTGAGGTTAGCTCCTTCCAATTTTACACACACACACACACACACACACACAAACACACACACACACACACACACACACACACACACACACACACACACACACACACACACACACACACACACACACACACACACACACACACACACACACATACAAACCGACCCAACCACACACAGACCCACACGCACACGTTTTAAGGGCACTCTCCATAGACCTAATGGTTTTTATACTGTACAAACTGTATATTCTCACCCCTTACACTAACCCAGTGGTTCTCAAACGTTTTTGGTTGTGCCCCCCTTTTAACTTTTAACAAAATCTGGAACAGTAAAAAATAAAAACAGAAAGATTTTTTACATTAAAAACGTGCAATGAAAAACACCTGCAATAGTTTCACTTTATAATGTCAAATAGTAGGAGAGAATAATACATCAGAACTTAACATTTATTTAAATAAACAAAAACATTTAAATATTTCAGTAATGCTTTGGATCAAAAGTATATAACAGCGCCAATATATAACAGCTTTTGACAGCGCCTCACGAGCTCAGCTTCTTGTTTGTCTTCTGACGGGAACAATCACAGCGGAGGATTTACTTGCGCGTTCACAATCGCAGCTTGTGATTCGCTGAAGAGTTGTTTTTCTACAGCGAGCAACTTCTATGTTGGGCTTGTTCCAGCAGTGACAAGTCAACGGTCTGAAGAAGAACGATTCAGTGTAATTGCCGGATGATGGCGCTTTATAAAGGGAGAGCGCTAACGGCTATTCACGCACGTGAACGCCGTTGCAACGGCTGTTTTTTTCTTTCTTTTTTCTGCTAATCTCCGGGGGCGCGTCCCACACTTTGAGAACCACTGCACTAACCCTAGCCCTAAACCTAACCATCACACAACATTTTCTGCATTTTTTTAAATAAAAAACAAACAAACGTTTAGTATGTTTTTAAGCCATTTGGTTTACACAGGAAGTGGCCTCATAAACCATGTTTACATTGTAATACCCATGTCAATATACACACATTTGTGTCCTCATAAACTACATATACCTATACACACCCACACACACACACTCACTTACACACGATCACACACACTCATACACACACTCTCTCTGGTGATGTATACCAGACTTCTCCAAATACTAAGTCTGCTTAAACCCAGCCCATTTCGTACAATTCACTGAAAGCTTGCAATCAGATCTGCCTCCATCCAATCAACAACCAATGGATAGAACCGAGCCCCCTCCCTACATTTGTTTCTTGTTCAACAATCCGTTTCACTAAGATATACATCACAATACAGAAGAAAAGATCTGTCACTACTTCTGAGACTTGAACACATAAATGCTCCGTAAAAGGACATAAAACACATACAGCTTATTTTATCATTTTTGTAGTGCTTTGTAAGTTTTGTAATCAAACTACACTTGTACTTCTATTACAATTCTTTATAAATGTTCATTGACAATTTGATGTTAGGTTATTAGATTATTATTATTATTATTATTTCTTAATTGTATCTTTAGTTAAAATTGCTTTGCGTTTCACTATGGTATATCATGTAAGATCTTGTGTCTAAAGTCACATTATAAAGACAAAAGACATTAAATATTTCATTGTAGCTAAATCATTTAAAAGTTTTGTGGGATTAAAAATAATCAAAGATATTTGAAAATGACCAAAGACTTGCTTTGCTGTTTTACATCAGGGGTCTCGAATTGTCACACCTTTAGTACGGTGGGGGAAGTTTGCGATTTTCTGATTGGTCAGTTTGAACGTCTCACATTTGAGTTACAGTCACAGGGTCAAGAAAGGGATAAAAGAAGATTGTAACAGTTGCTCTGTCTCTTTTATTCTCTGTCTCTTTTTCTTGGGTCACTCTTTGACTCCTCTTTTCTTTGGACCCTATCTTAACGATCTAAGCTCATGGTCTAAAGCGCAAGTGCACTCAGGGCGTGTCCAAAACCCCTTTTGCTAGTTTAGCGACGGGAAAAATGGTCGGTGTGCCTGGCGCATGGTCTAAAAGGCAGTAATTGGTGTGTTTTGGGCGTAACTTGCAATAAACCAAAAAGAGTCTGTTCTCCCATTCCATTTAAAAGCCAGTTGCGCTCGCGCCATGGCGGATTCACTATTTACATAGCGGAATTAGCAAGAAAACTGAACGCTTCTCTGAATTTGCGATGCAAGAAACGGATCTGATCGTGCGCGATGTTAAATTGCGTGAGCAGACCATCAAGGGGACAAAGTGTTAGTGCGTTGTGGACCCGCCGACAGGCGTACATTAGGCTACTAACGAGCTAGATTAACAGTAGATTAACATTGGAGGATTTGAACTTGAAAAACGGTGTGTATTGACGTCTTTCTGCGGTTAAAACAACATTCCTTCTTATGTTCATTCATGTTTATTTGATGCTATAAATTAACTATGAGATGATCGTTCACGAGCAGCTTTAACTGAGGCTCTACAGCCATCTGTCAGACACATTAAAGAGACACAAAACGGTAACGGTAAAATTTACGGTAAAACTGTAAAAATTACCAAATTTGAAAGTTGAGACTGTCTCATATCAAAAGTAACCTGGTTACTAGTGTCCTCTCCGCTCCGCGATGTATTTTTCACTGTGTGAGAACATGATGGGGAGTGAGAGCGGCGTGGCTTGTCGGACATAGCAACAGTAACTAAAGGGGAGGATTTAACAGTAACTAAATTGACCGTCTTTGCGAACGGTCAATTGAGGAAAATAGGACGACAATTTGTAAGTGCTATGACCCTTCCCAGTTTAGTCTAACGCAGTAAAGAATACAAAAAAAATAGATTTAGAATAGAAGAGAAGAGAAAAGAAAGTATTAGTATTGAAAATTGCTTCAGACTCAGGCACTCGAGTTGAGTTGGGCAGATCATTCCACCAGCAGTCAAGTCATAATCCGCCCTCCGCCGAATCCACCATTTTTGTCCGATAAAGCAGTCAGGAGAGTTAGTAGATTAACATTGGAGGATTTGAACTTGAAAAACGGTGTGTACTGGCGTCTTTCTGCGTTTAATACAACATTTTTTCTGATGTTCATTCATGTTTATTTAATGCTATAAATTGACTAGAAGGAAGAGATGATCGGTTCACTAGCAGCTTTAACTGAGGCTCCACAGCGATCTGTCAGACACATTAAAGAGCCACAAAACAGTATTTATTGTTGAAATTTCTTAAAAAAATTACCAAATTTGAAAGTTGAGACTCTCATATCAAAAGTAACCTGGTCTGTAATGTCTGTCAGCGCGTTTTCAGTTGTCCTCTCCAGTCCGCGATGTATTTTTCACTGTGTGAGAACATGGTGGGGAGTTGGAGCGGCGTGGCTTGTCGGACATAGCAACAGTAACTAAAGGGGGCGGGACTAACAAACAATAACTAACAATAGGACAACAGTATGTAAGTGCTATGACCCTTCCCGGTTTAGTCTAACACAAAAAAAATTGATTTAGAATAGAAGAGAAGAGAAAAGAAAGTATTAGTATTAACGGATCAAGTGCTGCCAAAAAAGATGCGTCTTCAGCCGTTTCTTGAAAATGGCTACGGACTCAGCCGCTCGAGGTGAGATGGGCAGATCATTCCACCAGCAGGGAACAGTCAAGGTAAACGTCAGAGAAAGGGATTTTTTGTCTCTGGGATGGCACCACGAGATGATGTTCACTTGCAGAATGCATAGGGCCCTGTCTCTCTCTCTCTCTCTATCTCTCTCTCTCTCTCTCTCTCTATCTCTCTCTCTCTCTCTCTCTCTCTCTCCCTCTCTATCTCTCTCTCTCTCTCTCTCTCTCTCTCTCTCTCTCTTTCTCTCGCTCTCTCTCTCCCTCTCTGAGCGGATGTTGGGAGTGAGTGTGAGCGGAGGCTGCGTGAGAGTGTGGTGCGAAACGAGTGAGTCTTTTCTGTCCTTTTTTCTCTTGCTGTGTTTGAGTACAACGTTTTTTTTTTGAAGGATTTTAAAGTTTGAGTTCTTGTGTAGGAAAGAAAGTCTTTGTGCGAGGTTATAAGCTGAGAACGCCGCCTGCCAGTGTTTGCTGGCCAGGTGCATTGCACACTGGCAATGGCGGCAACGGCGGCTTTAGATCGAGCGGCGTTTGACAGAATCTCACGCAGGCACGGAATTAAAATCGTGCCGGTGATGAATTGCTCGGTTGAAGAGTGCAGTCTCGCGGTTGGAAAGGCCGTCGGGTATGAGAGTATCATGTCAGCGTCACGAATGAGTAGTGCCGTCGTTATTTTTCTCGACAGTATAGAGAAAGTGACTAGTGTGGTTCAAAGCGGGGTGGTAATAAAAGATACTTTTACCCCGGTAATACCTTTGGTTCAGCCAGCAAGGAAAGTTACACTGTCAAATGTCCCTCCCTTCATAAAGGATGAGATATTGTTGGCAGAATTATCAAGGCACGGAAAGGTAGTCTCTCAAATGAAAAAGATTCCTTTAGGCTGTAAATCACCGTTATTAAAACACGTTGTATGTTTCAGACGTCAGGTTCACATGATTTTGAAAAGTGAAATAGATGAACTCAGTGTGGCTTTTAAGTTTAAGATTGATGGATTTGATTACATCGTTTTTGTTTCATCTGAGACAATGAAGTGTTTTGGATGCGGACGAGAGGGCCACATAAGACGTGCGTGTCCAGAAAAGACTGATGGTGCTAATGTTGTCACTGCTGAGGATGGTGGTGAAGGTGTAGTGGAAGAGCAGGTACAGGATAATGTGATGGATGGTGAGAAAACACAAGAGAATGTGAGTGAACAGGTGAATGACATGGAGATAGAGGGGGCAGATGGGGAAGTGCGTGATGAATGTAGTCATGTGGTTGAGGCTGCAGAGGCTGTTCTAGAGGGAGGAGGAGTGGACAGTGAACCAGTCAATGAGGAAAACATCTTCAAAACTCCTACTATCAAGAGGAAAAGGGCTAAGACAAAGATGGAAAGAGCCAGTCATTTTAGTGACAGTGATGTTAAACATGATGATAGTGAATACAGCACAGTGGATGATTCAGATGAGGCAACTGATAGTAAAAATAGAGGAAAACAGAGTGAATATTCGTTTGTGAAAATCAGGGCTTTTTTGCACAAAACTAAGAATATGAAAAACGTACATGTTGTGGATTCGTTTCCTGATCGGAGATTGTTTATTGAGGCAGTTGGAACACTAATGAGGGGTGAAGGAACTGAACAATTCACTGTGCAAGAAATTTACAGGCTTAAAAAGTTTGTCGCTAAATTGAGACAAGAGATACAAACAGAAAATGGTTTTGAGACAACATAATTCTATGTGTTCCTTTATTTTAAGGAATATTTTGTGCCAGTTTTTTACACTTTTATTAATGAGTGCAATAAGGCTCACTTAATATAAACGGTGCAAGAGATGTTCAGAAAAGGATGTTGTTGTATGAGTTAATAAAACAAAAGAATATAGATGTAATGTATGTACAGGAAACTCATAGCGACTGCATGAATGCAATTGATTGGAAAAGAGAATGGGAGGGAGAAGTCCTGCTAACACATATGAGTTCTAACAGAGGAGGAGGGGCTGTTTTATTTGCAAAAAGGTTTTTGCCTGTATCATGTCAGGTGGAAGAGGTAATAGCTGGCAGGCTCATGATAATACGGGCTACTTTTGAAAAGTGCAAAATGGTGTTTATAAATGTGTATGCCCCTACAAATGGTGTAGAACGAATTGTTTTTTTTAATAGTTTAAATACAACTTTACAGAGTTGTAAAACTGATGAATATGTGTTTTTGGGTGGAGACTTCAACTGCACAGAAAATGATATGTTGGATAGGAACCATGTTGAGCCTCATGCGGCTTCAAGCCGAGTTCTTCGTGAATTAATAGAGACACATAGTTTATGTGATTTATGGAGAGAATTTAATAGCAATGTGAAGCAGTATACGTGGTTCCATACAAGAGACAATTTTCTTTCCATGGCAAGACTTGATCGTTTTTATTGCTTTAAACACCATGTAAATGTTGTGAAGAAATGTGAAATTGTGCCAGTTGGTTTTACTGATCATTTCTTGGTTTCCTGTCAGGTGTTTATTGCAAATGTTAAAGTTAAAAGTGCGTATTGGCATTTGAATACTTCTTTGTTGAGCGATTTGAATTTTAAAGAAGTTTTCTGTTTTTTTTGGAGTCAATTTAAATTAAGAAAGCAAGGTTTTAATGATTTGAGACAATGGTGGGACTATGGAAAAATCGAAATAAAAATGCTCTGTCAACAGTATGCTTTCAGTGTTTCTCGAGACATCACTCGAGACATGAGACAATTGGAATCTGAAATTGTTAACTTACAAGCGCTGGCTGATGTTAAAAGAGAACCAAGACAAGCTGAGACATTAAAGTCCAAAAGGTCTCTTTTGGAAAATATGCTTGGTATAAAGGCACAAGGAGCTCTGATAAGGTCAAGGCAGCAGAATGTAACTGAAATGGACGCCCCAACTAAATTTTTCTTCAGCTTGGAGAAAAAGAATGGACAATGCAGATATATTCACTCTCTACGGTCAGAAAGTGGCCAGGAGTTAACTGAAGCAAATGAAATAAGACGGAGAGCTGTAAGCTTCTACAACAAACTGTTCAAGAGTGAATACAAAGAGAATGTTCAGCTGTCTGCCGGTTTCCTTGAAGGATTGCCCAGTGTTGCTGAAGACTCAAAGGCACATCTGGAAAGACCCTTGTCCAATCAGGAACTTTTGAATGCCCTTAAAGACATGGAGGGTGGGAAGTCTCCTGGTATTGACGGACTCCCTGTGGAGTTTTATAAGGAGTTCTGGTCTGTGCTTGGTGAGGACCTATTAAGTGTTTTTAATGAGAGTCTGACAGAAGGCTCGTTGCCTTTGAGTTGCAGAAGAGCTGTTATAACACTGCTTCCTAAGAAGGGCAATCTACAGGAGATTAAGAACTGGCGTCCTATAAGCTTGTTATGTTCTGATATGAAGATTCTATCTAAGGCCTTGGCTAACAGACTGAAAGAAGTAATGGACCAAGTTGTTCATTTGGATCAGACGTATTGTGTGCCAGGTAGATACATTTTAGATAATATTCATCTAATAAGAGATGTTTTGGATGTTTCTGGTTTTTTGGGGGTGGATTTAGGGCTCATCTCGCTTGACCAGGAAAAAGCCTTTGACAGAATTGAACATCAGTATCTGTGGAAGGCTTTAGAGTCTTTTGGTTTTGGATCAAAATTTGTTAAAATGATTCGAGTGTTGTACCAGAGCATTGAAAGCATGCTGAAAGTCAATGGTGGTTTAAGCGCCCCGTTTAATATCAGTAGGGGTATAAGACAAGGGTGTGCACTATCAGGTATGTTATACTCCCTAGCCATTGAACCTTTGCTAATTAAGCTAAGAAATAAAATTGTGGGGTTATCATTGCATTGCACA
>NW_027508722.1:33087500-33107500 GCF_051911475.1 Siphateles boraxobius
GAGATGACAAGTTTGTTATATGAAAGTGTTTGCTCTCCTGATCACAACAGATGTGTTACAGATAGTGACTAGTGCAAAACTATCCCAATTCTGCTCTTCACAGCTTCGGGCCCTTTCGCACTAACTCTACTAAGTGCACTTCAACCAAGTGTCCACTTCGAGGAAGACCTTAGGGCGTAGTGTGGATATTGGACAGGGCCCATCACTTGTTTCAGCTTCTTCTTCTCCTGTGTTTTGATCCGGAGATTCTGTACGATAAGAGGTGTCATAGCGCCCCCTACCGTATAACAGTGAGAACAAGGATGGCTGGAAAATTCAGTCAATGGTGAAGAAAGAGTAAAGTAGAATTAAAGTAAATTTCTATGTACACTACCAGTGGACTAGCCTACACAAATATTCAGATACGCAGAATTAGAAACATATCTGTTTTATATCAATATTCTAATCAATATTTTCAAACAATGTAAGTTTCATAAGAAAAACTATGTAAAAATTATATTTAAAAGGCTGCTCTATCAAAAGAGTAAACATTAACTACAATGTTTAGTTTGAATACTTAATTATACTTTTAAGTATATCTCGATCAAAAGATTGAGTAGAAGTACAGGGCAAATAAACTTGGACTTTTCTCAGTATAAGTTAAGTACACTTAAGTGTAATTTTAAGTATATTTTTGAGAAGTATATAAAATGTACACTGAAAGTATACTTTCTTATTTTTAGTTTAAAAGAAGTATACTAATAGAACACTTGAATAAACGTGTTTTTCGTAAGGGACTGGCCACGTACATCACTGCCATTACACGATAGACTGAGGTGATCCAAGATCTGTGACGCTTTCTCCAATGATAAGAGCCACGGACGCTACTATCTCCCAATAATGAGAGAATCTCTGGCGCATACAGTACATACAGTAAGATATTTTGGAGAGATGTTGAAAACTATATAAGACGTAAAACTGGACAAACTTTAACATTGAGGGGAAAAGATGTGTTTATTTACTTTGAAGATGGTGGAACAGATAAGGATTTTTCTTTTTTTGTCCAATTCTTTTTAGTCTGAGGAAAATTCCATATTCATAAGAAGAAATGGGCAGAGTCCAAACCAAATTTTGAACACCTTTTAGCAGAGCTAAAACAATATCACACCACTGTAAGAGGTCTTAAAAATAGAAAGGCTATTAAGACCGATCTTGTACTCTCTAAATATGTTTAATTTGCATCCTTTTATGTAATTTGGTAATGTTTTATTTTTAATTTAATTTTATTTTATGGTTATTGTTTGTCTTGTATGTCTGTTTTAGTAGTGTATTTTGTGTATCAACCCTGGCATAAACAGATGTTGTTGTATTATGTTGTTAATACTGAATAAAAAATAATAAAAAATCTTAAAAAAAAGTTAGTTATGAAGAATAAAACGTCATCAGAATGCGCTAGTGCAACAAATAATGCAAAATGAATCACTTTTTATATGCAAAGAAAAAATGAGGAGGAAGCAGAAATGGAGATATGGACACGGTCATGGCTAGGGAGGCCGACTTGGCATGCTAATTTTGCAAATGGAGCTTGAGGTAAGTAGTTTTAAGTTTTAGCGACATTTCGAGTTGATCAATATCCCAGCTAACAACATTTTGTTCTAAGAACATTTTTCAAACATTTTTTAAGTTATGGAAACATTAAAATGTCCAGTTCCCTTTCAAGGGAACTCGAGCTGCGTTTGAGACGCGGTGGGAACGCTCTGCGTGATTACGTCATGAAGCACGTGTAAAATCAGTCCAATGGAAGCCCACTACAACATAGGTGACGTCATAGACCAGGAAACTATAAAGCAGCCCTGAAATCAGACCGCGACAGCTTCTGTACCTTCGGCAAGCGCTCTCTGTAGATCTTGTCTATTTATTGTTGTCTGTCAAGCCCAATTTATCTATCATTATTATGGCGAGCAAGCAAGATTATAGACAGTGTGTTGATTCCTGCCCTCGTTATATTACGGGTGGGAACACACATCAGCTTTGTGTTGCTTGTTTGGGAGTGGAGCATGCTCAGTCAGTCCTCGAGGGGGCTGATTGTGTGCATTGTATGAGCCTATCTATGAAGACGCTCCGCTCTCGCCGATCGTTCTTTGAGGAGAATGGTTTGGTTCGCGCTCCCCGCGCGGGTCCCGCTGTTGCCTAGACACGGCGGCGACTCGCATTTTGGGGTTCGCAAACGGATCTGACAGCGTGGGTTGGGACGGGCCCCGCCCTATCTCAGCTTTCACCTGCAGATCCAGTGTGCTGGGATTTCCAGTTCCGAGGAATTGGTATCGTTAGTGTTTTGTTAAGAAAAAGTGAACAAAACAAATATTAATTAATATTAAGAAAAAGGCAGATGTTTGATTTTTCAATAAATAGGCAGCTCATAACTCTGTTGAATAAAGAGGAGCTTTTTAAAGGAGGTTTTTCTAATGCTGTTGCTAGTTAAATATTTACTGGACAGCTGAACATTATGAGAGTGACAATAAAAAGAGTTTATTAGATCAAATATATCTAAAAAAAACAGGAAAACTCTGTATCTCAGCCTCCTCGTCGGGGACTACTGGTTTTTCCCTATCTCCACACTGAGGTGTCGAGATCGTGGAATAAACCGGTTTCTATTTTATGTGTTTAATACCCAAACGTCTAACTAGAGTAATGTTATGGGTATTAAGTATCATGGTATGACAGTGCCTTGGATTATAGAGACGCTTGCGAGCTTTCTCTCTCCCGAGTCGGCGTCATCATTTTTAACCCCGACGTTACCCACCAGCCATCTTTAATAATAAATAAATTTTATTAGGCAGTACTGGTGGGTAAAGTATTTAAGGACATAGATGAATGTGAGGATGTCAGCATTGACTCTATTCGAGAATATATATATATATATATATATTTTTTTTTTTATATATATGTATACGTTTTTCTGATATAAAAATAAAGAAAAAGAAAGATAAAAATGTCTGCTCTTCTGGACGCTTCGCTTTCAAGAAAACTAAACCTTTCAGCGGCATTCCAGAGGTTTCTTCCTCACCAATCTATGTTCCTGAAACTGGCATAGAGTGCAAAAAAATAAAAAAATAAAAAATAAAAAAAAAGACCTGATGCCTTTCTTTCTTTAATCTTTATTGTCCTATAAGGATATTCTTTTTAACACATGTCATTTTTTACATTCCATGCAGGATGTAGGCCTACACAGCCTCATACATATAACGTATAACATATAACATATAACACCCCCCCATGGGTAGTGTCACGGGAGTTTGTTAAGTGCAGTGATTGCTGAGGGTATAAAACTTTCTTAAAGTGCGCTTTTTTCCAGTCCAGGGCTCTGTATCTGCGGCCAGATGGGAGTAGGGTGAAGAACCGGTTCAGGGGATGCTCAGGGCTACTTACTATGGTGCGTGCAAGGCGTATGATGGCTGTGTCATTTGCATCAGTGAGACTGGGGGTGGGAAGCTGTATTATCTTGGATGCTAAGTGTGAGATTTTAATGAGTTTGTTCTTGCTGATGAAATTTAGTATGGTGAAGAAACAGGGTGAGCAGTAGAGTAGAAGGGGTTGGATGATGCTTGTAGAGTAGCAGAAGAAGATGGGGGGCAACATACAGTGATCTTAGTTTGCGTATTGCATACAGTCTCTGTTGTGCACGTTTCTGTGTAATAGTGACATGTTCATTGAAGTTAAGCTTATTGTCAATGGTGAGACCAAGATATTTAAAAGTGCTGACCTGTGCCACTGGTTGGCCATGTATAGTGATGTGAGTGAGTCCAGGGGGTGATTTTGATGCATGAATAACCAATTCTTTTGTCTTGTCAAGGTTGAGTTGGAGGTAGTTATCAGAGCACCACAGTGCAAAATCTGTGATGGACTGGTGGTAGGCTGTAATAGAACTGTTGTCTGTAAGTAGTCCTACTATGGCTGTGTCATCTGCATATTTGTAGTAAGTGGTGTTGGGTAGTGAACTCTGGCAGTCATTTGTGTAAAGTGTGTACAGGAAAGGACTGAGTACGCAACCTTGGGGGGTTCCAGTGTTGGTGATAATGGTTGATGATGTTGTAGTCCCTATTTTCACTGTCTGTGGCCTGTTGCTGAGAAAGTTATTTATCCAGTGAATGAGGAGAGGGGTGACATTCAGGTGCTGTAGTTTCTTAATGAGTTGATTGCGCTGGATTGTATTGAATGCGTAGCTGAAGTCAACAAACAGAACTGAGGCAAAGTTATGGGAAATCTGGAGATGGTGAAGGAGGGAGTGGAGAAGGCATGCCACTGCGTCCTCTGTCCCCCTTTTCAGCCGGTATGCAAATTGGTATGGGTCCAATTGTGTGCTGACAGCAGGTAAGATGAGTTGTAGTATGATTTTCTCCATGCATTTCATGATTATTGGGGTGAGTGCGACCGGACGGAAGTGGTTGGGCTCTGAGGGGCGTGGTTTCTTGGGTACAGGTATAATAGTTGATGTTTTACAGAGGGTGGGTATTGTTGCTGTCCTGTAGGATTCCCAGAAGATGGAGTGGAAGATGGGAGAGAGCTCCATTGTGCAGCATTTCAGCACCTTTGCCGGGATGTCGTCTGGCCCAGGTGCCTTACCAACTTTGCACCTGGCCAGCTGCTGCTGCACATCCTCCTCTGTGAAGGGCGGTTGGTGAGGTTCATGGGAGGAAAGGGTTCTGAGAAGTTCCTCACAGGTGGAGGTGTGGTCATGGATGTCGAACCGGTTGAAGAAGCTGTTCAGGGTGTTTGCAAGATGAAGAGGGTCCGAGCTTGGTTGGTGATGGTGGTTATGTTCTTGACCTGTAAGTTTCTTGATTCTCTGGAATGCTTGTTTTGTGTTCATGTTGCTAAACTCCTGCTCCAGTTTGTTTTTATATTGCATTTTGGCTCTGATGATGTCATTCTTTATTTGTCTGTTGAGTATTTTGAGAGTGGCCCAGTCTTTATTCCTGAATGCTGTTCGTTTTTCTTTAAGTGCATGTTTTATGTAGGGGGTAATCCAGGGTTTGGAGTTGGGGCATCTTTTGACAGTTCTGGTGGGGATGGTGGTATAGATACAGAACTTGATGTAGTCAGTGATGGTGGATACCCTCTCGTCCAGTGTGCCCTGAAAAATACCCCAGTCCGTGCAGGCTAGAGAGCCCTGTAATTGCTCAATAGCGTCCTCCGACCAGAGGGTGACGCTGTGGGTTATTGGTTTGATCCGTTTCAGTTTCGGTTTGTACTGCGGGAGGAGGAAGATGACGTTGTGGTCAGAGAAACCGAGTGGCGGGAAGGCACGTGCGGTCAAGGCATCAGCAACATTGCCATAGCACAAGTCCAGAGTGTTCTCCTTCCTCGTTGGAACATCCACGAACATGTGGAAGGATGGCAGAACATCGTTGAGTCTGCAGTTGTTAAAATCACCCAGGATAAACGCTGGAGCCTCCGGGTAGGCGGCTAGCATGTTGTTAGCGTTGTCGGCTACTAGTTCTGCTGCTACCCTAGCGTTGGCGCTCGGGCAGATGTAAGGTGATGTAAGGCGCTCAGGTGACAACCACCGTCTGGAATTCTCTCGGGAGGTGGAAGGGACGCAGGCTCAACGTCATCATCTCCACATCTGGTGTGCAGATCTTGATGTTATCACACCATCTGCTGTTGACATAGATGCAGATCCCACCACCTCTCACTTTGCCTGACTGATGGGTCCTGTCAGCTCTTAGGATGGTGAAATGATCAAGGCTGACCTCGGACTCCGGGACCTCTTCATCCAGCCAGGTTTCGGTGAGCGCGATGATGCAGGCATCCCTGTAGCCTCTCTCCATGGAGCACTTGGCGTGCAGCAGGTCCATTTTGTTCCTGAGCGAACGAACGTTCGCTAGTATGATGGAAGGGAGGGGGGGCCTAAAGGGACGCTTTCGGAGTCTAGTTCTTACGCCTCCTCGTCTGCCTCTTCGCCTTGGTTTGATCTCCGGTGGGAGTGCAACTGGTGGTTTTTGCTGGCATAATGCAGAGGATCGGAGCTGAAGGAGATCCGCCCGGCTGTAGGTGAGTGGTTTCTGGTCGCTGGTTAGTAGTGCCAGTGCCAGGTTGTTGTTGCGTATAATCCATGATGTTATGAGCGCGATCGCGATGAGTGTGTGTAAGTCCCTCATTCTTGACAATCAGTAAAATGATGGTGAGCAGGTCTTCTCTCAGAGGAATGGGCCAGGGAGGGGCTGTCGCGATGTGCTTTAGTCAGTGTTTTCTATTTGTATGGTGAGTTGAGAGTTTCTCAATCAGAAGGCTGCTTATCTCAACTGTCACGCTATCAAGAGCCATCAAATGTTGTCACAATTCAGAGGATCATGGAAAGGCAGCCTTCGTTTGGCATCCGTCTTTTGCCAAACTTGATTTTAACAAGTTCAGCAGTCCTAGTTCAACATCTTTTTTTGATCCTGGAACAACATTCAAATCAACCAATCAGATTTGAGGGACATGTATACAATTAATGTCAAGTTTAGGCTTACAATCAGGATTTGCTGCCTGTATATTAGTGTTATGCACTTGAGTCAGCACTGAGCTTATCCAATGTAATACTTTCACAACTTCTTCCGCATTCTACTTCTTGCACCTTCAAGCCACCTTCAAGGTCAAGCCACTTTTGAACCAGAAACAGCGACAGAAGCGCCTGACCTGGGCTACAGAGAAGCAGCACTGGACTTCAGGCATTTTGGCATTTCCTTCTCCCCAGTCTTCCTCCAGACTCTGGCACCTTGATTTCCGAATGACATGCAAAATTTGCTTTCATCCGAAAAAAGTACTTTGGACCACTGAGCAACAGTCCAGTGCTGCTTCTCTGTAGCCCAGGTCAGGCGCTTCTGCCGCTGTTTCTGGTTGAAAAGTAACTTGACCTGGGGAATGCGGCACCTGTAGCCCATTTCCTGCACACGCCTGTGCATGGTGGCTCTGGATGTTTCTACTCCAGACTCAGTCCACTGCTTCCGCAGGTCCCCCAAGGTCCGGAATCGGTGCTTCTCCACAATCTTCCTCAGGGTACGGTCACCTCTTCTCGTTGTGCAGCGTTTTTTGCCACACTTTTTCCTTCCCACAGACTTCCCACTGAGGTGCCTTGATACAGCACTCTGGGAACAGCCTATTTGTTCAGAAATTTCTTTCTGTGTCTTACCCTCTTGCTTGAGGGTGTCAATGATGGCCTTCTGGACAGCAGTCAGGTCGGCAGTCTTACCCATGATTGCGGTTTTGAGTAATGAAACAAGCTGGGAGTTTTTAAAAGACTCAGGAATCTTTTGCAGGTGTTTAGAGTTAATTATTTGATTCAGATGATTAGGTAAATAGCTCGTTTAGAGACCCTTTTCATGATATGCTAATTTTTTGAGATAGGAATTTCGGGTTTTCATGAGCTGTATGCCAAAATCATCAGTATTAAAACAATAAAAGACCTGAAATATTTCAGTTGGTGTGCAATAAATTAAAATATATGAAAGTTTAATTTTTATCATTACATTATGGAAAATAATGAACTTTATCACAATATGCTAATTTTTTGAGAAGTACCTGTATATATATATATATTTTTTTTTTTATTATTATTATTATTTATAGAAAAACAGCTAATAAATCAGACTGAATTATATTTATTGAAAATGTAAAAAATTAAGAAAGTTTTCTGCGATTGGTTTAGGAGTTATAATATACAGTTTGCACAATTCATTATGTCTATGGAAAGTACCTATGTATCTTGGTTTAGCAGGTGTTATATTGGATAGTCTACCATACAACGTGTGTTTGAAGCAAATTAAATAGGTTTCACACACTATAGGCTACAGTATATTCCGTGTTTTCCTGAATGCAATCTTCGACGGGGTCACACACAGTGAGAGATGATTATAGACTACAGAGTTGCTCAAATCAGAAATCACGTAATTGGTACAAATGTTTCCCTGACAGAGTTCGCTCTCTCAACATAGTATTTTATTTCACACTGTAAGAATTTGGCCGTCTGAGACAGATTTTGCAAAGCCTAAATTTTTCCTCTCATGTTACTTTACTTTATACTTTATTAGTCCCATTACTGGGAAATTTGTCTTGGACAACGTGCAAAGTCCGTACATACAAACAACATACATTAAAAGCGAATAAAAACAACAGTCGATACATACAATATCACTTACATTAAACCAGAATAAGAATAAGTGAAGTTAATCCATGTAAGGCACCCTGGCAATTCACAGTATTTTATCTCTATTTAACACTTTGATTGCAGTTGGAACAAAGGAATTTTTCAGTCGATTTGACCTGCACATCGGGACCCTGTACCTCCTTCCTGATGGTAATAATTTAAAATAGGCATTCAGGATATGAGTATCGTCTCCAACAATTTTCTTGGCATGATTTAAAATAGAAGCATCAAACATCAACCCCGGGAGCATAAGCTCCAATCTACACTGGTTGAAGTCTCCAAGGATAAAAATTGAAGCCGCTGGAGTGCTCCTTAATTGTTCATTGACACAGTCACTAATACACCTGGCCGCGTTAGCAGCATTCCCGCTTGGTGGAACGTACACCGCACAAATAACGATGTTTGCAAATTCACGCGGTAGATAAAAAGGCCTTAATGATAAACATAATAATTCCACATCAGGATTGCACACAGTATCTCTCTCCGTATGCTGGCAGCACCATTTATCCTTTATGTATATACAGACGCCGCCGCCTCTTGATTTACCAGAGTTTTCATCCCTGTCTGCACGAACAAGCGAAAACCCATCCAGTTCGACCAAAGAGCAAGGGATGTCCCGATGAAGCCATGTCTCCGTGAACACCATCAAGCAGGACTCGCGATACTCGTGCCATGCCCTTGTGATCACGCGTAGCTCCTCGATTTTATTCTTTGAGGACCGCACATTGGTTACAATCACAGACGGAAGAGGAGGTTTATTACCGCGGTTCCGAAGACGGAGACGAATTCCTCCTCTCTTCCCTCTTTTCCTGGATCGTGCCAAAAATGCGCTCTTCCTCCTGATATCGACAGGTAAATCCGTGAGAGGCAATGTTCTTTCAGGCCTCAGAAGGAGCAACTCCGCTCTGGTATAGCACACAGATGGCACAGCTACAAAGTGTACAGGTGATACATGATTCAAAGCAAGGATCCTTCCTCCGATCAAAGTCAGTAGTAGAACCAAGAACGCCTTCATTATGAACAGCACTTTAACACATTTAAGAACATAAAACAATTTAGATCGACACGAACATTAAACTGACAGTGCACGTGTCCGAGTCGCCAGCCGAGCAGCGCCACCGGAAGTCGGTGTAGGCTAATGTAGGCTAAAGCAAGAAGCCTTTGACCGTTAGTTTGACATGTTCACCAGGACAGCAGATTGAAGACGATTCAAATACCTCAGACAAAATTCTGGAAGTATATACGATTTTACTCACGGTCCTGCAGTGTGATTTCTCCAACGATGATAGGGAAATTATTTGTGTTTCGAGAAAATACATACTTAAAATTAACAGTATACATGGTATACTTAACTTAAACATTAACGATAAACATGTCTTAATTAAGGTTAGACATGTATTCATTAACGTTAGATATAATGATGGTAAATATTTCTTTGCAGCCACCACAATCCTGCCTCTATAGCTCATTGTCATTGAACATGCCATTGCTTGATGTAAAGTTTTCTTGCGTGCATGAGTCGACATTTGATGACGTGACAGCCAAGAAATGCAGACCTACAACGTGACAGCTGAGATATGCAGCCTTACAACACCCAACAAGTCTTGTTCGGCAAAACCCACCATACAATCACATAACACTATAGCATTTAAACAAATGCATGACGTGGTACGAACACAAAACATGAATGCAACGCTTACAAACAGTGGTTACACAAATAATACTTGACAAAGACACATGACAAACATGAGGGCTTAAATATAAAAGGACTAATGACAAGACAAGGGACACCTGTGCAAAATGAAACAATGAATCAAATCAGAACATGACACACAAGACAAGGGAACACATGGCAGGATCACATGACTAGAACAGGAGATCACATGACAGACATGAAACGAGAGCATGAAACAAAACCAAAACAAGACGCAACAATAGCCATGCACTAACATTTAGTGGTAGAAGAGGTGTCATCCTTAAATGATCCGAAAATAACTCATTGTGGATAAGTTTCCGCCACTCTGCCAGCAGACTTGCCTTGGCCTTGTCCTTCCTGTCCTGTGTCTGAAGCCAACCTAGTTTGAACTTGGGCAAAGTCACAGCAGTCAAGACAGCATCCTCGCTTTCCAGCACCTCTGCAAATCTTGTTTTAATTGCCTGAAATAAGAATGCAAAAGAACATATTATATTATTTGTCTATACCCCCCCCCCCCCCTCACACACACACACAATACATTATTATCAGTTAAAAATTATATTTGTGTATGATTAGCCTGTACTATTTCTTTACAACAAAACACTTTACAGGTCCATCATCTCTAGAATATAGCCTAGCCTCAAGCCTAGAATATAAAGGGGTGGTGATGGCGCAGTGGATAAGTCACATGCCTTTGGTGTGAGAGACCTGGGTTCGAATCCACTGTGAGACACCAATGTGTCCCTGAGCAAGACACTTAACCCTTAGTTGCTCCAGAGGCGTGCGACCTCTGACATATATAGCAATTGTAAGTCGCTTTGGATAAAAGCGTCAGCTAAATGAATAAATGTAAATGTATAAAGCTATTCATTTTCCATCCATCCAAACTGGTGACTGGTTAAAGATATTTGAATAAATTAAAGTTCTTACCATGACAACTGCTTCTGGAAGGTCAACTAGGAGTTGCAGGCCACTCTTCAGTTCCAAGGTCTTGAAAATCACTGTCTCCAGTGTGGGTAGACTTATGTTCTCGCTCTGTGATGGCTGTCATCCCAAACCTTGACGAGATGATGTTCAGCTCGGCCTTAGGAATCTCACAGATTGGATCCAGGGCATCATAAAACGAAATCCATCTCGTACTGCAAGGGACCAGCAGCTTCTTTGCTATGATGTCATTCACACACTCTCTGCAGCCACCATTGAACAACTAGCCTTGTTCGATAAGCCTGTACATTTTGCAGTAGGGATTCTGTATATAGCTTTTGCTTGTGGCTTTGACAGTAACCACTTGTCAAAATCAGTACATGAAACAAGGTTTAAAGTGTGTGCAGCACATCTTTGATGTGGCGGCAAAGTGATCACAACTTCACAACCATCATCATCATCACCACTACTGTTTTGCAATACATCATTAATGCCCGTAAAAGTCACCTCATCCTAGTCATCCTCCTCTTCGACTGGCTGGTATCTTTTGAAGGCCTTGATGAAATTAGAGCCATTATCCATGACAGCTGATGTAATTTTATGGGATAGGCCATAGGATGAGTGAATGTTGTCAAGCTCAATTGCAATCATGTCATGAGTTAGCCTGGATGCCATCCCGAACACCGCAGGCAACAACTGGCTTAACTGCTCTGAGACCCCCCTCATAGGGGGCGAGCGTCCCTCGGGAAAGCGCTCACTGGGACCGTCTGCGCCATGGCAAGAAGGCGGGGTTGGCAGAACAGGCCCCTGAGGGCACCGAGGAAGAGCGGGCACCGTGTAATGCGGTGAACACCTCTCTCCCACGGCAGTGGCGTCAGGACTTCTTCTTTGCCGAAGCCTTCTTGGCCATAATAACTGTCCTCAGATCAGTTTTGCCAGAAGACTTCGGCTGAGAGTGCCGCGTCTGGTACCACTGTTTGGAAGAGGGAGCGCGAGACGCGACACTCTGCTTCTGTTGCGCCCTATGTGAGGAGCTGACTGACGGCCTGGACTGCTCCTGCACAGCAGTACCGGGGACATGAATTTTGAGCGGCATAAATTTCTGGAACGCCGCCGACTGTTTTTTCTCTTCCTGAAATCTATCTATGACAGTATTTACTGAGTCACCAAAAAGACCATGAGGAGAAAGCGGAGCGTCCAAAAGAAAAGCTTTGTCTTTTTCTTTCATGCCAGAGAGATTCAACCATAAATGTCTCTCTGCGGCCACCAGGTACTGCCATAGTACGGCCCATTAGCTTGGCCGACTCCTTGGTGGCACGCAGAGATAAATCTGCAGCCTGACGCAGTTCGCGAACTACATCAGTGCTGACCTCTTGACTGTCACTCACATCCTTTAATAAGTCAGCCTGGTATGCCTGCAAGATGGACATCGTATGCAGGCACGCCGAGGCTTGACCGGCCGCCGAATACGCCTTACCCACTAAAGCTGATGTACTTCGAAGAGGCTTAGAGGGTAAAAGTGGAGCTTTAAAAGAGGATGCAGCCTCAGCAGAAAGATTACTAGCAAGTGCCTCTTCTGCTTTGGGCATCGCCCCATAACCATGAGATTTAGCCCCCACAATATTTGAGTAAGTGTAAGTTTGAGGGCTAAAAATACGATAGGACACCGGCTTCTTCCACGATCTCGAAACCTATGTGTTGAGATCAGGGAAGAAGGGCAAGCACCGGCGAGGAGGTTGAGAACGGGAAGGCAAAAAACTTTCATCTAATTTAGATTTTTCTCTAGACCCCTGCCTAACAGCTGGCCACTCAATGCTTAATTTAGAAACAGCACGAGTGAGCACCTCCATAAGCTCCTCACTTTCGGGAGAACGAGATGGCGAATCGTCGATATCTCCCACATCAATACTAACAACATCCAGCTCCTCGGAACTGGATAGTTGCAGTACTGGGGCCTCAGTTCGGGCGGAAGAAACCGCAGAGCGTGCTCCCGAACCCGAGACTGAGGCACTGGATCTAACAGGTAAGGGCTGAGATATATATATATATATATAGTTTTTTGAAATAGTGAAACTCCTGCTTAGTGACAGACAAAAACACTTGAGACAGATCCACATATAGTGCTTACTGAAGGCATAGAAGCTGTCGCGCTTGTGTTTTGGGGGTGCTTTCTAGATTCCTGGTCGATGACGTCACCCGCCTATGACGTTACGTCTCTCCATTGGACTGATTCCATGCGTGCTTCATGAAGCACAACGCAGGGGCGTTCCCACAGCTTATCGCAGGTCGAGTTCCCTTGAAAGGGAACACTGTAAACTCACGCTTGATCGGCCCAAAGTCCGGCGTCTGACCAGCACGGAAGGTCTTTACATGTTATTGTCTTTTCTCGTGGCAAAATATTTTTGATTAAATGCTCAACTGAAATACAGAATGGCCCCGAACCCTTTAGACAGAAATTTCTTTCACATGGAAACATGTGCTAACAATGGAAATTTGCATTCAGAGGTTACACCTTTGAGAGAAGAGGACCATTTGCCTGAACCCTTCATACCCTTCTGTGTGCAAGATATTTCTAAACTCTTAAGAACTTTATTACCTTTTGGTTTACTTCTTTGTGAATGAGACATTTGTACCAGTCGCATTGAGACATTTCAAATGATACCAAACATGTATAAAACTGTATGATAATTGTTCACATTAAAACCATATAGATTCTTGTGTGAGTTTGGGTGATCTCAGCAAGAGTGGGGATGAGGGGAAGAAATGTAGATTAAGATGAGGGAGGTGAGACCTTCGTCTCGATAGTGCATGAGGGGGAGTTCAAATGTTAATTTGCAGAAAGGTCCTTTGTCCACTCGGTCGTTCCTCAACTAGTTTTTCCAGTCTTACAATAGTTTAATTAATAGAATTTAATAGGGGTGTGCATTGGCACTGCCCTCACAATTCGATTCGATTACGATTCACCATGTGACGATTCGATTCAATTCGATTCTACGATGCATTGCGATGCATCAAAATTCTACTGCACACAACAAGGCACATTTTTCATCAGTCATCAGTCAGATTTTACTGGCTGCTTTGTGTGTATTATAACTCTCCTGTATCTTTGACATAAATGTCATTAAATAAAATTGAATGGTACAGGGTATTGGATATGGCATTTTCAAACCTGAAAAAGAAAACATAAATCACTGCTTTCAGTGCTTGACGAATGTTTCTCTTCTCTCTGCTTTAGAACTGTTTGAAATTAAATAGAGCACTAACAGACAACTTTTCCCAGCAGTGACCATAAGTGTTTTTTTACACACAGTAAAATAGCAGCTCTAAGACAGGCACTTCCTGAACTCCTGTGCAAATATTAATCAGTGATCACAGTCACACTATTGTAACAACAACCAACCAGGCACCCAGCAATAAACATATTCAGTGCAACACACAGTAACCACTTTTGATTACCCGTCTATCGCAGTCATCTCCCTCCGCCTCAGCCATCTTTATTGTTGTTAGGGCCTGTTCACATATCGCGTCTTTTGCGCGCTCAAGTTCGTTATTTCAAATGTATGCGCGCTCATAATGTAAGCGCTCAAGTTCGTTATTTCAAATGTATGGGCGCTCATAATGTAAGCGACGCGCTCGTTTTTTCCAAGCGCGTCCACGCCGCATCGAGATAAAAACATCTCAACTTTTCAGAATGGCGCAAGCACACCGTAGGTCAGCAACGACAGAAGCCTCCGGAGCGCAACTGCCTAGCGTTTTGGAAAAAGGAGAGTGCGGCGAATGAGAGAAATGCCTATTGGGTAATGTTCATGGTTTACTGAATACAGCAATGGTTTTCAATAGATGAGGCGTGAAGAAAATATAACTCTGTATGCAGATCTATTGATATCGGTAATTGTGTGTGTGTGTATTAGCTTTATAATGCATCGTTTCCTTGTGCCAAGTCAACAAAGTCAACATTAATGGAGGACACAGTACCCAGCAAAAAATGTAGGAAATATGATCCTGAGTACTTAAAGTTAGGTTTCACCTGGTCGGCGTCCGAAGCTGCACCTCTGCCGCAGTGTGTGGTCTGCTAGCAAATTATAGCATAAGGTGCTAGCATAATGGTGCTAGCAAATGATAGCATAAGACCATGCAAACTTCGGCGTCACATTGAAACTAAGCACACAAATTTAGTCAACAAGCCAGTTGAGTTTTTGAGAGGAAGCGTGATGATTTGCAGTCACAAAAAAAGCATAATACAGTCGTTTGGCACTATTAACATGAAGGCGACAGAAGCATTGTACCATGTCGCGCTGTGTGTAGTGAAACAGGCAAACCCCATAACATTTGCAAAAACATTGCTACTCCCTGCAGCTAGAGATATATGTTCAGTGATGCTGGGAGAAGCAGCTGCTGCTAAACTTGACGCGATCCCTATCTCTGACAATACCATCAAGCGACGAATATCAGACATGGCTTGTGTTTGTGAAAGCCCCTTTCACGCCATTCAGCTGGATGAGTCCACTGACATCGCACACTGTGCTCAATTGATGGTGTACGTTCGGTTTATCAAAGAGCTCAGTGTGCAGGAAGATTTTTTGTTTTGCGTTCCTCTACCCGCCCGCAAAACCGGACGTTGCGGAGAAGACAGGATTGCCTCTTCACACTGTCCAACCGATCATCACTGCGCATTTGAATGGGTTGCGTGACCAGTTTGGCAAAAATTTTGGAGAGGACGCAATGGGAAATCAGTGGGTGAGAAATCCATTCTCTTTCCCCGCCATTCCCCCTTGATGGACTGAACCTGCAGGAGGAGGCGGCCCTTGTCGAGCTCAGCTCGAATATGGACTTGAAGCAGAGACTGGGAGAAATGCTGATCACGCATTTCTGGTTGTCTGTGGAGAGCGAGTTCCCCCAGATCTCCACTAAGGCTATGAAAGTCCTAATCCACCTACTTGTGTGAGTGTGGGTATTCCACACTGGCCCTAGTTAAAAACAAATACAGATCAAGGCTGCAGGTGGAGGACGACTTGCGTTCATTTCTCTCTGCAGTGCAGCCCCGCATCGAACACCTCTGCGCATCAAAAGTGCAGTCTTGGACAAAAGTGCATATGGACGATTAAATTGAAACTCAAAGTTGTGTTGTCTTGAATGCATGAATTGGTTGGGCCATAGGGTTGATGCCGCTCTTGTAGTGCAAATGACGTGAATGGCTCATTTTGTTTGTTGTTTAAATCTGAGGTTTTATGTGGTTGAAATCGTTAAAAAATTTGATGAGAATATGTGAATTTGTTCGACCTGATAACATGCCTTTAATGCAGTTGACTGTTAAATGTTATGTGTTCCGTGAACAAACAGCGTTGTCGTTCATTGATCAGAGAGCTGTCCATTGTGCTGATTTTGTTCGAGACGATGTGCATCTCCTTCAAATGTGCGCTTAAGGCCCAGACACACCGCACCGATTTCAGCCGTCGTTGAGCATGTTTTGTTGACTTGTGGTGAGGCCTACTGATGTTCAGTGATTTTAAAAGTAGCCTCAATTAGGCCTGCATGAAGTTGGAAATGATTTGCTGTTGCAAAGAATCGTTTATGAATGCACTTTAAAAAAAAGTTGTGGAAATAAAATTTCTTCAAATACAATATTACAAATATTTACGTTTTATCAGTTGTTATTGAAACTCATTATTGCCTGGAACACACAAAAGATGGCAATTACTGCAGAGGCGTGTGTGGGTTAGGGCAGGCGGACAGGATTTTGGGGAAAGAGGGGCTCGGCTGTCCTTATCTACTCCAAGGGGAGGCTCACATTCACCCAATTTGAAAACCCCTGGAATACAGCATTTAAAATGTTAAATATTCGTTGGGTAATAATATATGAGAACATGCTTTAAAGATACCTGTAAGAATAGGAAGAAAGAGTTACACCAATGTTTTGTGAATTATTTTATTTCTGAAAGTTTTGCCTATGTGCCAATCTCAGTTGAGGTCAAAGGACAAGGAAGGAAAGGGAGAGCGTCGAAGAAGTGAGAGGGAGACGCGTGTGGTTTGCTGAAAGAGAAACACGGTTACTGTTAATATAATGCACCAGTTTAGTGAAAGTGTTCAACAAGGACTCTTATATGAAACGTTAATGGTGATAGTTCTGTCTGTGTGAGTGGTACACTTATCACACAAAGACAGAAATAAGTTTAGTTAGCCGCTGATTTAGTGGCTAGTGTCTTTGCATGGACTTTGCTAACAAGCTAGCGACCAGCGACCTCGATTAGTTAGGCCTGTGTGGAAGCCGGATAGCGTTACCGAGTGGTGGACTTTGCCGAGATCGTCAATCATGTGAATTTTCTCTTCATCGTGAATCCTCTCATCCTGTCTTCTGCTGCTGACGCCTTTGATTCTGTGCGCATGAGGTTACATTCAAATTGAGTAAAGGTACCATTTTTTTTTGTTTGGCCTGTGTGATAAAGCAGCCATTTGGGTTAAAGCTACAACATACCCGAGCTACATTCAGGCCTGCATCATTTGAACCTTTGAAAGGTATTTCAAATTAAGCTAAGTTTTTGCAGGCTATTTCATTTTCTTGTTTTGAAAGTGAATTTGAATGCATTTCTGATCTGAAAAGTGATAGAAAAAGTAGATCAGAAATTTAATAAGTAAATCTGTTATATTTTTTCATAAAACAGTTGTGGTTACTGACTCTTTTGATATTTTAAGTTAATTAAGATTAGGTTTAAATTGAAAGTGTTTATAGGATAAAAGTAATTCCAAGACATTTCATTTCCTGTAAAAGTGTAAATATTACTGCTTAAATAGTGATTTAAAGGGGGAAAGTATTTAATATAATAAGTTAGTAATCACACACACACACACACAAGTTAAACACTGATAAGTTTTTTAGTGAAACCTCACTTATTTGATTGGATAGATATTTAAAGAACTCAGGATAGCCTTTGTAGCCAAACACGCTAGAGAGGCACTACACAATCATTATCTAATACTTGGAGCATTAAAGATCGTTACTTACACACGTTTGAGTTCGTAAATGACTTGTTTTAAAGGGAGTTTGGAAATAACCATTTCTGGGTGAATTTGAGTTCTTGAGGAATTTTAGGATTTGTGAGCACAGTTGATGATCAGTCATATCAAACATATCAAATCAAATATGAAGTCATGTGCCATTAGCTTTATCGGAAAATAATTCGGGCAAAGGATATTGTTTTATTTCAGCATCTGCAGTGTCCTAGAGTCTTACATAGTCAGAAGATTGAGAAAATAGTGATTTGTGCTAAGTTTCTTTAAGTTTTTACATCCGAGCTGGTAAAAATGTCATTTGATTTCAGTAGTCAATTTCAAAAGCTAAGAAAAGCATTTACTTTTTACTTTGAGATATTGCAGTTGTATGTGATGTGTCTTTTAGTGCATGCCTATCATATGTTGTGTAATGTTTTAATAAGGAAAAGGAAATGACATGCTATCTAGTGTTATCTATTTGTATGGTAAGATGAGAGTTGAGAGTTTCTCAATCAGAAGGCTGCTTATCTCAACTGTCACGCTATCAAGAGCCATCAAATGTTGTCTCAATTCAGAGGATCATGGAAAGACAGCCTTCGTTTGGCATCCGTCTTTTGCCAAACTTGACATGTACACAATTAATGTCAAGTTTAGGCTTGCAATAAGGATTTGCTGGGTACGGGTAAATCTTTTAACTTAGGAAATAACCAGTACTGCAAATCCTCCCAAAAGGTAAAGGCAAATTTACAATCATAAAACAGATGTTCTGTTGTTTCAATCTGATCAACACAAACGGAGCAACTATTAGCATCAAGACCAAATCGACATCTTAAAAATTCTCTAGATGGATATTCAGAATTTTAATGTCTATCATATGTTGTGTAATGTTTTACGTGTGTACAAGATTATTGTAAAACTACCAAAAGAACCAGACCAGAACCAGAAAGTGCAATCCCTGTCAAAATTTTTAAGTTCTGAAATATTTTCTTAAGAACCTCTTTTAAATAATAAGGAAAAGGAAATGACATGCTATCTAGTGTTATCTTACCATACAAATAGATAACACTAGATAGCATGTCATTTCCTTTTCCTTATTAAAACATTACACAACATATTATAGGCATGCACTAAAAGACACATCACATACAAATGCAATATCTCAAAGTAAAAAGTAAATGCTTTTCTTAGCTTTTGAAATTGACTACTGAAATCAAATGACATCTTTACCAGCTCGGATGTAAAAACTTAAAGAAACTTAGCACAAATCACTATTTTCTCAATCTTCTGACTATGTAAGACTCTAGGACACTGCAGATGCTGAAATAAAACAATATCCTTTGCCTGAATTATTTTCCGATAAAGCTAATGGCAGATGACTTCATATTTGATTTGATATGTTTGATATGACTGATCATCAACTGTGCTCACAAATCCTAAAATTCCTCAAGAACTCAAATTCACCCAGAAATGGTTATTTCCAAACTCCCTTTAAAACAAGTCATTTACGAACTCAAACATGTGTAAGTAACGATCTTTTATGCTCCAAGTATTAGATAATGATTGTGTAGTGCCTCTCTAGCGTGTTTGGCTACAAAGGCTATCCTGAGTTCTTTAAATATCTATCCAATCAAATAAGTGAGGTTTCACTAAAAAACGTATCAGTGTTTAACTTGTGTGTGTGTGTGTGTGATTACTAACTTATTATATTAAATACTTTCCCCCTTTAAATCACTATTTAAGCAGTAATATTTACACTTTTACAGGAAATGAAATGTCTTAAACAGTCTTTTAATTTTAAAAGATCTAATTTAAACTTTTAATATTATGCTTTTAAATTAATTAAGTAGGAATAAAACTCTGGAAAGCTGACTAGCTTTACATATGCTGTGTGTCTTATCTGGCCTGTAACTCCTGCGTCTCTGTGAGGGTCTAAAGCTTCATTTCACCCTGTAGTTTATCCCTGGGAGGATCTGGGGCTGTTTTGTTTATGACAATTTAAACTATTTGCTTTTTGGATTGTTTTTTTTTTTTAATCATTGCATAAAGAACTACTTCTTCAGCTCTATGAAAATGTAAGGTGTTTTTATATTTATATATATTAATTTAGCTAAAACTATATTTAAATTGTTTGAATATATTTAGTAAGATATTTGTTATTATTCATTGAGTTATATACTTTATTTATAATCATTTAATTATTTCAAAATAGAGATTAGTTTATTTTAT
>NW_027508722.1:33112500-33125000 GCF_051911475.1 Siphateles boraxobius
ACAATTAGCATTTAAATCCATAAACTCGGCTGTTTCTAAATTTTACATACAGCACAAAAACACCATTGCAACATGAAACGAGCTCGGTCTCTGTTTAGACACCTGCATATGTGCCGTTATAGAAGAAAGGCTTGTCTGAGACACAGTGACCTACGACCTCTGGAGTCCATCTCTGCACCTTCGGCTGGCCCTTCTCATCGGGCCGCACGATGACTGTGCTGTGGGACGCTAGCGAGGGGTCCTCGTCAAAAAAGTTGAAGGGACGTAGGAAGAATCCCACCGAGTTTCCTGGAGTTGCTGTGTTGGGAATGTCTTCAGAATGAGGAATGTGTAGGAATCCCACCGTCACCCAGGCAACCAAATCCTGCAAAGAAATATGCAATTGTCAATTGTGCATTTTTAGATTCTTGTATATCTTTATCTAGTAATTTACCTATTACCAATCAGGCTTATTATCTTAAACTAAAACTATTAAAATACATTTTTAATATATAAATAATAAGATATATATCTCATATTTTATAAGATATAAAACCTTAAAGGGTTCATGGCATGAGAAATCAAATTTACCTTGATTCTGTGAAATATATAAGAGGTCTTTGTACTATTTTAACATGCTGCAAGTTTCATAGCTTAAAACTTTCTCATTGTAAAAAAAAGCATTTATTTAATAAAGCTCCAAAAATGGCTAATTTCTTTATTGCAGGATCTGTGACGTCACAAGGGCAAATACATTCGCATATGCCCGCCTCCACAACAAGACATTGAGGAATAGTTATACATCATCGCATCATAGGCCACGCCCACTGGTATTAGGTTGTTCTGATATTTGCCTACACTGGATGTGAGCTTCGGGACAAAAGCAAATCGCCATTATAATCACTGATGCTGTCTACACTGATACAGTATACAGATGTGTGTTCAGTTTCTGACATGTTGACAACAGGACAAATGGAGTAGTGAAGTTTAAACAGCTGGTTTGCGTCTCTGTAAAGAAGGATCCCAGCATCGGAAACAAATGGATGGTTTTTTGTTCGGAGGATTATATGTTTGTTCGGAGCAGTTTTGTCAGCTAGGCAAAGTGTAATACAGAGTTTAGAAAGAAACTTATGCAAAAAATGCTATTAATATTACAAGTGATCAAATAAAAAAATACATGTCATGACCCCTTTACTTATTGTTAGTTAGTTGCCAAGGGAACATTTAAAATTTGAGTTACATTAAAGTTTTAGTACTAAAATAAAAGTCTAACTTAAAAAAACTGTAGACATATAAAAAAAGAATAAAAATAAAAATCAACCAAAATGACAATTATTTTTGTTGACAACAAAATTACTAAAAAATAAACTAAAATTAAAATGGAAAATATATTAATAAATTAACAATATTAATAAAAAATATAGGAGTATATTGATACTAAATTAACACTGCTATCAGTGATCTGTTTGTTGTTTATGACACTGAATTCAGTTTTGTTTTTCAGAACATTTGTCTTTTGCAGTTCTGATGACATCACTTCCTTTTCCTACTGCCATGTGGTTCCTCTGATTAAATATCTAATAATCTGGCAGTTTGGCATATCAAATTGTGAATAGTTACTATTTAAATTGATGCCATTCAAATATTTTTATAGTTGGTATTAGTTAATCGTCATTGCATTTTATTTATTCACCTGTGTAAATGCTGACTATGTTGTATTGTGTTTCCTTTTAGTGCACGTGACCTGTTTGGGCTGCGCAAGGTCTATTTGCAACTTGCAACTGGAGGCCAAGTAATTACAAGTCTCAATTTGTGTACCTGGTTAACAATGTTTTCATTGTTGCGGATGTATTCCTCAAAGGAAACAACAGGCTCCCAAGGGTCATTCTGGGTGTAGATGCTAGTGCTGGTGACCTCGTTGTCCTTGTGTCTGGTTACAGCCAGTGGGTATCTGCATTCAACAAAATCATGAAGATTTGCTTAACTAATCACCACAGAATGCAAATACACAAATGTTTTATAACTTTTGAATTAATTGCAAGAGCCTACCTTGCCCAAGTAATACCATTTTCTTCCCTCCAGCCCCGGGGCAGAACACTGTTACCATGTGAGTTGTACTGGATTCGATAGCCCTTCTTATGCCCCCACTTGTTGTTTTGATTGGGATTGTAGAAGTGCAGGTATTTGGGAAACTTCTTGCCAAAGCGGAAGGCAGCACTACGTTCAGTTTCATGCTGCGTCCTATGCAGCTTTGATTGCACGACGGTGTGTTCTGGGCTCCAGGGGTTGGTAAAGTTAACATATTTCAGATCAATGGATTCAAAGCTGTTGTCCCTCCCTGTTAAAAGAGACAGAGCAGGTCTTTATTAAGTGAAACACATTATGCAATCGGCTCCAATTTTCATCTATTGTGTTGTAATTTGCACAGAGATCACAAAATAGATCAGATTGAGAAATAGAGTTCAGATTGCACACTGATAACTCCTCACCTGCAATGTCAAGGTCCACTTTGTAATGAATTAGATGGGTGTGCAGGTTCCCAAGTACATAGTTGTAAACCCTGGTTCCATAGTTCAATCCGTTTTCTGTGAAGAACGTTGCATGGATAAACCCAGTCGCACTCACTTTAGACTCCATCACGCCATTCTGGTAGAAGACAAAGTCCCAGATGTAGTCGTAGTTGTACACGGTCGAAGTGGTTCTGATCACCAGAACGTGATTCTCCAAGCCTCCATAGAAATTAAAGCCTCCTTTGAAGTTGCTATTGTAGTGTCTTCTCAGAGGAATTGCAGTGGTCATTTCAAAGATGCAGAGAGCGTTTCTGTAACGCACAGGTTTGTCCGTATCATAGTAATGGTAAAGGTCTACAAAATGAGCAATTTCTGGACAGTCAATCCCAGGTGCCAATTCATAATCTGAGGTGCCCATCGCCCACCCGGCGTCAATGTATTTGGTCTGCATGGCGGCCGGAGTATCTCCAGAATAGAAAGCGATGGCTTCCTGCAAGCTGATTTCATAAGCAATTCTCTCCCCGTTGAAGCGAAGGTCAAAGATCTGCAACCCAGCCGAAGAGCGAACACGATAGGCAAAAGACCACCCAGCATATTCCACAAAGTTCTGATCCACCTGGAATCTGCGGCCTTGGGGTTCGACAAGCTTTGCTCCATGGATGTTCGTCCGTGTGTTCATGTGTCCACGGGGAATGTAAGTAGAGAAAAGATCCTCTTCGTCATGCTCCGGCAGCTTGAATTTAGAGATCGTCCCTTTCTCGTATTTCTCCACAAGTTCCTCCACACTATCGAAATACTGTCCGTTATACCATACCTTCTCCACAGTCCAATTATTGTGATCCAGGTCTTTGTGGTTAACGAGGACCTCGAAGCCCACGGGGTGGATGAAGTAGCCCTCCACAAACTTCTGCAGCATGATCCACGTACGCCTCTCTCCTGGCCCTAAACCTCGAGGAGCGATGTCCGAGAAGGTCAAGCAGCGATCGGTGCAGTTGCCGAAAGTAAACCCGGTGCTCTCCTGCAGAATCTTATTTGCTTTAGCTGCAACTTTCTCCAATACCCCACTCAGGTGCTCGTACTCCACAGAGGAGATCGGCCTCGACTCGAAGCGGATAAGACGCTCACCCTTGAACGTCTTCAAATGGTAGGACTTTGGGAAAGGCAGGGGTCCAACGACGAACTCCGTTACATTCGGCTCCATTTGGTTCCCAAACTGGACCACAACACGTGCCTGTCGGGAAGGTTTCGCCTGTCCTCTATCCAGCGCACGGAGCGCCTCGTGTTTGCGGGGAACATGCAGCTCCATAAGGAGAATGCTGTTCTTCTTGAGGTCCTTGTCTCGCGCCGAGGTGAGGCCCAGCTCGCTGCAGGAGTAGAGGTAGTCTCTCACGGCGTTCATCTCTCTGGGAGTGAGATCGGCAAACATCAAAGCTCCGTGTTGAGCCCATTCCCGTGCTCTTGACGAAGCGGAGGATGTTGCGAGTGACGCCAGGAGCAGAATCCAGGAGAACCACATCTTAGCCCCTGCAAAGTGAACAAACAAACTCTTAGAACATCTCATATCTTTTTAGTTTTCAGGTGAAATCTTTGTTTATAATAAGTGTGCTAGTGTCCCCATCAACCTTAAACAGCTACACCAGCCATGCTAGTTTATCAGCTACTGCCTGTCGACCAGTTACTCAAACACGAAACCTGCACTAAACAGCCTAGATCAGCATAAAAATTCACTCTGTCTTCTAAAAACAAAATTTGCAAATCTAAGCTTTAAAACAATGACCACCAAACTCTGCACACCTTCTGACTTGATATGCAATCTTTTCTAACTGATATGTCCTCAAATGGACGATCAAAACTCCCAAATATCCCATAGACTGACATTGTCTGTTCAAATGTCTATCTATCTATCTATCTATCTATCTATCTATCTATCTATCTATCTATCTATCTATCTATCTATCTGTCTGTCTGTCTGTCTGTCTGTCTGTCTGTCTGTCTGTCTGTCTGTCTGTCTGTCTGTCTGTCTGTCTATCTATCTATCTATCTATCTATCTATCTATCTATCTATCTATCTATCTATCTATCTATCTATCTATCTATCTCTCTGTCTGTCTGTCTGTCTGTCTGTCTGTCTGTCTGTCTGTCTGTCTATCTATCTATCTATCTATCTGTCTGTCTGTCTGTCTGTCTGTCTGTCTGTCTGTCTGTCTGTCTGTCTGTCTAGCTATCTGTCTATCTATCTGTCTGTCTGTCTGTCTGTCTGTCTGTCTGTCTGTCTGTCTAGCTATCTGTCTGACTGTCTATCTGTCTGTCTGTCTGTTTAGTCTATCTATCTATCAGTCTGTCTGTCTGTCTGTTCTGTCTGTCTATCTGTCTATCTATCTATCTATCTATCTATCTATCTATCTGTCTGTCTGTCTGTCTGTCTGTCTGTCTGTCTGTCTGTCTGTCTGTCTGTCTGTCTGTCTGTCTGTCTATCTATCTATCTATCTATCTATCTATCTATCTATCTATCTATCTATCTATCTATCTATCTATCTATCTATCTATCTATCTGTCTGTCTGTCTGTCTGTCTGTCTGTCTGTCTGTCTATCTGTCTATCTATCTGTCTGTCTATCTGTCTGTCTGTCTGTCTGTCTGTCTGTCCGCCTATCTGTCTGTCTATCTATCTGTCTATCAGTCTGTCTGTCTGTCTGACTGTCTGTCTTTCTGTCTATCTATCTATCTATCTATCTGTAATTCTATCTATCTATGTTCAAGTATTTAAGTATGTATTTGAAACATTTCAATATAATTTTAGCAGAGCTTAACATTTTTAGAGCCTCCCTCTTTGAAGCAATGCGTACTTTGTACAGAAAATCTGTACCAAATTATACTAATAAAGATAAAAGGGTGCCATGAGCCAACACCTCGCTCTTCCTCGGACTAAGATGAAAAACAGATGAACCATTATATTGTATTTTACTACCCCACAGTCGTCCTCCAACTGAAATGGTCTGTTTTGAAGCTGACGTTGATTTTCTGCCACCCAATAGCTGTAACATTTTTCAGTCTTCCTGTTTTTTCTGGTCACAACCTGTTTCTAACATTTTCTCCTGCAGTGTCGATTTAATTGCACTATTATGTAACCCTCCATTGCATGAAGGTCCAGTGAATCACCTTGTAATTAGAATAAAAAGGAGCGACAAATGATAACAGCACATATTAAAAATCAATGAATGAGCTTACCTGCAGTGACTGTTTCCAAGTTTGCAAGCTTGATAAATTCCCTGAAAGCTGCTACAGCTGTAATGTGTTGCTTCGATCAGCCAGTGGGTGCAGTGCTCTTCTGACTCGTATGCTGTGATGTTTCTGCTTTTATCAGCCACCCACTGCTCTTGAATGGAAGGTGATTGGCCAGCAAAAGGTCATAAAACTTCAGAAGAACAAAAGCAGATGACACTGCATGAAAAGTGTGATTTTCATCACTTAACGGCACTGTGTAAATAGCCATGCTGGTTTAATGGTCAGGAACTGCCGATAATGGACGTGGAATTGGCTCTGCACTTGACACAAAAATGCTTCCCATCCCCTTACCCTAGATGAAGTTTTCATATATAAATGACTATATATGAGCTAAGCAAATGCAAACCAGGGTAGTGGAGGGACTGACTGAGAGTTGGTATTCTGTAAATAGTGAGCTAATTACTCCAATGTAGATAAAATCTGGTATAAAAAGATCAGTCTTAGTTTAATTATAGACTATAGATTGTAGCTTAAATGTTGAATTGAGATTTGTCTTAGGTTGTCTTAGAATTTACCTTCTGTGCGACTAGAAGGCACACAAAACATTAATCATAGTGGATTTATACAGAATGTACACTAAAAGATAATGCACTTTTAACTTTGGCTAGTTAAAACAAGATTATATTACTTAATTGTTTCTGCTCTGTTGACATTACCTATTTTTTGTGGTTGATGTGCGCATGTGGTTTATTTGCGCATGCACTATAGAGGATAGCAAGCGGGCCCATGCGGAGAACACAAGCACTTCGTTCCACCTTGGGCAAATTCAACGGATTTTTGGGCTCTTGTTTGGTGTTGTGCAATGAAGGTAAGTTATTTACTTCGACAATCTTGAAATATGTAAAGAAAAATGGTGTAATTGTAATATAAACACAGTGAAATGGCCCGCAAAATAAACACATCTCATTCTGATTGTCACACTGAAAATGTACCAGATATATAATAAATATTTATTTTAGTGGAAAATATTTAATTCTGTGAAAAATAACGTTAAGTGTTCTGATACCCCTTTTAAATTGGATCTGTTATTCACGCAGGTTAAACGAAGTGGAAATGCATATGCAGTGGGCATGAAAGTTGCAATGACATTACTGATTCCTCCACAAAGAAGGAAGAGCCGTTCCTTCAGTAAGAATGAAAGAGCGATGGCCAGCACTTCTCAACGAACGGCAAGTAAGAACTTACTATGCCCACCAAGGCTGATGAAAATGTCTGATTATTGCCTACATATTTGTAAAATTTGTTTATATTACTTGACTTAATACACAAAAACACTATGTATAATACCTTGTGTGTAAGCAAGTACACTGAGAAATAATGTGGTGTGTTGTTACAATCTCTAGCTTGAGCTTTATTGACCCCTTGCATAATTTGAATTGTTTATTTCTTTAGTTTTCAGATTTCTACTGGACATCCATAATTCACGTTTCATGGAAATCTGTCCTATGGGGTGATTGTCTGACCAAAGACAAAGTTTTCTTGCAACAGGTTAATACTCAGGTAGGCTGTGTGTTTTACCTTCTAATTTAATGTTTAGACTTGTGTTTTTACTTTTGTACGATTTTTGAGGCTGTTGATGCTAAATTATGGGTTTGCAGATTATTGCATTATTTCTGCATATTGCATATAATCTAAAGCTAACTGGGCTGGGCGGAAAAAAAGCATATTTTTTTTTCTTTCTATATTTATTTTGTTAAGGAAAAATGGCTGGAAGGGTTTAAAGAATTCGAACATGTGAAGTGTGTGTCATGTTCTTACAATAAAGAGTATTTTAAAACCACAATTAATAATCTGGTTTCTACAGCTTTGAAGACTTCAACTGAGTCACACCAGACAACTGTCAGTCCTCCTTTACCTCCTTTACTAAGGATGGTTTTAACAGAGATTACCCAATATGTGATTCCTGTACATGTGTTTGTATGAGGTGTGGTTTTTGAACATCCGTGAACATTGTTTTTCACAACAGTCATTTTGTGTCAAGTATTGTTGAATATAAAACATGCATGTTTTCAAGATTTGAATGTGTCCACTGAAGTTTGAAAGCGTTGAAACTGTGACACAAATGACCAGTTGTGGGAGTACATTTTCCCCTCTCCAATTGTTAAATAAAACAGACATAAAATGCACTGACTTTGAGTATTTTACACTCACTGAGAGTTCTAGGTTTACACTGCAGGTGTTGGAAACTATTGAAACATTGTAAAAAAAAAAAAAAAAAAAAGGACCAGCTTTAGAGTACATTTGTACTCTTCAAGTGTTAAATAATGAGCTCTGCAAAGTGCACCGAAAGCACTGACATGCACTGAAATGTAACTCTTTTTTGATAGTATATATTTTACACTTTTTACAGTGTTTATTGAACACCGAACTCTTGGACTCAACTCTCAGAGTTTGAATGTCAAAACTCTGGGATTGTAACACTCTGACATTTGCTGTGTACCGTTATAACCAATCAGATCAACGTGTGATCGTCAACGAGTGGATCTCTGAGCTGAGTGAGTGAGTGAGTGGAGGCGGGGCTCATTTGCATATTCATAAACACAATGAGGCAAGGGTGTCGAGTTACATTCAAGCTTTTTTAAAGCTTGAATTAAGGTGTTTTTAAGGCAAGGAAAAAACATTTAAATATGTCATTTTGGTGATCAAAGATGAGTTGTAAGGGATAAAATTATTGACTACAGGGTGACTTTAAATCAAACACCAATATTTATGGTGAATTGTATCTTAATAGCTGTGGCATTTTGAAGAAAATAATAACATTAAAAGGAATGTAAACAAAAGCCCAGATGTAGAAACTTTAAAATGCATTTCACATAAGTTAAATCAATATAGTTCATATACACATTTCCAACAGAGAGAAACAAAGTTCTGACAGCTGGAGTGAATTACATTGTACAGCTGATACTGTTACTGTTAGTTTCACACCAGTTAAAAACATCTGACATCAGTATATATGTAATATGAGGCTGTTGTTGTTAAATATTAGCTTGTGTCTTTCATAATTCTGGCCTGCAGAGAGTTTAATGACAAACACTTAAATCCCCATCTGATAGCAGTAATCTGTTATCAAATCAAGTCACCTTCATCTATACAGCACTTTAACAATATAGAGTTTCAAAGCAGCTTTCCAGTCATAATAGGAGATTACAGTAACAGAGATTGTTTAGGCTTTACAGCAGCTCTAGAATAAAGTTATTGTCCAGATAAAGTTAGTTTGGATTGATTCACAATAACAGTTCCTGGTGAGAAAAATCAGCAGGTGATTTTAGTTAGTGTTGTGTGCAATATTAAGATAATGCAATAATAAAACAACTTTATATCTGTGTCTTAAGATTGTACGTTTTTTCTGCTTGTTTTTTCTGCTTGCTCTTGAACTTCTTCACTTGTTTGCGACTGTTTCTGTTTAGTTTATTTTTGGATTAAAGTTTGTTTAACGTTCGCCGGTTCCCAAATCCTTCTTCCCTGAACTTTAAACCTTGTTAGTCTATTGGTTAAAAACCCAAAAGAAAGGCCAGCAGGACTATTAAACCTAGTCTTTATAAACAAGTTTTATTTAACTCTGATTTATTGCTCATTATTTGAATATGTTTTATTGTTTTTTCCCCAAGCATCATGGCTACATCATAACATTAAGAAACACAATATTCTGCAATATATATATATATAATTGCAGAATATTGTGTTTCTTAACACAATAAGAAACGATAATGTAGGATTTGAAATGTAACACTTTTCAATCAGAAATTACTAGCACAAATAAAAAACATTGGTAACATTTTACAATAAGGTTCATTAGTTAACATTAATGTATTAACTAACATGAACTAACCATGAGCAATACATTTGTTACTGTATTTGTTAATCTTTGTTAATGTTAGTTAATAAAAATACAGTCATTCATTGTTTTTTCATGTTAGTTCACTGTATGTACAGTACACAATGTATTATCAAATGTTGAAATTAACATTAACAGAGATTAATGAATGCTGTAAAAGTGCAGTTTCATTATTAGTTCATGCTAACTGTAAAGTGTTACCAAAACATTTGAATCAAACTGAATTAGACTGAAATAGTATTTCTTGTAAAACAAACTACCTTGGTTTGATTCTCAGGTAAATTTATCATATTTCAATGGTCCAGATATTTTGATTAGAAAACATTTTTCTTTCTTGCTGCATTAAATGGGACCTTTGCTTTATTTATAACTTTTTTACAGTGTACTGATTAGATTAGATTCCTTTATTTGTCATTTTCATGGTGTACATAAAAACGAAATTGTGTTTCACACCTCCACCACTCAGTAATTCAGTGCAATAGTAACCAACCAATATGCTAAAACACACACACAAAAAAGAATAAAATACATAATCAATTTCAAATTTCAGATCACGTTCTCTGGTTCTGATGGATGGGATGACATATTCTGCTCTTTATGCTGTTCTTCCTCAATAGTGTGATTTAATACACACATTTCTATAGTTTAAGACCATCCTAAAGAGACACGTGCGGTAAAACGAAGAGGAAATCTTCTCAGATTGCAGGGAAATGTTGTACGGTAGCAGCTGTGTTTGTGTCTGGAAACCCCCAGATCTCGTTCTCCAAGCTCAGGCCAGAGACGTTGGTGGCGTTTACATGCCCCCTGCTCCTCACCTATTGACTTACTTTATTAAATAAACGCCCCTGAAATCCTTCCACCAAAGTGAGTCTTTATAGGATTAGACGTGCACAAACAGCCCTCCATCAGAGGGATCTACACTCACGGTTGGGATGGAGGGGCATTGAACATTGGCGTCACCAAATGATGGACTAATGGATGCATCTACAGCTGTGACCCTTCAGACTTTCCACCAATGACACGCTTTCCACATGTTACCATAGAGCCCGTCCACTCATCGCCATTTAAAACCTGCCAACCTACACATAACCCGACCAAAGAGCTGCTCTACACCTGGAGGAGAGTGAACACTGACACTTATCCACTGCTTTATGAGTTTGGAATATATTGGAAATAAATAGCGACGAAGGAATCAGTTTGTGTAGACTCTCTTGTGCTCTGACTGAGGTAAAAACTGCAACTAATTACTATATTTCATAATTATAGTCCTGCATCATTGTCTTTTTAAAAGCATGTCTCACATTTTGTGAGATTTTATGTTAAATGTAGCTAAAAGGGAAAGTTATGAAGAAACATTCTTCCAGTTCTTCCAATGTTTATATAACATTTATTTAAAGTTATCTGTTTTTTAATAATTTTCTTAAAACCTTAGCACAAACACTTTATTTATACAACATTCATAAGAACATTTCTTTTTTTCCCTGAAACATTTTAGTTGGACGTTCATCTAGCGTTTTCTTTAATTTATTTTTATGTTGCAACTGTTTCGAAAGTAACATTCCCATAATGTTTGCAAAATAGAATATTCTCTTAATTCTTGCATAACCAAGAAAAAAGGTTTTAAAAAAACTGGATGATTTGAACTATCAAAGAACATAAAAAAATAATGGTATCGTAACTTGGAAAAAAAATTTAACGTGTTTTTGTTCACTACGATATAAAGTACCAGACAATAATTTGGACAAATAATTCATCAAATCTCCAATATAATTATGGAAATTATCAAAAGGTGACAAATGAAATTTGAGCTGTGTATAAAGATGTATCAGGGATGCAAACACATGTATGGTCAAAAAAGAGAGAGTTTATCGAAGCCCTCGCACCGCCGCAAATATACATAATTGTGATGAATTGAATCCTTTGTAAGTTATCATTTTGCAGTGTAAGATTACAGTTAACACCTTTAAATATTACATAAATGTATTATGTATTTTTAATAAACTTAATGATAATAATTTTATTAAAACTAAACATGATAATAAAAACAAATTACTATTAGTACTCTTATAAAATTCAATCATGCAATCATACATTTCACAATTTTATATTTATATATGAATGTCAAGAATTCAGAAGTGTATATATTTATATAGCCTACACTACACTACACTACACTACACTACACTACACTACACATAAATAATATACAATTAAATTATACTTATTTTAAATGTATTGCGCAGGATAGGTATAAAAAAATATATAGGCTTTTAATAATCTTTCAGTGCGCAAAACCACGAACGCTTCCAAGCAACCAGAGCGCACAAAGTGCGTATGCGCATCGCGGGCGCAGAATGATGTGCTCAAAGCAACATGGAGTCACAGTGTGCAGCGCCGCACAAGTGCGCATTTAAAAGTTCACGGCACAAAGCGAAGAAATGTCGAGCGCACAAGCCCTAGTGTATATCTGTCCAACAGTTTATTGATCATTTGCTTCTTCACAGTTTTAAATTCCAGTTATTGTGCGTTTGATGCCGATTCATAGTCCTTGTGCTAACAGGCACGGTAGCGAGTCGTTTAAAAACAGCAACAAACATAATATACAAATACACAAAATAAAGTAATTTTATGCAATTCCACAGCCTTTTATCTACAGATACTGTTTGAATACTGAATGGAGAATGATTGACAGCCGCAGAGGAGGGAAAACGAGTTTCCGTAAACTTTAATTTAATGATGTAAAAGGACTTCTGTCCCTCACATTAAGCTGTGGAATGGCTTCAGATGACTTTGTGAAATTATAATAAGACCCAAGTCACCAAAACTGACGTGAAAAAAGTGTGAGGCGCCGAAAAGCGCGCTGTTTGAATCCCTGATGTATGTAAATAACCCT
>NW_027508722.1:33132500-33205000 GCF_051911475.1 Siphateles boraxobius
GCCAAAGGAACAAAATATTTTTTATAGCGGTTGTAAAGCTTGGGGTACGAAAACGTTGACCAGAGTGGTTCAAATTCTGGATAAAACACATGAGAAGGGTCCAAAGTCATTTTCCTTGCCTGTTTGAAAATTATTTTGTTAAATATAGACTGAATATTGCGGTAGACCCCCAGACCAACCACTTTCATTGCTGTACACACCAAACGGTTCAAATGAGATCTAAGAGTAGCTGTCAAATTACCGAACCAGGCCGCTAAACCATACAGTGAGATGGACTCGATACACATGATAAATATCAACATGATCCTCTGAGACACTCCAAAAATACTCAGCCGCTGTAAAAAGTACATTTTTTTGTTGCACCCTTCGACACAGATTATCCACATGCATAAAGTTTATTACCTAAATATTTGTATGAAGCAACCTGTCTAATGGGCTCATTGTTTATCATGATAGGTAACATGTGAGCTTATATTCCCACAAACGCCTGTTTAGACGTCAATATGATCTCAAAACGGACCATCAAGTCAAGTCATCTTCATTTATACAGCGCTTTTAACAATTGAGGTTGTGTCAAAGCAGCTTTACAGTGATAACAGGAAAATAAACACCAGTTGAGTGTGTGACACTGTGTCGCAAGGCACGGACACACACTCGCTGAGAGTTTATTTGAATTTTTATGGAAAAGCCACTTGAGATGTAACATTTAATTGTCGAGGGGGTCCCAATAAGACATACAAACTACAATATAAAATACAGCACATTTAAAACAAACAAACAAACAAACAAACTTAAACAGACAATCAGTTCATATGGGAAGATGGGAATAAACAAACGCCTGTTTAGAAGTCAACATGATCTCAAAATGGACCATATGCTTAAGTCAAGTCACCTTCATTTATACAGCGCTTTTAACCATACAGATTTTTCAAAAGCAGCTTTACAGTGATAATAGGAGATTACAGTAACAGAGATTGTTTAGGCTTTACAGAAGCACTTGAATAAAGTTATTGTCCAGATAAAGTTAGTTTTGATTGATTCAGTTCCGTTGTAAAGATCATTAGTTATTAACTTATCGTCCGCTAAAACACGACACTGTTCTAACAGAAAACATATACATTTTAATGCGTTCTTAACTTAATATAACACTTGTTCCTGGTCTTTTAGTGCAGAATTTATTGGTTGATGTTATAAACATATTTTGCCTTAAAAAATTCATAATTTTTCATCAAAATGTACTACTTTTTCTAAAGACTTCAAATTCAAATGAATTCCTCATGGATAAAATCAAGTCCTTCATTATGTTTCTTGTTTAATATATCCAGTTTTACTCTAAAATAAATCATATTTGGAGGTAAATGCCATTTCATGTTCATATGTTGATATTGTTGCAAAGAATCATTTTATGTTATAAATGCAACATTTTTCCAAAGGCTTCTCGGTAACCCTAATACATAATGCATTATAAAGGTATTTATTATAATGAATATTGCATTATATCTTTTCTGCATTATATCATATAATGCATTTCAATGCAAATAAATAATTGTAACCAAAGTTAAAATCCATTATAATATTTGCAGATTCCTTGTTTCACCTAAAAATGGGTTGTTTGCCATGTGTTTTATGCATTATACTTTCTAAAGGTGCAAAAATGAATAGATAAGTATTATAATGCATTATGAGGTGCATCACAAGGCATAATTAATGCATTAAAAATACTTTTATAAAATAAAGGTTTTAAGTAAAGTGTCCCTAGTAAATTAATTCCTCATGGATAAAATCAAGTCCTAAATTTTATTTATTGTTGAATATATATAGTTTTACTATAAAATACATCTTATTCAAAGGTAAAATTGGTTGCAAAAGCCATTCATGTTTACTTGACACCTTCAACATGTTGAAATTGTAGCAGTTTTAGTTTCAAGATTTAGGCTGTACAATTAGCACCAGAAAACTTGTTTTGTGTCTTCATATGTGACTCAAAGATCGGCCAATTCAAGAAAATGATCTTATAATCTCAGAACACAACATTCATTGCATCTGGTTTCAAGTTGTTCAAGGACATTATGAACAGACCGATGAACAAAACATATCATTTATCTCAAACAGATGTGACGTGTTTTTCTACAGCTGGGTTCTGTTGGTCATTGCATGAAACCATCAAGCTGGAAACTTGGCAGCTTATCTTAAAGTTCAATGATACAGAAAGTGTAATTGGTTTCGGGAGTTTGGGATGTTATTATATTGATTATGATTGTTGATTGACAGGTCGTCTTGGCTGTTGTTTATGTGGTTTGTGTTTTAGGGTCTGCGGATGATGTTGGGTCTTGGCTTGGTCTCTATTCACAGAGGAAATATGACGGTGAACGGTTTATCTCTACAGCAGGGCGAACCGCTCTTCCAAAACGGTAAGAGGCGCTTTATACCTGATACTATATTATATTCTGTATTACAGCTGAAAAACTCATCCTTAACCAGTGGCATACTTTTTTTTTTTTTTAGCTATATTTCAATAACAATTTTTTTAAATTGTTTAAATAGAACTTAATTTTAGTTAAAACGTACATTTTTAGTAGTTAGAATGTTTTTAATTTTTAATAGTTACATTTTTTTAGGAGTATATTTACCCATACTTATATTTAGGATATTTATTTATTTATTAAACTTTTTTCGTTTATATTTAATGATATAAATCTGTTATAATGTGTTTTGGTCTCCTTACATAGGCTAATTTATCTTTTATGTTTTTTTTTTTTTGTCTTCTTAAGTGTAATATTTGTTTTTGTCCTGTTTATGCTGCTGTAACTTCTAAATTTCCCCTTGGAGATAAATAAAGTTTTTTATCTATCTTATCTATCTTAGTTAACGATGATTACAAGGGTGAATTCCTGTTTGCTGTTACATTTCATGTTATTGGCTAAGTATATATGCATATGTTCTGTGTATGAAGTATATTGAAGTGTGTTTCTGGTGACGTGTGTGTGTCATCAGGAGTCAGCGTTCATTGGCTGGGTGACTTTGTGTTTGTGGAGAGCGGATTGGGCGTCAGACTGAAGTTCGACATGGACAACACCGTCTACCTGACCGTTACCGCAGAACACCTCGCGGCCACTAGAGGGCTTTGCGGAGTTTACAACAACAACCCAGATGGTACGAACGTTTTGCTTGGTTTGGAAAGATTCCATGAATAAAGTTAACAAATTCTGGCATATTGTATCCTTTCTACTGCATTTTTAGTGTGTGTTTTCATGCATTCCTACACTGAAAAGAAACTATTTTCACACAGAAATTGTGTAACATTGAGTTGAACATAAAATTTTGGAGTTAAAAGGATTAAATATTGTTTCAATGTAAAAATTCTTTGTTCTATATACAATTTTGAAAAAAATATGTCATGCATTTGCAATGTTTTTCATGCATTGTGCAATGCAACATTTTTATTTTGTACAGATGACTTCACTACCAGCGGTGGAAGTGTGTCTCAGTACGCCGCCAGTTTCGGAAACTCATGGCGCGTACAAGATCAGCAAGGCCAGGTTGGACACGACGTCTTTAAGTATTTAGAAACAATTGATAGATCAAAAAAAGAGGGCAGTAAGGCTACTAAATAGAATAGCTATGTTTGCATAATCAAGTATTTAAAAAACGTCCTTATACCCTGTTTTGGATGTTATTCACAAAGTAATCTTCCACATAGAACTAGTGCACTTCATAGTATCCCAAAGCAGTGGTTTTCAGACTGGGCTGTTTGCTAGTCTGTGGGTCTGTGAAAATGTTTATTGTAAAAATAAATAAATAATAAAAACTAAGATAAAAATAAATACATTTTAATCCAATTAAATTAATAAAATAAATACATAGACTAAAATAATTAAACAAGCAAATAAAAAATTAGATTAGACTAATTAAAATTAGACTAACATAAATAATACAAACTAAGATTAAAATAAATAAATAAATAATTAATTAAAATAACATTAAAATAACAAAAATTAGATTAAAATTCATAAATTATTAAAATGTTTAAAATAAATCAAAATTAGATGAAAATAAATAAAACTAAGATTAAAATTATTTATTTATTTAAAATATATGTAGACCATATATTTATAAATATGAATATATAAATACACAAATTAATTAAAATTAGATTAACATAATTTAATAAATAAATGCAACTTATATTAAAATAAATGATATCAAAATAAATCAAATCAAATAAAAATAAATAAAAAACAAAAACATTACATTACATTAAAATAAACAAATAGATAATACAGTACAGTACTATATTGAGTAGAAAAGAAACTTAATAATGTAACTTAATAGACCTAAATATTTTCCAAATAGTATTTTACAGATTTTTTTCACAGAGTAAAGTGGGTTTTTGTACATGAAAAAACCAACAAACATGTGGCTACCCTTTAAACTTTAGGATGATCATATTTTGGGGCAACTAAAAGATTGAAACATCATTATATTCTTATCATTACAATAACAAGCTGTAATAATTACTGCCATATGGACATGTTTTGACACACTCATCTCTTCCTGATTGTAATTCATTTTTAATAACATTAAAACATGCATTTCTGTGAAGCTGCTTGAATTGTGAATTGTGAAATGTGCAACACAAACATCCTTGAATTGAGCTGAGTTGTGTTGTTGTGGTGTGTAACACAGGTGTGTAGTGATGCTGCTGAGTTGTGTTGTTGTGGTGTGTAACACAGGTGTGTAGTGATGCTGCTGAGTTGTGTTGTTGTGGTGTGTAACACAGGTGTGTAGTGATGCTGCTGAGTTGTGTTGGTGTGGTGTGTAACACAGGTGTGTAGTGATGCTGCTGAGTTGTGTTGTTGTGCTGTGTAACACAGGTGTGTAGTGATGCTGCTGAGTTGTGTTTTTGTGCTGTGTAACACAGGTGTGTAGTGATGCTGCTGAGTTGTGTTGTTGTGGTGTGTAACACAGGTGTGTAGTGATGCTGCTGAGTTGTGTTGTTGTGCTGTGTAACACAGGTGTGTAGTGATGCTGCTGAGTTGTGTTTTTGTGCTGTGTAACACAGGTGTGTAGTGATGCTGCTGAGTTGTGTTGTTGTGGTGTGTAACACAGGTGTGTAGTGATGCTGCTGAGTTGTGTTGTTGTGTTGTGTAACAGGTGTGTAGTGATGCTGCTGAGTTGTGATGTTGTGTTCTGTAACACAGGTGTGTAGTGATGCTGCTAAGTTGTGTTGTTGTGGTGTGTAACACAGGTGTGTAGTGATGCTGCTGAGTTGTGTTGTGTAAAACAGTCGTGTAGTGATGCTGCTGAGTTGTGTTGTTGTGCTGTGTAACACAGGCGTGTAGTGATGCTGCTGAGTTGTGATGTTGTACTGTGTAACACAGGTGTGTAGTGATGCTGCTAAGTTGTGTTGTTGTGGTGTGTAACACAGGTGTGTAGTGATGCTGCTGAGTTGTGTTGTTGTGCTGTGTAACACAGGCGTGTAGTGATGCTGCTGAGTTGTGTTGTTGTGGTGTGTAACACAGGTGTGTAGTGTTGCTGCTGAGTTGTGTTGTTGTGTTGTGTAACACAGGTGTGTAGTGATGCTGCTGAGTTGTGTTGTTGTGGTGTGTAACACAGGTGTGTAGTGATGCTGCTGAGTTGTGTTGTTGTGGTGTGTAACACAGGTGTGTAGTGATGCTGCTGAGTTGTGTTGTTGTGTTGTGTAACAGGTGTGTAGTGATGCTGCTGAGTTGTGATGTTGTGTTGTGTAACACAGGTGTGTAGTGATGCTGCTAAGTTGTTTTGTTGCGGTGTGTAACACAGGTGTGTAGTGATGCTACTGAGTTGTGTTGTTGTGTAATACAGGTGTGTAGTGATGCTGCTGAGTTGTGTTGTTGTGTTGTGTAACACAGGTGTGTGTAGTGATACTGCTGAGTTGTGTTGTTGTGTTGTATAACACAGGTGTGTAGTGATGCTGCTGAGTTGTGTTGTTGTGTTGTGTTACACAGGTGTGTAGTGATGCTGCTGAGTTGTGTTGTTGTGTTGTGTAACAGGTGTGTAGTGATGCTGCTGAGTTGTGATGTGTTGTGCAACACAGGTGTGTAGTGATGCTGCTTAGTTGTGTTGTTGTGGTGTGTAACACGGGTATGCAGTGATGCTTCTGAGTTGTGTTGTTGTGTAAAACAGGTGTGTAGTGATTCTGCTGAGTTGTGTTGTTGGGTTGTGTAACACAGGTGTGTGTAGTGATGCTGCTGGGTTGTGTTGTTGTGTTGTGTAACACAGGTGTGTAGTGATGCTGCTGAGTTGTGTTGTTGTGTTGTGTAACACAGGTGTGTGTAGTGATGCTGCTGAGTTGTGTTGTTGTGTTGTGCAACACAGGTGTGTAGTGATGCTGCTGAGTTGTGTTGTTGTGCTGTGTAACACAGGTGTGTAGGGATGCTGCTGAGTTGTGTTGTTGGGTTGTGTAACAGGTGTGTAGTGATGCTGCTGAGTTGTGTTGTTGTGTTGTGTAACACAGGTGTGTAGTGATGCTGCTGAGTTGTGTTGTTGTGTTGTGTAACACAGGTGTGTAGTGACGCTGCTGAGTTGTGTTGTTGTGGTGTGTAACACAGGTTTGTAGTGATGCTGCTGAGTTGTGTTGTTGTGATGTGTAACACAGGTGTGTAGTGATGCTGCTGAGTTGTGTTGTGTAACAAGTGTGTAGTGATGCTGCTGAGTTGTGTTGTGAAACAGGTGTGTAGTGATGCTGCTGAGTTGTGTTGTTGTGTTGTGTAACACAGGTGTGTAGTGATGTTGCTGAGTTGTGTTGTTGTGGTGTGTAACAGGTGTGTAGTGATGCTGCTGAGTTGTGATGTTGTGTAACACAGGTGTGTATTGATGCTGCTGAGTTGTGTTGTTGTGTTTTGTAACACAGGTGTATGTAGAGATGCTGCTGAGTTGTGTTGTTGTGTAACACAGGTGTGTAGTGATGCTGATGAGTTGTGTTGTTGTGTTGTGTAACACAGGTGTATGTAGTGATGCTGCTGAGATGAGTTGTGTAACAGGTGTGTAGTGATGCTGCTGAGTTGTGTTGTTGTGTTTTGTAACACAGGTGTATGTAGAGATGCTGCTGAGTTGTGTTGTTGTGTAACACAGGTGTGTAGTGATGCTGATGAGTTGTGTTGTTGTGTTATGTAACACAGGTGTATGTAGTGATGCTGCTGAGTTGTGTTGTTGTGTTGTGTAAAACAGGTGTGTAGTGATGCTGCTGAGTTGTGTTGTTGTGTTGTGTAACACAGGTGTGTAGTGATGCTGCTGAGTTGTGTTGTTGTACTGTGTAACACAGGTGTGTAGTGATGCTGCTGAGTTGTGTTGTTGTGTTGTATAACACAGGTGTGTAGAGATGCTGCTGAGTTGTGTTGTTGTGTTGTTTAACACAGTCGTGTAGTGATGCTGCTGAGTTGTGTTGTTGTGTTGTGTAACACAGGTGTGTAGTGATGCTGCTGAGATGTGTTGTTGTTTTGTGTAAAACAGGTGCGTAGTGATGCTGCTGAGATATGTTGTTGTGTTGTGTAAAACAGGTGTGTAGTCATGCTGCTGAGTTGTGTTGTTGTGTTGTGTAAAACAGGTTTGTAGTGATGCTGCTGAGTTGTGTTGTTGTGTTGTGTAACACAGGTGTGTAGTGATGCTGCTGAGTTGTGTTGTTGTGTTGTGTAACACAGGTGTGTAGTGATGCTGCTGAGTTGTGTTGTTGTGTTGTGTAACACAGGTGTGTAGTGATGCTGCTGAGTTGTGTTGTTGTGTTGTTTAACACAGTCGTGTAGTGATGCTGCTGAGTTGTGTTGTTGTGGTGTGTAACACAGGTGTGTATTGATGCTGCTGAGTTGTGCTGTTGTGTTGTGTAACACAGGTGTGTGTAGTGATGCTGCTGAGTTGTGTTGTTGTGTTGTGTAACACAGGTGTGTAGTGATGCTGCTGAGTTGTGTTGTTGTGTTGTGTAACACAGGTGTATGTAGAGATGCTGCTGAGTTGTGTTGTTGTGTAACACAGGTGTGTAGTGATGCTGATGAGTTGTGTTGTTGTGTTATGTAACACAGGTGTATGTAGTGATGCTGCTGAGTTGTGTTGTTGTGTTGTGTAAAACAGGTGTGTAGTGATGCTGCTGAGTTGTGTTGTTGTGTTGTGTAACACAGGTGTGTAGTGATGCTGCTGAGTTGTGTTGTTGTACTGTGTAACACAGGTGTGTAGTGATGCTGCTGAGTTGTGTTGTTGTGTTGTATAACACAGGTGTGTAGAGATGCTGCTGAGTTGTGTTGTTGTGTTGTTTAACACAGTCGTGTAGTGATGCTGCTGAGTTGTGTTGTTGTGTTGTGTAACACAGGTGTGTAGTGATGCTGCTGAGATGTGTTGTTGTTTTGTGTAAAACAGGTGCGTAGTGATGCTGCTGAGATATGTTGTTGTGTTGTGTAAAACAGGTGTGTAGTCATGCTGCTGAGTTGTGTTGTTGTGTTGTGTAAAACAGGTTTGTAGTGATGCTGCTGAGTTGTGTTGTTGTGTTGTGTAACACAGGTGTGTAGTGATGCTGCTGAGTTGTGTTGTTGTGTTGTGTAACACAGGTGTGTAGTGATGCTGCTGAGTTGTGTTGTTGTGTTGTGTAACACAGGTGTGTAGTGATGCTGCTGAGTTGTGTTGTTGTGTTGTTTAACACAGTCGTGTAGTGATGCTGCTGAGTTGTGTTGTTGTGGTGTGTAACACAGGTGTGTAGTGATGCTGCTGAGTTGTGCTGTTGTGTTGTGTAACACAGGTGTGTGTAGTGATGCTGCTGAGTTGTGTTGTTGTGTTGTGTAACACAGGTGTGTAGTGATGCTGCTGAGTTGTGTTGTTGTGTTGTGTAACACAGGTGTGTAGCGATGCTGCTGAGTTGTGTTGTTGTGTTGTGTAACACAGGTGTGTAGCGATGCTGCTGAGTTGTGTTGTTGTGTTGTGTAACACAGGTGTGTAGTGATGCTGCTGAGTTGTGTTGTTGTGTTGTGTAACACAGGTGTGTAGTGATGCTGCTGAGTTGTGTTGTTGTGTTGTGTTGTGTAACACAGGTGTGTAGCGATGCTGCTGAGATGTGTTGTTGTGTTGTGTAACACAGGTGTGTTTAGTGATGCTGCTGAGTTGTGTTGTTGTGTTGTGTTGTGTAACACATGTGTGTAGCGATGCTGCTGAGTTGTGTTGTTGTGTTGTGTAACACAGGTGTGTTTAGTGATGCTGCTGAGTTGTGTTGTTGTGTTGTGTAACACAGGTGTGTAGCGATGCTGCTGAGTTGTGTTGTTGTGTTGTGTAACAAAGGTGTGTAGTGATGCTGCTGAGTTGTGTTGTTGTGTTGTGTAACACAGGTGTGTAGTGATGCTGCTGAGTTGTGTTGTTGTGTTGTGTAACACAGGTGTGTAGTGATGCTGCTGAGTTGTGTTGTTGTGTTGTGTAACACAGGTGTGTAGTGATGCTGCTGAGTTGTGTTGTTGTGTTGTGTTGTGTAACACAGGTGTGTAGCGATGCTGCTGAGATGTGTTGTTGTGTTGTGTAACACAGGTGTGTTTAGTGATGCTGCTGAGTTGTGTTGTTGTGTTGTGTAACACAGGTGTGTTTAGTGATGCTGCTGAGTTGTGTTGTTGTGTTGTGTAACACAGGTGTGTAGCGATGCTGCTGAGTTGTGTTGTTGTGTTGTGTAACACAGGTGTGTAGCGATGCTGCTGAGATGTGTTGTTGTGTTGTGTAACACAGGTGTGTTTAGTGATGCTGCTGAGTTGTGTTGTTGTGTTGTGTAACACAGGTGTGTTTAGTGATGCTGCTGAGTTGTGTTGTTGTGTTGTGTAACACAGGTGTGTAGCGATGCTGCTGAGTTGTGTTGTTGTGTTGTGTAACACAGGTGTGTAGCGATGCTGCTGAGTTGTGTTGTTGTGTTGTGTAACACAGGTGTGTAGTGATGCTGCTGAGTTGTGTTGTTGTGTTGTGTAACAGGTGTGTAGCGATGCTGCTGAGTTGTGTTGTTGTGTTGTGTAACACAGGTGTGTAGTGATGCTGCTGAGTTGTGTTGTTGTGTTGTGTAACAGGTGTGTAGCGATGCTGCTGAGTTGTGTTGTTGTGTTGTGTAACACAGGTGTGTAGCGATGCTGCTGAGTTGGGCCACAGCTGTGATCTCTCGAGTGACGTTTCTCTACGCCGCGACGCAGAAACATCATGTCATCGTCTGAAAGAAAACCCCTTCTCACACTGCCATCACCAGGTCAGATTATAATAATAATATAATAATAATATGTTACATTTTTAAAGCGCTTTTCTGGGTACTCAAAGCACTCTACATAGGGGAAATCTAAAGATTACAGGAAACTTACACTAGATCGATTAACACGCTTCCTGATCCGTGTTGGGAAAAGTAATGCATGACAATATTGTGTTACTACCTTAAGCCTGTTTTATGCTTCTGCGTGAAATCGACGGCGTACCCCCGCAGACCCCTCTGCGTCGCCGTGAACCCCTCCGCCGTAGCTCGACGTGCACCTCCAAAAAATTGTAACTACGCGCCGAGGCGATGCAGACCACAAGGGCTGTGATTGGTCAGATGCACGCGATGCAACTCAACCTGACGAAGAACCATAAAACGGCCACGACGCCGTAGGAGTGACGGCGCAGCTACGCCGTGGAGTTGACGCAGAAGCATAATGAGGCCTTTAAAAGTAACAAAGTGCATTACTTAGTTACCTTTTTATAAAAGTAATCTGTTACGTTATGATTTATTACTTTTTCGTCTCTTTTTTTCATCTCTGCTGGGCTTATTGTTGTTTTTTATAACAAAAAAGTTATATTTTTGGGCAAATGTAAAGACCTTTTCACACTAAAAGTGTAATAATAATCCTCAGGCTGAAGGAAATGCAGATTCACTGCTGTACAGTAGAGGGCGCCGCTCAAACAAACCTTCAGCTGCTGTTATTCTGGATAACGCAAGAATAGGATCCGTATACACTTAATTTACCAATAAAAACAAAAACATCTATAGTCATATTTTGCTTATGGTTAACTGATTCATCGAAGGTCAGAAGCAAGTACGTTGGTCAATAAAGTGAGATTAGATGCATAAAAATTTATGTTTTTCTAACATATTTAGGTATTGGAGGTTTGCATAGTATTTTGAATCTGCATTTCATTAATTTTGAGGAATATTTAATCTTTTTTTGTGCAAGTGAGTCCAGAGTGAGACTCATTTACAAATGAGTAAATGCTCAGATTTAGTCTAGAACTACAATAACCATCCTTATTTAAATAAGTAACTCAGATATTTTCTTGTAAATTTTAAAATGCGTTACTTTACTAGTTACTTGCAAAAAGTAATCTGATTACAGTTTGTAACTCAAGTTACTTGTAATGAGTGACTCTCAACACTGTTCCTGACTAACGTCTGGCCCTTCGCTCAGGTGGATCCCGGCCCGTATATCGACACGTGTCTGTATCTGTTCTGCAGTCTGGATGTGAACGAGAGAGAGACGGCGGTGTGCGATACGCTAGCCAGCTACGTGCGCGAGTGTGCGACGCAACACGTCATCATCCGCTGGAGGGCCGCCGGCTTCTGTGGTAATAATTATAATATTTACTTCCTCCTAAACTGACTTCTGTTGCCGCTAATAAAATTGTCATAATATAGTTTAAAATATAAAAACAAAAGCTAATCATTAAAATAGTAAATAAAAAAAATATTTTATATATATGGATTTTACTAAATATAAAAAAGGTAGATTTCTTAAAGTTGAACCAAGTTTTGTGGCATCAAAAAATTACTTTGAAATCATTAAAGCTGCCGAAAAAATTGTTTAAAGTTTAAATGTAATTTTTTTTATTTTTTTTTATGTATTTCAAATACATGTATTATAGATACATGGATAAAAATAGTTAAGAATTTTAAAAATAGATAAAAATAGGTGAACAAGAGAAATAAGGCAATATCTCTCTCGACTAAATAAAAATGAAATGAGCTTAAAATAAATAAATGATTAAAATAAATACATTAAATTACATTAAAAGAAATAAAAAACATTAAATTACATTAAAATAAAATTAGATTAAATTCATTAATAATTAAAAAGTTTAAAATGAATATATTTAAATTAAATTAACATAACTTATTAATTTATTTGAAATAAATACATAGATTAAAATAAATAAATAAATAATACAAATCACATAAAAATAAATTAGATTAAAATAAATAAATGATTAAAATAAATCAATACAAATATATATATATATATATATATATATATATATATATATATATATGAATATTTCTCTCTTTCTAAGCATGCTACATGTATTGTGTTTATTTACAATTTGCAAAGGTAAAAGCACAATAAAATCTTCTGTGTTTGCGTCGGCAGAGCGTGTTTGTCCGCGCGGTCAGGTGTTCTCGGACTGCGTGTCGTCCTGTCCCGCGAGCTGCTCGTCTCCCGGTCCTCCGGCGTCGGCTCAGTGTCGGGACGAGTGTGTGGGGGGGTGTGAGTGTCCCCCGGATCTGGTCCTGCACGCGGGTCAGTGTGTGCGACGGGTCGACTGTCCCTGCTTCCACCGGCGCCGCACATACAGCGCAGGAGACGCCATCAGACAGAGGTGCAACACATGGTGGGTCCAACGGCACCACACACTGTGTAGCCTAATATTATAAACACGTGATATGCATGTGCATGTGTCACCGTTTTCACAGATTCAAGTTTTTGAAGTTTACACAGAGATGATAGCGTTCTCAAAACAAATTCAGAAATAGAAACGACTTGTGGAGGTTGACGAAACGACTGATACCAGTTCGCATGGATCCGCAGAAACGACAAAAAATGTTTTATTATGCTGCCGGACAAGTAATTTGGAGTGATTAAAATAATTAAAAGACTATGCGTCTGCGTACATACATATACAGTCACACACAAACTACTTTTTTACTAGTGTGTGCAGGACACTATAATTCATTTATGTAAGTGAGAGCAAAATAAAGTAAACTGTGACATATTATACCCAAAAATTTCTTCATACAGTGACTACCAGTAAAATGTATAAAAATGTTTTGCTGAAGTGTTTTTTCTTTAATAACTAATGCACCTTTTTACACCACAGACTGAACAACATGAAGCATTGCTTGGTAACTGGTTGAGCTAAACTGGTATTATCTAATTGCGTAGTTAAATTTAACAGCTGACAGATATTCAACATAATTCATGTGTGAGAGTCTAACAGAAGGACGGACAAAACCAGTGAAATATCAACTGAGTTCATAACTCTGAGTTCTTGTCATATCATTTTCTAAACTACAGTGAATAAACTGTGATAATGTGAGAAATGTTGATTTCGGAAGAAATTTTTGTTTGACTGTATTTCACATAATATTCATGTGCACACAGTCACGTTTTCACAGATTCACGTTGTTTCACGTAAATTCACGTAAACATGAAGTTTACACAGAGATGATAACGTTTTCAAATATTTGTCAAAACTTGCACCTTGTTGGAACCTGTTTCTGAGTTTGCATTCTCGAGCCTCCAAACACTGGTGTGTGCAAATGAGCAGCTAGAACACATTAAAAGTGTTTTGTTTTCTGTGAGAACGGTGTCGTGTTAGCGGCCGCTAAGTTAATAACTAATGATCTTTGCAATGGAAGTGAATCAATCAAAACTAACTTTAGCTGGACAATAACTTTAGCTGCTGTAAAGCCAAAACAATCTCTGATACTTTAATTTCCTATTATCACTGTAAAGCTGCTTTGAAACAATCTATATTGTTAAAACGCTATTTAATTGAAGGTGACTTGACTTGAAGGTTCCAGTTTCGTTCTCACCATAGACTGTAAAAAAATATGTACGTAGTGTACATGACGTCACTCGTAGTGTTTCAGAAGAGCGTTTTGAAGCCCAAAGTGGGCGGAGCCGGCCGTTGCCATCTTGGAAGTGTGTCACTCCCGGATAAAAGAAAATGTGTAGAGGCGCATTAGCTGAGGTGACGTGACGCTAACGCTAGCAGACAAATGGCTAGCAGTGACATCAGCGGCAATCAAGGGTGTAATCCATCAGCCGGAAACTAAAGCTTCCCGGGAGCCGCCATTGTAGCAGAACTTCACCTGCTGTTAGCATTCCTCTGACTCCCGTTCATTTTGGCGTCACTTTGACAGCGAATAACTTTACATCTGAGGTGTCCAAAGACTTCATTTGTCCATTATTTATTTCTAAAGAAACACGACAATATATAAAAGGCTCCATTACTTTGTATCTTACGTTATGGCCCCGTAGAAGCCGTTTTTGTAAAAATAGGCAAACGATTGCGTCACAACCACGCGACTATCTGTCGCACAGTAAAGAAATTGCCATATAGACAGGGGGAGAAGCTCGCAGGCAATCTTTAATTGTCTATGAGGCAATCAGGGGGACATAGAGGCATAAAGTCAAGGGAGAAGCCCATAGACAGAGAGTCCATAAAAGCAACGGGACAAAATATTTCAACAACGTGTTTGAGGAATTAGGTGATTCAGATTTGTCTTGGCACAGCTACTAGAAGATTTAAAACTGTCAGACTGTTGTCAAGCTCAGTTTGAGCCTGCACAGTCGCTCAGACATCAGGAAGGAAGTGCAATAATCGGCTTCAGTCTTCTCCGTTGAAATCAATGGGGTCGCTGTGTCCATTTCTTTTACTGTTTATGGCGGCAATCCACCTGTCACTCAAGTTGCGACACCCTTAATTATGCAGAACTTTAAGGCTTAATATAATTTAAATGGATGAGTCATAAAAAAATCACCCCTTCACAGTTTTCATGAAGGCCAAAATTAGCTATACAGACCAAAACCACTTTTTGCACCAGACTGTAAACATGTTTTTTTCTGCTGTAAAGTTGGGAATTTTAACATGGAGGTCTATGGGATTAAGACTCTTCTGCAGCCAGTCTCTAGTGGCCAGTCGAGGAACTGCAGTTTAAGTCACTTCAGTGTTGGATTCAAGAGAGAGCCCGAAAGGTTGCCGCTTGGTCCTCACTGGTGTGTGTGTGTGTTGTAGTGTGTGTGGAGCTGGTCAGTGGGAGTGTTCTGGAGAGAGATGTGAAGCTCAGTGCACTGTGATCGGAGCGATGCACGTCACAACATTCGACCAGAAGAGATTCAGCCTTCAGAGCGGAGACTGCCAGTTCACAGCCGTCGAGGTCAGTCACTGAGGAACACACGAGTGTGTGTGTGTGTGTGTGTGTGTGTGTGTGTGTGTGTGTGTGTGTGTGTGTGTGTGTGTGTGTGTGTGTGTGTAAGGATTTGAGATCATCTGTGTGTGTGCAGGATTTCGTGGACCAGAAGCTGGGCGTGGACATCAGTGCAGGACAGTGTTCAGGAGGAGCTGGGTGTCTGAGAGAGCTGAGGGTCACTGCGCTAAAGACTACACTCACACTCACCGACTCAGGTCATACATCTCTCTATTCATCTGTCCATCCGTCTCTGCTCTCTTCATCCATCCATCCTGCTGTCTTTCCATCCATCCATCCTGCTATCTTTCCATCCATCCATCCATCCATCCATCCATCCATCCCGCTGTCTTTCCATCCATCCATCCATCCCGCTGTCTCTCCATCCATCCATCCATCCATCCATCCATCCATCCATCCATCCTACTGTCTTTCCATCCATCCATCCATCCATCCATCCATCCCACTGTCTTTCCATCCATCCATCCATCTCTCTTTATCCATCCGTCCATCCCGCTGTCTTTCCATCCATCCATCCCGCTGTCTTTCCATCCATCTATCCATCCATCCATCCCACTGTCTCTCCATCCATCCATCCATCTCTCTTTATCCATCCGTCCATCCATCCATCCATCCATCCATCCTGCTGTCTCTCCATCCATCCATCCATCTCTCTTTATCCATCCATCCATCCATCTCTTTTCTCTTCATCCATCCATCCATCCATCCAGCCCTCCATCCATCCATCTATCCATCCATCCTTCTTTCTCTCCATCCATCCATCCATCCATCCTGCTGTCTCTCCACCCATCCATCCATCATCCATCCATCCATCCATCCATCCATCCACCCATCCATCCTACTGTCTCTCATCCATCCATCCATCCTGCTGTCTCTCTATCCATCCATCCATCCATCCATCCTGCTGTCTCTCCATCCATCCATCCATCCATCCATGCATCCATCCTACTGTCTCTCAATCAATCCATCTGTCTCTTTTCTCTTCATCCATCCATCCATCCATCCATCCTGATGTCTCTCCATCCATCCATCCATACATCCATCCTGCTGTCTCTCTATCCATCCATCCATCCATCCTGCTGTCTCTCCATCCATCCATCTGACTCTTTTCTCTTCATCCATCCATCCATCCATTCATCCATCCGTCGACCCATCCATTCTTGATCCATCCATAGTAAGTTTAATTTGATTTAATTAATAATTTTGATTTATTATTTTGTCTAGATGATTTTTGTCTATTTATTTTATCTAGTCCATTCATTCATTCATTCATTCATTCATTTTATCTCTTCTAGATCTTTTATTTTTATTCAAATGCTTATGTATTTCATTTCACTCTAGTTACTTTTATCTTCCACAAAGCTTTACAATACAATATAAAACAGATATTGCCACAAGAACATAAAACAGCATACCAAAACTCGATAAGAAGACTGTAGATCTGTAACCTTAGGTTCAGTGCTGGTGAACGGCCAGCGAGAGCTTCTGCCGGTGATCACAGGAGATCTGATGGTCCGAAAGGCTTCCTCTAGTGTTCTGCTGGTCCAGGCGTTCGGGGCTCGACTGATGTGGCATCTGGACGGGCCTCTTCTCCTCATCACCCTACAGCCGGGGTTTGCTCATAAGGTACCACAACAGCACACAAAACTCTTTACTTATTTAAAGATTCTATTAATAGAATATGGATTCTAAAGGCCCGTTCATACCAAGGAGGATAACGATAAAGATATAGTTCTAAAAATCGTTCTCAATATTAAAGGGGTGGTTGATTGTGACTTCACTTTTTCTAACTTTAGTTAGTGTGTAATGTTGCTGGTTGAGCATAAACAACATCTGCAAAGTTACGACGCTCAAAACTCAAAGCAAAGGGAGATATTTTATTTTACAGAAATCACTTTTTAAGGACTACAACAAACGACTGATAGGGACTACACAAGCTTCCTCCCGGGTTAGTGACATCACAAACCCTAAAATTTACATAAACCCTGTCTGGCAAAAAAGAGCTCTATATGTCTCTGCTAAGAACGAGCTGTTGAAGCTCCGCCCTCTGTGCCGGGAGTAGTAGCTCATTTGCATTTAAAGACCCCACACACAAAACGACGCATTTTTGCTCACCCTCAAAAAAATTGAAATTTTAACATGCTATAAAAAATTATCTCCACTAACCGAGGAAGAAGTATCTAAACTTCTCCTCTCCAGTCATCCTACCACCTGCCCTCTAGACCCCATCCCCTCCCACCTTCTACAAGCCATCTCTCCCACACTTCTACCAACACTCACACACGTCATCAACTCATCCCTCCATACTGGCATTTTTCCTACAGCATTTAAGCAGGCTCGGGTTACTCCACTGCTTAAAAAAACAACATTAAACACATCACTTTTAGAGAATTACAGACCTGTCTCTCTCCTACCATTCATTGCGAAAACACTTGAACGAGTTGCTTTCAACCAAGTATCATCTTTCCTGTCTCTGAACAACCAGCTCGATGTCAACCAATCTGGCTTCAAGAAAGGGCATTCAACCGAGACCGCATTACTGTCGGTCACAGAAGCCCTGCGAGTTCAGTGCTTGGACCCCTCCTCTTCTCCATTTACACCACATCATTGGGACCCATCATACAGGCACATGGTTTCTCTTACCATTCCTATGCTGATGACACCCAGCTCTACCTCTCATTTCAACCAGATGATCCCACAGTAGCTGCACGAATCTCAAGCTGTCTGGCGGACATCTCGGCATGGATGAAGGAACATCACCTGCAGCTCAACCTGACAAAGACTGAGCTTCTCGTTCTCCCTGCCAATCCGTCTCTACAGCACGACTTCACTATCAAGCTAGATTCCTCCTCATCAAGGTCGGTCAGAAATCTCGGAGAAATATTTGATGACCGGCTGTCCTTTACAGACCACATTACAAAGACAGCTCGATCATCCAGGTTTGCAATGCACAACATCAGGAAGATCAGGCCTTTCCTAACTGAGCATGCAACACAACTTCATGCCCAGGCCCTGGTTATTTCTAAGCTTGATTACTGCAATGCTCTTCTAGCTGGACTTCCAGCATGTGCAACTAAACCCTTACAAATGATCCAGAATGCTGCTGCTCGTCTTGTCTACAACGAGCCCAAAAGGGCCCACGTCACTCCTCTGTTCATCTCCCTGCGTGGGCTACCACTCGCTGCTCGCATCAAGTTCAAGGCGCTGACACTTGCTTACAGATTGACCACTTGTCAGGTCCCTCCTACTTTCACTCGCTCCTACGGGTCTAAATCCCTACCAGAAGCCTACGATTGGTCAATGAGAGACGGCTCGTGGTACCATCACAGCGAGGCTCAAAATCACTCTCCAGAACATTCTCATTCACGGTTCCATGCTGGTGGAATGATCTACCCACCCTCATCCGGAATGCAGAATCCCTGACAGCATTCAAAAGCAACTGAAAACTCATCTCTTCCGTGAGCACTTAACCTAAAAAAATAAAAAATAAATAAAAATCTTGAAATCTTCGCTTGTCTGGTTTATGCTACTCTGAGCAATGTTTGAACTTTGTATTCTGAGCACTTCTTGTGTTGTTTTTGCCTCTCCACGATGACTTGCTTGGTTTAATCCTCAAATGTAAGTACCACCCCTTTAAAAAATAACAGAGTTCACACCATAGCTATAACGATAACAATATTGAGAAACGATATCTTTGAGATCACTTTTGGAACAAATTTTTTTCCAGCTGTTGAATGATAAAACACTGACAGCCAACCAGAATCCCTTCTAATTAAAGGGCTCACGCATTTAAAATGTCAAACGACATTGTGGAGAAGTTAATCGCAGAGGTACAGAAAAATCCACCAGTGTTTGACAAGTCAAGCCCCTTTTCAACAAACTAGATATGGAAAACAATCGTTCATACCATCAGAATAAATGATGAGAAGTTTTACCACAGGTTTCCAGCGCTCATTTTGGCAATGTCTTGCTTCCTTTGTAGTTGTGGTGAAAAAGACTAGGTGTTGTTTTAATTCCACTATATTGACTTTGTCAGCTAAATTCCCTGTTAGATAATTGGATCGATTACACTAACTTCACTCAAAACAAAGCAGGCTGAGGACATCGCCTGGTTAAAGCCGTGTAAATGCAACAAGAACAGCAAAAACAAGATGTTCAATGACGTTGTACACACTTTGAAACCGCATATAAACTGAAACCCAAAATAAACAAACCGTTATCATTCGTTGGTAAGGTAGCAAATATAATTATCATTAAAGTTATAGTTATAGTTATCATTCTTGGTGTGGACACAAATATATTTATCATTAAAGTTATCGTTTTAGTTATCATTCTTGGTGTGGACACAAAAATACTGCCCTACAAAGGCAAAGTGCAGTAACTACGCAAACAAAGAAACAGAGAAAAAGGCCTTGAATGTTTTTATACCAGCCAGTCAAACATGTTATGGGTAGATTACTGGTAATGCATCTCCGAAACGGGACATAATTTAACCCAGATATTTTTTCACAAGACAGAACACATGTCATAAAGCCCATTAGAAGTCTTATCTCATTTTTGACCAAATGTGTAGTTACTGCGCTTTGCCTTTGTAGGGCAGAATAGTTATCGTTATAGTTATCGTTCTTTGTGTGAGTGCAAATATAGTTATCGTTATAGTTATCGTTCTTTGTGTGAACGCAAATATAGTTATCGTTATAGTTATCGTTATAGTTATCGTTATAGTTATCGTTCTTTGTGTGAACGCAAATATAGTTATCGTGATAGTTATCGTTATCGTTCTTGGTGTGGACGCAAATATAGTTATCGTTATAGTTATCGTTCTTGGTGTGGACGCAAATATAGTTATCGTTACAGTTATCGTTAAAGTTATCGTTCTTGGTGTGGACGCAAATATAGTTATCGTTATAGTTATCGTTCTTGGTGTGAACGCAAATATAGTTATCGTTACAGTTATCGTTAAAGTTATCGTTCTTGGTGTGGACGCAAATATAGTTATCGTTACAGTTATCGTCACAGTTATCGTTCTTCTTGGTGTGGACGCAAATATAGTTATCGTTATAGTTATCGTTCTTGGTGTGAACTGGCCTTAACAATAGAATTTGGTAGCTGAAGCAAACTCAACTGACAGGTTGGTCATGTGACCGTTTGTTGTGATGTCAGGTTCGAGGATTGTGTGGCACTCTGACCTGGAGTCAGCATGATGATTTCACCACACCCGAGGGTGACGTCGAGAACAGCGTGTCCTCGTTTGCCGCCAAATTCAGAACAGGCTCCTGCCCTTTGCCCTCAGCGATGACCTCTGACCCCTGTGGGACGTACACCCAGCGGAGACAGTACGCAGAGAGTGTGTGCTCTGTGATTCACAGCTCAGTGTTTCAGGTCAGTGTGCTTTGGGCTACATTTCCATTTAAGTCGTGCACAGTACACATTGCAAGATTTTAGTTTTTTGTTTTACCAGAAAAAAACACAACAAATAGAATAGTATAGAATAGAAAAAGTAAGTGCTTGTATTAATTGGTCAGGTGCTGATGGAAAATGTGTGTGTCTTTCAGGCGTGTCATGACGTGGTGGACCGAGAGCCATACATGCGTGTGTGTCTCAGTGAAGTGTGTGGCTGCGACCCGCAGAAGTCGTGCCAATGCACCGTCCTCGGCGCTTATGCCCGTCAGTGTGCCCAGGAGGGGGCGCTGGTCAGCTGGAGAAATCACACATTCTGCTGTAAGAAACACTTTAATGTTAAAGCTGCAGTCGGCAAGTCTGGCAGATTGAGTGGACTTAGGCAAAATTTTGAATGTTTACAACTCTCATGTCCCTCCCCCACTATGAACGAATACCCTCCCACCGAGTTTTCGCTCGTCAGTGCGTGTGCAACAGATTTTCTGTGAACGCGCCCGTCTCATCAGCATCCATCAACACCATGGAGTTTTTGGAGCTAGTCTGATAGCACATACAATAACAGTAGCTTTACTACTGTTCTTACTCTCGTAAGAAAGATAGAGTAGCATTGATTCTTCCAAAAAGCCGAACTTTATGACTTCATCTGGACATGTTTATCCACCTAACGTTACGTTCACACGGATTTCAGTGCAAACAAAGCTAACGAACCTGGCCAACAAGTGCTAACGTTAGCTATCCATACCAACACATTTGGGCAAATATACTTAGATTACTAACATAACACTAAGAAATAAAGTAACTGGTTGATAAAGCACAATTACCTGTCGAGAAGAAATGTTGTAAGCTCTGCATCCAGCTTGAACCCAATTAAATCACGTAAATCTCTCCACCTTTCAAATGCCGATCCGATGTTGATCCTGGTTTATTTACGGGCACGGTCGCTTTCTTTCTTTTCAGCAGGTGTTCTGTTTTCCTGTATTGTTTTGGTCCTTTGCTTCACTGTCGCATGAGAAAATATATTTACATGGTTTTTACATGTTTGACTGTTACAGTATTATTAGGTAACACAGTGTCCTTGTTAAATGTATTACCTATAATAGTAAATTATATGCAACTAAATCAAACCTTAACCCTAAGTGAATGATGTTAATTAATATTACTAAGTACTTAAATGTATCTTAAACTTAATTTCACTGAATATGATAAAAAAAAATTTGCCGACGGCAGCTTTAAGATGTTACACGTTAATATTATTAGTGCTGGGATTAATCGCGATTAATCGCCTCCAAAATAAAAGTTTGTGTTTACATAATACATGTCTGTACTGTGTATAATTATTTTGTATATATAAATACACACACATATGAGACATATGAGAGCTGTTCACATGCGTCCCCAGAGCCAAGAGAAATGTTGATTATAAGTATCAGAAGTATTGATTGTTCAGGTGTGTTCTCCTCTCCTGCAGCGGTGCGGTGCTCTGGAGGACAGGTGTATCAGGAGTGCGGGCGTCCGTGCGGATCGTCCTGTGCCGATCTGTGGAGCGGCTGGAGCTGTGAGGGGGATGAGGGCGAAGGGTACTGTGTGCCAGGGTGTCAGTGTCCGGACGGACTGGCACAGGATAGTCAGGGTCAGTGTGTGCCCGTCCACATGTGTCCCTGCACACACGGAGATCAGATCCATCCCGCGGGAAGCACCAGACTGAAGAACTGCAACACCTGGTAGGAAAAACACAGTTACCGATTCTCACTCATGAGAGGCGACGTGAAGCTTGTTCTGAAGGGTTTAAAGGTCAGGGTGATGAAGGAGTTAAAGCTCAGGGTGATGATGGGGTTAAAGGTCAGGATGATGAAGGGGTTAAAGCTCAGGGGGGTGAAGAGGTTAAAGGTCAGGGTGGTGACGGGGTTAAAGCTCAGGGTGGTGAAGGGATTAAAGCTCAGGTTGGTGAAGGGGTTAAAGGTCATTACAATAATTATATTGTACAGGTATTTACTCCTCATGGTAGTAATATTAGTTTCATTTATGCTTGGTTTTTTTTTCTTTATGCAAAATAGAATTGGTCTGTCTGCCCGTGGTCCCCATCAAGGGTTTTTATGGTGGTGTTGTGAAAAGCTTCATGTCTGTTTTATGGTTCTTTATGGTTTTGGGGGCTGATTTTTATCACCTACACTCTGATAACACAGCAAATATTCATCAGAAAATCACCTTTGTACTCAAACTAATGCTTGTACAGAATGTGGACTAAGGAGGAAAGCACAAAAAAACGAAAAATCACTGACTAACAGAAATGAATGTGAAGAGCGATAAACATCTAGTTTATATTCCTGCTTACATGTTTATTTATGAAATATATCAGTTGTCTTAAATGAAACATTTACATGTTTCTATGATCTGATATTGGAAATAATGTAATTGCATTAATTACCTAGAATTGTACTTTTTCTGAAGACAATATGAGTGATGTTTGCCTGTGCAAAACTCTCCGCTTTAATGTAGCCTAGGGTGTTTTGTGAGGTTGCTAGGGTGTTCTGTGATGTGGCTAGGCTGTTCTGTGAGGTTGCTAGGGTGTTCTGTGAGGTTGTTAGGCTGTTCTGTGATGTTGCTAGCCTGTTCTGTGAGGTTACTAGAGTGTTCTGTGAGGTTGTTAGGGTGTTCTGTGAGGTTGCTAGGGTGTTATATGATGTGGCTAGGCTGTTCTGTGATGTGGCTAGGCTGTTCTGTGAGGTTGCTAGGCTGTTCTGTAAGGTTGCTAGGGTGTTTTATGAGGTTGCTATGCTGTTCTGTGATGTTGCTAGCCTGTTCTGTGAGGTTACTATGGTGTTCTGTGAGGTTTCCAGGGTGTTTTGTGAGGTTTCTAGGGTGTTCTGTGAGGTTGCTAGGGTGTTCTGTGAGGTTGCTAAGGTGTTTTGTGAGGTTTCTAGTGTGCTCTGTGAGGTTGCTAGGGTGTTCTGTGAGGTTGCTAGGCTGTTCTGTGAGGTTACTAGGGTGTTCTGTGAGGTTGCTAGGCTGTTCTGTGATGTTGCCAGCCTGTTCTGTGTGGTTACTATGGTGTTCTGTGAGGTTGCTAGGGTGTTTGTGAGGTTTCTAGGGTGTTATGTGAGGTTGCTAGGGTGTTTTGTGAGGTTGCTAGGGTGTTTTGTGAGGTTTCTAGTGTGTTCTGTGAGGTTGCTTGGGTGTTCTGTGAGGCTGCTAGCGTGTTCTGTGAGGTTGCTAGGCTGTTCTGTGAGGTTGCTAGGGTGTTCTGTGTGGTTACTAGGGTTGTCTGTGAAGTTGCTAGGTTGTTTTGTGAGGTTTCTAGGGTGTTCTGTGAGGTTGCTAGGTTGTTCTGTGAGGTTGCTAGGCTGTTCTGTGAGGTTGCTAGGCTGTTCTGTGACGTTGCGAGGCTGTTCTATGAGGTTGCTAATTTTTTTTGGTTGTTAGGTTGCTAGGGTGCTCTTGGTGGTCACATGTTTGAGAGGTGTGAGGTATCTGATGAAGTCACTCTATGACCCAATGGCTCTGTGTCTCGGGATAGGTTGATTTCATTGCATCTCTTGTGCCTCAGATCAGCCGTCGGCCCTGCGACAGAATCGACAGAATCCTGTGATGTTCACTTAATTTTTTTAGAATTTAGTTTCGACTTTACTTAATCTGACTCCAATTTCAACTGATTATTAAATTTAGATTGTTTTTCTAATTTGGAATCATAGATATTGGTAATTTAGATCTTCGATCATTCTGGATATCCCATACTTTAAATTATTTGTTCATTAGGGACCCGATATCGCATAGAGAATCACGTCGGTCGGTCGGTTAGTGAGCTTTCAGTGACTAGAATCAGAGATAAACAATGTCCTGTACTCTTTCTTTGAGATCTTCTCTCCAGGGGTGCGTTTTATTGTTTTATTGCAGGGTGTTTTGTTCTCAGCTTTTGTCTTAGCAGGAAAGTCAAGTCGTACACAGGTTTATGAAGGCTAGCTAACGTGCTCATCCGATCTTCATGTTCAGTGTGGTAATGTGGAGTTTGAGTCAGAACGATAATGAAACGCAGATTGAGATTGAACATTTATGATGCATTTCCTTAAACATCCACATGTGTGTTTATGAGTAGCTAACGCATTTCTGCATGTGAAACACCTGCTCACACAATTAAAACCAATAGATCTAGAGTAAACATGAAGACAATAGTCAGTATTGTGTTTGTTTGTTGGATCATTTACGAGCAAATCTTTAATGTGTCACACAGCTGTTATTTATTTGAGTGATTCTCTACACCTGTGTTTCCCCTGCTTGGACTTGTTTTTGGGACTGTTTCTCAGCAATTCTTTATGGTGTCACAATAGAGGTGTTTTATCTTGATGATTTGTTTGTTTGTTTGTTTCTATTTAAATGTATTCTATCTAGATTTATTTATTTGATCTTTATTTATTTATTTCTAGAATTATTTATTTTATGTTTATTTTTATTTTTTTAATGTATTTAATAATTTATTTATTTTCTATCTATCTAGATTTATTTAATTATCTTTATTTATTTATTTATTTATTTATTTCTAGATTGATTTGTATATTTGTTTTTTCTATTTTTATGTATTTTAATTTGATCTAATTTATTCGTTTATTGATAAAATTATTTCATTTATTTATTTATATTTATTTTTTATATTCAATTTTATTTTATTCAATCTAGATTTATTTATTATTTTTATATTTCATTTTATTCTACCTAGATTTATTTATTTTTTATTTATGCATCCCACTAAAAATCACCACAACACTAGTTGATTCAAACACATCGAGACTTGATGAAGAAGAGTGACTTTAGTGAAGAGAAAAGATTCTGCAGTATTTTAGGTAAAGACTCTTGATTTTCAGACATCTCTAAGTGAACAGATATTTTTGGGGCTGAAGGTTGAGTGTTTATCAGGCTTTTGTGTTTCTTTAACTGTCAAACACTCGTTATATGTTGACCTTTCTAGCCTCCTCTTCTTCCCTGAAAGAACCCAACAGTGTGTCCTCTGCTTGACCTCCTAACAAAACAAGTGCACATATAATAAAAGAGTAGAGCGCAGAAAGAGATTTATGATGGCTGTGTTGTAAAACAGATTGAAAGCAGATAGAATGAAAGAGAAGAAAACGTGTATTTCCTTAGGATTTTCCTACAGTTTCCTACAGTCTTTGATAAGCGTCACGTTTAGTTCTCAGACTGTTAGTGATGTGATCAAACCTGTAACATCAAGCTTTTGTGCTCCACACATGAATTTCATGTGTCCTCAAATCATGTGTCTAGTTTAACAGACGTATGCCAGTAGTTTTAGTAAACTAGTGCAAAGTTCCCGTGCAAAATCAGTTTGTGTGTGTGTTTTTAGTAATTAATAATAATACATTTTATTTATAATGCACTTTACATTTCAAAGAAATCTCAAATCGCTATGGTAGCATAGAGGTTAAGAACAATTCCCAGAATATAATAAAATCAACAAAGCAATAAAACACCTTAAAAAATAAAAATTTAAAACCATGACTGTTAAAAGGCCTTTAGAAATAAGAAAGTCTTTAGGCCCTTCTTAAAAACCTCCAGAGTTTGTGGGGCCCTTAGGGCCTCTGGGAGGGCATTCCAGAGCCGTGGGGCGACTGCCTGAAAGGCCCTGTCTCCCATGGTGGAGAGTTTTGTCCTTGGTTGGTAGGTAGAGGTGGAGGAGCGGAGGTTTCTTGAGGCGGTGTGCAGGGTGAGGAGTTCACTGAGGTAGGCAGGGGCAGTTCCATGTATGCACTGGTGGGTGAGGAGGCAGATTTTGTACTGAGTTCTGTATTGAATGGGCAGCCAGTGGAGGGATTTCCGGACCGGAGTGATATGATCATATTTGCGCCTCCATGTCAGGACCCGGGCAGCGCAGTTCTGAATATGCTGGAGCTTTTGCAGGCTCCTGGCAGGGGTCCCGACGAGGAGGGCATTACAGTAGTCCAACCTGGAGGAGATAAAGGCATGGATCAACTTCTCAGCATCTGGTTGTGAAAGGGAGGGGCGGAGTTTGGCAATGTTTTCGAGGTGGAGGAAGGAGACCTTACAGAGGTGACGGATGTGAGTGTCAAATGTAAGATTTGAGTCAAGTCTGACTCCAAGGTTGGTAACATAGGTAGACAGGGCATTGTGATGACCAAAAATGGATATACTGCTGAGGGAGGAGGACTGGGTTTGGTGTGGGGTACCAATCAGGATGGCTTCGGTTCTGCTGCTATTTAGTTGAAGAAAGTTGTCAGCCATCCATGCCCCTATCTCCTCCAGGCAAACCTGAAGTGCAGATGGCAGGGCTGAGGGGAGTGTGGAGTCCATTTTTATGTATAGTTGTGTATCGTCTGCATAACAGTGGAATGGAACTTTGTGTTTATGAATGATTTGACCGAGGGGTAGTAAGTAGATGGTAAAAAGGGTTGGACCAAGGACGGACCCTTGTGGCACTCCACAGCTGACTGTGTGGGGGGATGATTGGGACTGTCCTAGAGCCGCATACTCCGTCCTGGCTGTGAGATAGGACTGGAACCAGCTTAGTGTGGTCCCAGAAAGTCCTACCATAGACTGGAGACGGTGAAGCAAGATGTTGTGATCCACGGTGTCAAAGGCGGAAGACAATTCCAGTAGGAGAAGGAGAGATGGTAAGCCCTGGTTTGCAGTCATAAGTAGGTCATTCATGACATGGACCAGGGCTGTCTCGGTGCTGTGTGCTGCCCGAAAGCCAGACTGAAATTTTTCATATATGTTATGGATGCGAAGGTGATTGTGGAGTTGGGTTGCAACAACTTTTTCCAGGACTATGGACAAAAAAGGCAGGTTTGAAATGGGTCTGTAATGAGCCAGGATGTCGGAGTCAAGTGACGGCTTTTTCAGATGGGGGCGGATAACTGCAGTTTTGAGAGCTGGAGGGACCTGACCAGATTTGAGTGACTGGTTGAGGATCTCTGTGATCAGTGGACTGATGGCTGTAATGTTGGATTTTAATAATGATGTGGGGAGAGGGTCCATTGAGCATGTGGAGGTTCTCATACACTTTATAATCGACTCCACCTCTGTCTGAGAAATGCCCGAGAAGACAGAAAATGTGTTTAATGGGTTTGTGGGACTAAATTCGGAGGAGGGTGAAGCTGTGGCAGAGAGGTTGGACCGGATTGAAGCCACCTTGTTGGTGAAAAAGTCCATGAACCTATTGCACTGGTCTGTACTGGTGTCGGAATGTGCATATGTGGGGGGTTTGAGAAGAGAATTTATTGATGCAAACAACTGTTTTGAATTTCCAGTGCACTTTGAGATTTTTTGAGAGAAATATTGAGACCTAGCTGTGATGAGTGCTTTGGAGTATGCTTTTTGGTGTTCGCGGTAGGCCTGTTTATGTACATGTAGGCCACTGGAGGTGAATTTCCGTTCCAGGCGACGGCCACCCGTTTGAATTGTTGGTTTGGTGCGTTTGAGTGCTCATTGTTACAATTAAACAGCAAAAGTTCAGTGACATTTTAATTTGTGCCGGTAAAAAGCAAATACTGATACTGACATAATGACATACAATAAATATGGAAAATTGAACTACAGGATTCAGGGAGCAGAATAAACAGTGAACTCTGAGAAAACGCTACGCTTGAGCAAACGGTTTGTGAATCGGCCACAACAAATGATGGCCGTGAATAAAATATAATATTCATAAGTAAACAGTGTAGCTGACTTAATGTTTAGCTGACAGTGTTTATGTCAGAATGTTTATTTTTAACACAACCTTCTAAGTGCTTCTTTTACCGATATATTTAACAATATCTTTTGCATTTCTAATCCAAACAACCTCATACTGCACTTACTCGTGCCCGTAGCAAGACACCCGCCAAGCCTGAAATCCATCGGACTAACGGTTCGAGAGATATGCGATTAACAGACACACAGACGTTCCTGTAATTTATAGATAGATTTAGTATAATTTAAACATATACATTTCAGTTATTGTCAGGGTAAAACATCTGTATTTGAGCCCTCTCCGCCTGTGTTTGCAGTGTATGTGCGCGTGGCGTGTGGAACTGCACAGATCTCTCGTGTCCTGAAGTCCATCAGTGTCCAGGATCTCTGATCTTCTCTCCGCGATCGTGTCTGAGGACGTGTTCCAGTCCCAACGCTCCTCTGGACGCCTGTGCTGAACCCGTCCACGGCTGTGTGTGTCCGGATGGGACTGTGCTGCTGGTGTGTGTCTGAAACGCCTGCTAAACACACCTTCACACGGCTTGACTTTAGCCAACGAAAATATGTTCTAAGAATGTTACTGTGAAAACATTGTTTCTTAATGTTCTCTGAATGTTCAAAACGTCTAATTTTTTAAATGTTTTTCCTTGGTTACACGAACATTCCATTTTCCAAATGTTGTGGGAATGTTAAATTTGAATGTTCTCTGAACATTCCGAAACAAGTAGAAACATTTAAAAAATATTAGAATGACAACCAACTGACCCGAAACCCTAAAATTATACCTTTTTTTGTCCAGAAAGCTTATTTTATTTCATTTTGATAGTATTTTTTCTATTTTTAATGCAAATGTTTGGGAGATTTTTTGTAAAATTTGTATTTTATTCACCTTTAAATTAGAAGATTTAATCAATCAATAAATAATAAATAAATTGTAATTTAGAAGCACATTCCTCACATTCTCACATTCTCACATTCCTCACATTCACAACTTAAATTCAAAATAACTCTCATTTTCATGCCTAAACCTTTTACTTCAGCTCTAAATATCTTACATTGGGTGTCTTTGACCTCTTGTGGAAAATAAATCATATCAGATGATATTTCATGACTCTAGATGGCCTTATATCTCTATATGGAGTAAATGAGCTGTTCCGCTGGGTCCTAAAGTCAGTTTCTCTTCAATATGCATTCAGATACACATGTAGACGTTATAAATAACTTTTTGGTAAAGTTTTAGCATTTTAAGTTTGAATTTTGAGCATTTTTATGTTTTTCTATGTGTACTGAAGCATTCCTCTCATTCCATTCATTCCTAAGGGGCTCAACATTACCAGCGAGCGAAGGATTTGTTACTTTTTTAAATTTCAACCACAAATCTCCTCGAATCCATTTAATTTGTTTTTCTGTGTACATTAAATATATTAGCTGACATTGATATTAAGCCACAAAACTTAAACATAATTCAATTGGCTGAATTAGCACAACAGACTCACAATTCAAGCAATCAGGAGGCTGAAATAGTCACATTAGTTCTGGCCATTTCTCATTTTAAACCTGGTTTGCACCATTATAACCTTTATCAGTGGATTCATCTTTTTTGTGTCTTCAGGGTGATCAGTGTGTAAAGCCAGACGAGTGTCCATGTCATCACAACGGCAGACTTTATTTCACCAATGACACCATTTCTAAAGACTGCAACACATGGTGAGCAGAAACAACTCCAAACATCTGAAATGAAAGCTTTAGTTACTGAAAACATTACATATAAAAAAGTGTTTATGATGTAAAGCCCAATCCACAACACATAGGGCCAATCACATCTCGATGGACAATAGCCCCGCCCTACTTTTATTCTTGTTCGAGAAGCCGTTTCACTCGGATATACGTACATCACAACAGGGAAGAAAACACTATTGCATCTTCTGTTTCTTGCTCAACAAACAAGTATTCATACTTCAATGAGCTCTGCATTAAATTATTACATTGTTTAAATTAATACATTTTCGTTAACTGTGATTTTGTATATGTACATTTCTGAAATACATAACTTAGACAGTTACATCTGATAACAGATCACTCTAAATTGTAATGTGGACTCATGCACTTTCTGTAAAGCTGCTTTGAAACGATGTGTAATGTGAAAAGCGCTATACAAATAAATGTGAATTGAGTTGAACGCTGACTTTAAACCTGTTGTGTAATTGTGCATTGACAGTGTTTGTGGCGAGCAGCGCTGGCACTGTGGTCAGGCGTTTTGCTCGGGAACGTGCGTGGCCACCGGTGACCCTCACTACATCACGTTTGACGGCCGTCACTTCTCGTTCCTGGGCGACTGCGAGTACGTTCTGGCGCAGGAGTCGAGCGGGCTGTTCAGTGTGAGCGCAGAGAACGTGCCCTGCGGGAGCTCAGGAGTCACCTGCACGAAATCTGTCACGCTGAGCGTCGGGAACACGGCCATACATCTGCTGAGAGGTCACACACACACATGCGCACACACACGCACACGCACACGCACACGCACACACACGCACACGCACACACACACACACGCACACGCACGCATGCACACGCACGCACGCACACGCACACACACACACACACACACACACACACACACACACACGCACACGCACGCATGCACACGCACGCACGCACACGCACACACACACACACACACACACACACGCACACGCACACGCACACGCACGCACGCATGCACGCACACACACACACGCACGCACGCGCACGCACGCACGCACGCACACACACGCACACGCACACTCACACTCACACTCACACACACACGCACGCACGCACACGCACACACACACACACACGCACACGCATGCACGCACGCACACACACATACTGTACAAACACGCACACACGCACATACGCACACACACACACACACACACACACACACATACGCACATACATGCACACACACACACACACACAACACTACAGTTTCAAAAGTTTTAGTACATTTATAGTATTTATTAATATTTTGAATTAATTATTTTCTTTATTTAATTTGCTAATTTAATTCAATTACAATTTAGTAATTTTGTTATGATTTTTGTCATATATATATATATATATATATATATATTTATAATTTATTTAATAAATAATATATTTTTTTTATTATTATAGACTAGATTTTTTTTATGTATCATAAAATGTGTTTTATTAATAACTGCATGTTGATTTATTTTTGCACTACATTGATGTAAAAAAAGGCAATTCAGGTCTGATTGCATCAGATACATGAGATTAATATTTTGACCTCAGGTGTACATGTTTATGTCTGGTTCTCTCAGGTAAATCCGTGACGGTCAACGGGATTCCTGTGACTCTTCCAAAGTCGTATTCGGGCAGCGGCCTGATCCTGGAGCGGGTTGGGTTATTCGTGTCCCTCTCCTCTCGACTCGGAGTCACTCTGCTCTGGGATGGAGGTTCGTCTGGGGTCATCTGTTTATCATTGATTTTGCTTTTGCTATGATTAGTGTCCGGCACTGCATCTGTTGGTCTGCGCAGGTATGCGTGTTTACGTGCGGCTAGCTCCCCATTTGCGCGGCCGAGTCGGAGGATTGTGTGGGAACTTCGACGGAGACGCAGAGAACGACTTCACTACGATACAAGGCATCATGGAATCCACTCCGGAGCTGTTCGGAAACTCCTGGAAGATCAGCCCTTCGTGTCCTGATGTCCCAGACCAGGATCTCCGTGACCCCTGCGTCGTAAGTACTCTCAAATTTGGTGAGATCTAAAGTTCACCTTTCCATTAAGTTTAGGCACAAAAGCAATCACTCCAGACATTTTGTAATTCCCGACTGCACCTTTCAAGTAAGTAAGTATCATTTTATTTATGTAGCACAATGTTTACAAAGTCCTTTATACAAATCATTTAATGTCATGCAATAGAGCTGCACGATTCATTAAATAAATTTGTTTTTAAAATGTTTTTAAACAGAGTTCCTGATTCTCCCATAACTCTGAACAGACAACTAAACAAAATAACATGTAATTTTCAAGAGGTTCTGTTAATTGCTGCAGTCTATTTGAATGAATGATTCAATGACTCACTCAAAGACTTCACTTGTTTCATCACTGGACGAATCAGCATTTTTGAACGAATCTCTTAGATAAAAGATTCAATGACTCACTCAAAGACTTCACTTGTTTTATTACTGGATGAATCAGTGTTTTGAACGAATCTCTTAGATGAATGATTCAATGACTCACTCAACGACTTCACTTGTTTCATCACTGGATGAATCATCGTTTTTGAACGAATCTCTTAGATGAATGATTCAATGACTCACTCAAAGACTTCACTTGTTTTATTACTGGATGAATCAGTGTTTTGAAACAAATCTCTTGAATGAAGGATTTAATGACTCACTCAAAGACTTCACTTGTTTCATCACTGGATGAATCAGCATTTTTGAACGAATCTCTTGAATGAATGATTCAATGACTCACTCAAAGCCTTCACTTGTTTCATCACTGGATGAATCATCGTTTTTGAACGAATCTCTTAGATGAATGATTCAATGACTCACTCAAAGACTTCACTTGTTTTATTACTGGATGAATCAGTGTCTTGAAACAAATCTCTTGAATGAAGGATTTAATAACTCACTCAAAGACTTCACTTGTTTCATCACTGGATGAATCAGCATTTTTGAACGAATCTCTTGAATGCATGATTCAATGACTCACTCAAAGCCTTCACTTGTTTCATCACTGGATTAATCAGCATTTTTGAACGAATCTCTTGGATGAATGATTCAATGACCCACTCAAAGACTTCACTTGTTTCATTACTGGATAAATCCGTGTTTGTGAACGAATCTCTCGAATGAATGATTCAATGACAAATACATTTTTTAAAACCGGTCATATCACTGCATATATATATTACCGTGATGTGTTTTCGAGTGTCCTGTAAATGGTAAATGACCTTTCATGACCTTCAGATCAACCCTCACCGGGTGACGTGGGCCAAGAAGAAGTGTGCGGTGATCAGTCAGGAGATCTTCAGCTCGTGTCACTCAGAAGTGCCGTACCAGCAGTACTACGACTGGTGTGTCTTTGACGCCTGCGGGTGAGGAACTGAAAGTTAAAGTTAAAGTTAGACTCATCATATGATTGTACTTGTACTCATGTTTGGTGTGTTGTGCAGGTGTGACTCTGGCGGCGACTGTGAGTGTTTGTGTACGGCTGTGGCTGCGTATGCAGAGGAGTGTAACCGCAGAGGAGCGTATGTGCGCTGGAGGTCACAGGAACTCTGCCGTGAGTCGAGTCACCTTTATTTATATAACCCTTTTTACAATACAGATTGTTTCAAAGCAGCAGGAAACTAATAATCAGCAACAGGAAAATAATGCAACAAAGTTTGTTTCTAGAAGAAAATAGCGCGTAGAAAGTACGTTCAGTGATGGTACATTTTTGTTTTACAATTTTTATTCCTTTAGTTCATTTATCTAAACAGCTGTCCTGGAGAAAACAGTGATGTCATCGTCCAGCTCAGTTAAGTTCTCATATAATGATGTCAATGCAGGCAGATCAAATAAAATAGTTAAATATTAAATGTTAAATGTCTCCAACTAAGCAAGATAAAAAGCCAAAGGCAAAGGCGACAGTAGAACCAAAACTCAGTTGTTCTCTGACCAACAAACGAACAGTGCATGATCATGATTATGATTCACGCAGCATTACATGTCAGAAGTCAGATTGGATCAGCACATTCAGAATATTATCCAGTTCGATCTGGTTGAAGATCAGAGTCATAACGCCGGTATGGAGACGAGTTTGTTGAGGATATGAGATGGTGTGAGTGAGTGGAGGCGGGGCTCATTTGCATATTCATATAACCGCGTTTACTAAATGAGGCAAGGGTGTAGAGTTACATTCAAGCTATTTTAAGCCATGACAAAAAAAATTGAAAGAAAAAACTTTTAAATATGTAATATTGGTGAGTTTTAAAGGTACATTGTGTAATATTTCTGAGGATCTATTGACAGAAATGCAATAAAAGATCCATAACTATATTTTCAGTGGTGTATAAAGACCTTGCATAATGAACCGTTATGTTTTTATTACCTTAGAATGAGACATTTATATCTCCATAACCGCGGGCGCCCCCTTATATGGAGGTCCACATATTGTGTGGTCATGTTTCTAGCGGAGCCGACAGCGAACACACAGCGCAACAGCGAACACACAGCGCTACAGCGAACACACAGCGAAAAACAGTGAACACACACAGCGAAACAGCGAACACACAGCGCTACAGCGAACACACAGCGCTACAGCGAACACAGAGTGCTACAGCGAACACACAGCGCTTCAGCGAACACACAGCGCTACAGCGAACACACAGCGCTACAGCGAACACAGAGCGCTACAGTGAACACACAGCGCTACAGCGAACACACAGCGCTACAGCGAACACACAGCGCTACAGTGAACACACAGCGCTACAGCGAACACACAGCGCTACAGTGAACACAAAGCGCTACAGTGAACACACAGCGCTACAGTGAACACACACATCGCTACAGCGAACACACAGCGCTACAGCGAACACACAGCGCTACAGTGAACACACAGCGCTGCAGTGAACACACAGCGCTACAGCGAACACACAGCGCTACAGCGAACACACAGCGCTACAGCGAACACACATCGCTACAGTGAACACACAGCGCTACAGCGAACACACAGCGCTACAGCGAACACACACAGCGCTACATCGAACACACAGCGCTACAGCGAACACACAGCGCTACAGCGAACACACAGCGCTACAGCGAACACACAGCGCTACAGCGAACACACAGCGCTACAGCGAACACACAGCGCTACAGCGAACACACAGCGCTACAGCGAACACACAGCGCTACAGCGAACACACAGCGCTACAGCGAACACACAGCGCTACAGCGAACACACAGCGCTACAGTGAACACAGAGCGCTACAGTGAACACACAGCGCTACAGCGAACACACAGCGCTACAGTGAACACACAGCAGCGCTACAGTGAACACAGCGCTACAGTGAACACACAGCGCTACAGTGAACACACAGCGCTACAGTGAACACAGCAGCGCTACAGTGAACACACAGCGCTACAGTGAACACACAGCGCTACAGTGAACACACAGCGCTACAGTGAACACACAGCGCTACAGTGAACACACAGCGCTACAGCGAACACAGAGCGCCACAGTGAACACACAGCGCTACAGTGAACACACAGCAGCGCTACAGCGAACACACAGCGCTACAGCGAACACACAGCGCTACAGTGAACACAGCGCTACACAGTGAACACACAGCGCTACAGCGAACACAGCGCTGCAGTGAACACACAGCGCTGCAGTGAACACACAGCGCTACAGCGAACACACAGCGCTACAGTGAACACACAGCGCTACAGCGAACACACAGCACTACAGCGAACACAGCGCTACAGCGAACACAGCGCTACAGCGAACACACAGCGCTACAGCGAACACACAGCGCTACAGCGAACACACAGCGCTACAGTGAACACACAGCGCTACAGTGAACACACAGCGCTACAGCGAACACACAGCGCTACAGCGAACACACAGCGCTACAGCGAACACACAGCGCTACAGCGAACACACAGCGCAACAGCGAACACACAGCGCTACAGCGAACACACAGCGCTACAGCGAACACACAGCGCTACAGCGAACACACAGCGCTACAGCGAACACACAGCGCTAGAGCGAACACACAGCGCTACAGGGAACACACAGCGCTACAGCGAACACACAGCGCTACAGCCAACACACAGCGCTACAGCGAACACACAGCGCTACAGTGAACACACAGCGCTACAGCGAACACACAGCGCTACAGTGAACACACAGCGCTACAGCGAACACACAGCGCTACAGCGAACACACAGCGCTACAGCGAACACACAGCGCTACAGTGAACACACAGCGCTACAGTGAACACAGAGCGCTACAGTGAACACACAGCGCTACAGCGAACACACAGCAGCGCTACAGTGAATACACAGCGCTACAGTGAACACACAGCGCTACAGTGAACACACAGCGCTACAGTGAACACACAGCGCTACAGTGAACACAGAGCGCTACAGTGAACACAGAGCGCTACAGTGAACACACAGCGCTACAGTGAACACACAGCAGCGCTACAGTGAATACACAGCGCTACAGTGAACACACAGCGCTACAGTGAACACACAGCGCTACAGTGAACACACAGCAGCGCTACAGCGAACACAGAGCGCTACAGTGAACACACAGCGCTACAGTGAACACACAGCAGCGCTACAGCGAACACACAGCGCTACAGCGAACACACAGCGCTACAGTGAACACAGCGCTACACAGTGAACACACAGCGCTACAGCGAACACACAGCGCTGCAGTGAACACACAGCGCTACAGTGAACACACAGCGCTACAGCGAACACACAGCGCTACAGTGAACACACAGTGCTACAGCAAACACACAGCGCTACAGCGAACACACAGCGTTACAGCGAACACACAGCGTTACAGCGAACACACAGCACTACAGTGAACACACAGCAGCGCTACAGTGAACACAGCGCTACAGTGAACACACAGCGCTACAGTGAACACACAGCGCTACAGTGAACACACAGCGCTACAGTGAACACACAGCGCTACAGTGAACACAGAGCGCTACAGTGGACACACAGCGCTACAGTGAACACACAGCGCTACAGCGAACACACAGCGCTACAGCCAACACACAACGCTACAGCCAACACACAGCGCTACAGCCAACACACAGCGCTACAGCGAACACACAGCGCTACAGTGAACACACAGCAGCGCTACAGCGAACACACAGCGCTACAGCGAACACACAGCGCTACAGTGAACACAGCGCTACAGTGAACACACAGCGCTACAGTGAACACAGCGCTACAGCGAACACACAGCGCTACAGTGAACACAGAGCGCTACAGTGAACACACAGCGCTACAGTGAACACACAGCGCTACAGCGAACACACAGCGCTACAGCGAACACAGAGCGCTACAGTGAACACACAGCGCTACAGTGAACACACAGCAGCGCTACAGCGAACACACAGCGCAACAGCGAACACACAGCGCTACAGCGAACACACAGCGCTGCAGTGAACACACAGCGCTACAGTGAACACACAGCGCTACAGCGAACACACAGCGCTACAGCGAACACACAGGGCTACAGCGAACACACAGTGCTACAGCGAACACACAGTGCTACAGCGAACACACAGCGCTACAGCGAACACACAGCGCTACAGCCAACACACAGCGCTACAGCCAACACACAGCGCTACAGCCAACACACAGCGCTACAGCGAACACAGGGCTACAGCGAACACACAGCGCTACAGAGCGCGTTTCCTCACTACCTTGAAAAAGAAGTTTTCAGTGGTGTATAAAGACCTTACTTAATGAACCGTTTTATTTGTATTACCTTAGAATGAGCAGTTTCTGTCTACACACACCGCGGGACTCCTTACACTGAAATGCGCCGCCATGTTTCTACGGTGGCCCTAAACGAACAAACGCGTTTCGTTACTGTGTTGCTCTTCGTGCAAGGAAGCAAGCTTAGTTCAGCGAATAAAACACTGACACAGCGAATAAAACACTGATGAACAAGTAACAATAATATTCGCAATAACAAGGATAATTAAGTAAACAATTTCTTAATTTATCCTTGTGAAGAAACCTCATTGCTGAACTGCTACTCTCGGCTGTCTCAGACGATGACATATTTTCCTGTCGGCCACCGTAACTTTTGGTTGCAATTCATAACCTCACCACTAGATGCCGCTAAAAATCACACACTGCACCTTTAAGGGTTTGTTGAGGATCAGTGCCGATGTGCCGATAGGTGCGGGTCCTCCATCTGATCTGGATGCGGCCCGGATCTGGCTGACTACATTAGTCTGCTCATTGGTGTATGTAATAGTTTGTTCTGTTGTGTCTCTGCAGCGCTGCAGTGTGAGAATGGGCTGGTTTATGAGGCCTGTGGTCCTGCCTGTTCTCCAGCGTGTCCCAGCACTCCTTCCCTCTCTGATTCCCTGTGCCGAAGCCTCTCCTGTGTGGAGGGATGTTTCTGTCCTCACGGCACCGTTCGGCACGGTAACAAAAATGTGTTGTTGTTTTTTATTCCACTGCACTGCAAAAAAAGATTTTCTTACTCAGTATTTTTTTGTTTCCAGTCCAAATATCTAAAAATTATCTGCCAATGGGGTCAGAAAAATCATCTTGTTTCCGTTTGAATTAACGTTATTTTTCTTATCCCATTGGCAGATAATTTTGCTTGTTTCAAGCAAAAACTCACTTAATTTTGATTTATTTCCCCAGAAAACAAGACATAATATCTTATGGCATTTTACTACTTTAGTAAATGCATCTTGATTTAAGATTTTTTTGATGTTTGGACTGGAAACAAGACAAAAATACTGAGTAAGAAAATCTCTTTTGCAGTTTGCGCTACTGTAAACATGCACTAGACAGATGTGTTTATGCGTCTCGGGTCCTCTGCACGACACGGCACTCTAAAAACACAGCGCTGAAGTTTTAATAATGTGTTTGCATGTATATCTAATGCATTTTTCAGATTGCAATAGAGGGTATTCACCGTCGGCAGGAGTGACAGCAGTTACACACACTGAGAGGCAGAAACACTGAACGGCAGCATTCGTTTTCAGCCGCGAAAAACACATGATGTGATGACACAGCCTATATGACATTGATATAAGTGATCACATGGATTTAGACCTATATTGTATTTATATAAAGCGTTCACACATAAATTTGCTTTATGTATTTCCCCGGCGTCAAAATCAGGCACATATAAATGTCCGGAAACACGATTTCTGTCTGCATGTCAATATCCACGATCACTGGATCTTTGGTGAGTTATAAGAAACACTATATTGAGTCCAAGCTTTAGTTTAAACTGATAATCGTTTGTTTTATTCGCGTGTTCGCAGTTTCCTCTATTAAATCCAGTCACGCATGACGTCAATGCAAACCCTCTATACTCATGTGATTATAGTCTGTAACACGCAGGTTGTCTGATGGTGATGTGTGTCTCTCATCGGCAGGTGAGGTGTGTATTCCTCCGTCTCAGTGTCCGTGTGTGTGGGACGGGTCTTTATTCCCTGCAGGAGCAACTGTCACTCAACACTGTCAGAACTGGTCAGTTTAGAGAGTCGTTGTATTATATTACGATTCTGGGTACGTTTTTTATGTTGCTGGTCAAATTGACCCTAATTGGATTCAATAAAGAAAATCACATTATAAAAAACAAAACAACAAAATAAAGTAAAAGTAAACCTTTATTAATAATACTTCTCGAACATTACACACCAAAAATAAACATTAGAACAAATTATTTTAATCGGTATTTATTGCTTTTTTAGCCATTGAATATCATAAATTGTATTTAAAATGTAAAATTTTGACTTTTTGTCTTTGAAATGGTCTTGTTTTATTTTTGTGTGCCAAAAAGTGATTTTTTTGTACTTATATTGTAGGATTGTCTTATGATATTTCATTGTTATTTACAAAGAACAATTTATATTGTTTATATTTTTATTGTATAAAAAGAACAATTTAAATTCAAAATTCAAAATCATGCCTTCGATTCCCAGAGAAATTACTATTCCTATGTTGCAGGCATACATTTCTTTGGAGAAAAGAGCATACATGTAAAAGTAAATTTAAATTAGCTCAGAGAGAAGTTGAGAAACTGACATAAAAAATACAGAATATTTGTTTTGGGTCTGTGCAGCTGCGGCTAACAATGAAAAGTCTGGTCAAATTGACTCGCAAACATCAAAACCGTCAGAACGTGTCTTTTGCAAAGGCATCCCACATCTTGCAGGGATGTTCATGACCCTAAATGAGAAATTGTCTCAGAAAAAAAACCCATCTTAGGTTAACCACTATTTCCGACAACTTAATTTTGCGCTGCCACCACATAACACAAGGATTAAACGTGTCATTTATGCACAAAGCATGGGTTAATTTATTTATTTTAATTAAATTATTGTTTATATCTGTCTATATAAATTACAAATACAATTTTACAAATATAATTTTGAAATTTAATTGTATATAAATTATTTAATTGTGTGATGTACAAATGCACACAAATTGTCAGTGTGAATTCACTAAAAACATGTATTGCAAAAAACATTATCTTGCAGATGCATCTCTAGTTCATTGCATGCACTGTCTGTGTTTAAGCACCAGATTCACAAGGAATTATGAGCATATAGACCTAAAATATCAGTGCAATATGTAGAAAGAAAGTCAATGACTTCATTTAAATATGCATGAGACAGCTCCTGGTTTGATTAGATTGTGTGTGTGTAGTGAATTAGATGCATGGAAACACTCGTGAAACTGCTTCAGTTTATTCTTATTTACAGGGTTTGTACAAGGTGCTTAAAGTGCTTGACGTACTTGAATTTGAGTAAGTCCTGGAAAACCCATGAAAACAGCCATATTTATGAAAATGTTCTTGAAAAGGTGCTTGAATTATTAAAAGACAATATATGTGAAATTATTGCTTATTTTTATTGCAAAATTAACACTGCAGCCATTTCGCATGGCTGTGAGCGTAATATTGCTCATAAATATCTACGTATATAATAGTGTTTTGATAGAAAAAATCAGTTTGAATAAGGAAAGTGATATCTTTGTCATAGTATCCTTTCAAAGGGGGGTAGAGGGGTAAAGTTAGACCTAACTTTCTAGGTTAAAGTTACCACAGTCATTGCATGTGCTGCACTTTATTTGTACCATTTTCAGTTTATTTATCTATTCACCTTTTTTAGAATTTGAAAGATAATAAAGATATTGTTTAATAAGTGAGATCTCTTATTGAAGTCCTTGAAAACCATAAAAAGTAGTGCTTGAAAATCCTGGAATTTAATTTTCCAGTCTCTGTACGAACCCTGTAATTAATAGTTTTGCAATGATTGAATGTTCAGTTGTTTGCTGTGTTGTCCAGCTCTTGCTCTGACGGTGCGTGGCGTTGTGTCGGATCTCCGTGTCGTCCTCCGTCTCCCTGCGAGGACTCTGAGTTTCGCTGCTCTGCTGGATCTCAGCGCTGTATTCCCTCCGTCTGGCTCTGTGATAATGAAGACGACTGTGGAGACGGTTCTGATGAGGTCTGTCCGTTCACGTGTCCACCGGGTCGGTTCCGCTGCTCCACCGGAGCCTGTTTACCACTGGAGCTCAGGTGTAACGGGCATCCCGACTGCGCCGACCAATCAGACGAGGACTTCTGTGAGCCGAACACACCAGAACCCGGCTGTCCCGTCGGAGAGTTCAGGTGTGCTAACGGACACTGTCTGCCGGAGAGGAAAGTCTGTGATGGGAGGCTGGATTGTGGATTTGCGGATGATTCTGATGAGTACGGTATGTTTGTTTGCACCAAATAGACCTCAAAATAAAATGAAGGTGTTTTTTTCCTCCATATTCTCACTATATCATGCTAAATAAGCCATAAAAGCCTGATGCATCAATCATGATATACTTTTATTTTGTTGCAAACTTTAAAAAAACAAATTGGGATATGCTAACTTAATTTTTTTTTGCAAACTTTAAAACAATTTTTGCTAACTTTTTGGGATTCAATAAACTGATCCATTAAAAAACATCGGATTATTGTTTCACATGTCAGGCTTTAACGTAATTATGTCATCGTTTGCATGACAGTAAAACGTGGTACCAGTTCGGGACTGATACTGAGTGTTGTGTGTGTGCGTGTGTGTGTGTGTGTTCAGACTGTGGTGCCGTGTGCCGACCGGACGAGTTCCTCTGTTCGTCGGGTCGGTGTGTTCTGTATCTGCACCGCTGCGACGGTCACGACGACTGCGGAGACTACAGCGACGAGAGAGAGTGTGTGTGTGCGCTCGGAGAGCTCCAGTGTCCCGGAGATCAGTGTGTGTCCGCTGAGAGAGTGTGTGACGGTCACAGGGACTGTCCCTCCGGCGTCGACGAGCTCATCTGTCCCGTCAAAGGTATGAAAGTAGGGATGCACTGATATGAAAATTTTGGCCGATACCGATAACCGATAATTCTTTATATTTGAAAGCCGGTAATCGATATTGGCCGATAAATCTAAATCCAAATTTTTATATAATTTTTGAGAGCCTGATTACAAAAACAAAAAAGCAGTCGTTCTCATTATAATTTTATGTAGCCGAAATAACAGAATATTTTGCACTTCACTGTATTTTCCTTTTTTGAAATGATTCCAATCATATTTCAAGCAATTCAAAACCATCATGTTGAACATCTGAAGTGTCTCAGCTGAAGGAAATAATACATTATTTATCGACTTTTATATATCGGCCAAATTTTCTTATCAGACCGATAATGACAACATTATAAATGAACATATATACCGATACCGATATGGTGGCTGATATATCGCGCATCCCTATGAAAGGTTATAAAACAGGATGTTTGCATGTAATCCGAAGCAGTTTAACATATACATGTTATAAGCACAGAATAATGATGATGTGGTTTCAGGTTGCAGTCAGTATGAGTTCGGGTGTACGAGTGGTCAGTGTGTGCCGATAGCGTGGCGCTGTGACGGAGAGACCGACTGCCTGGACGGGAGCGACGAGAAACCGTGTTCCCGTACCTGTCAACCGGACCAGTTCCTCTGCCAGACTGGAGACCAGTGTGTCCAACACCAGCATCTGTGTGACGGGACGCCTCACTGCAGAGACGCCTCAGACGAGAGCCTGGACAACTGCGGTAAGAGCAACAGCCTTCCCGTCTCTCTCGTGAATCCAACACTGAAGTGACTTAAACTGCAGTTCCTCGACTGGCCACTAGAGACCGGCTGCAGAAGAGACTCAATCCCATAGACATCAATGTTAAAATGCCCAACTTTACTGCAGAAAAAAACATGTTTACAGTCTGGTGCAAAAAGTGTTTTTGGTTTATAAAGCTAATTTTGCCCTTCATGAAAACTGTGAGGGGGAGGATTTTTTTTCAAACTCATCTGTTTAAATTATATTAAGCCTTCAATTTCTGCATAATTAAGGGCGTGGCCACCTGAGTGACAGGTGGATTGCCAGTTGTCTGCTGTCTGTTAGCGTCACGTCACCTCCGCTAATCCGCCTCTGTGTCTATTTTCGTTTATCCGGGAGTGACGCACTTCCAAGATGGCGACGGCCGGCTCCGCCCACTTTGGCCTTCAAAAACGCTCTTCAGAAACATACGTTGACGTCGTGGACACTGCATCCAAACTTTTTTTTTACAGTCTATGGGTTCGACGCCTCATTTCTCACCGAATAATTACTGATTGCATGTGTACACTAGACTGACATGCAGAAGTCAGGTTTTAGTTTTAGTGTTGTTTTCATATGTATTCCTCATTCTCACCAGGTTCCATACGGATTCCTCCCTGTCTGGACAGTTTCTCGTGTGATAATCGCACATGTGTGAACATTTCACGTGTGTGTAACGGGATTCCTGACTGCCCTAAAGGAGAGGACGAGATACTTTGCGGTTCGTTTCTGATAATATCCCTTCACACTGAATTCATAGAAGTATTTATGCTGTATGCACAATAGCACAACAAAACCCAGATGAATTTTGCTCGCTCTAATCCACTTTCAACAGTGTTTCTCAGAAATTGCTTACTGCACCTTTAAAGTACCAGACAACAAACCTGCAGTGCTTATAATCAACAGAATAGAACCGAGCGATATTGTCCGTTGGTGTGGACATTAATATGGTTATCTTTATATTTAAATTGTGCTTTATTCTCTCTCCAGATAAAGTCAGGCCCTCCACAGCGCCCCCTAGTGAGGGAAACACCAGTCGCGTCTGTCCCGAGTTCACCTGTACTGATGGATCCTGTGTTACCTTCAACACGGTACTGACTCTAATCTGTGTGAAATCAATGTGGACAGGTTTATTTGTGTTTGTGCATCGCCCTTCTAGAATCAGAGTCAGTTTTAAATGCAAAATGTCATACACTACCAGTCAAAAGTTTTTGATCGGTAAGATTTTTAATGTTTTTAAAAGAAGTCTCTTCTGCTCACCAAGGCTGCATTTATTTGATTTAGAAATACAACAACAACAAAAAACAGTAACATTGTGAAATATTATTCCAATGTAAATCAGCTGTTTTCTATGTGAATATATAGTAAAGTGTAATTTATTCCTGTGATCAAAGCTGAATTTTCAGCATCATTACTCCAGTCTTCAGTGTCACATGATCCTTCAGAAATCACTATATTTTGATGATTTGATGCTTAAGAAACATTTATGATTATTATCAATGTCGAAAACAGTTATTTAAATTTTTATTACAGGATTATTTGATGAATAGAAATAAAAAAAAACAGCATTTATCTGAAATAGAAAGCTTTTGTAACATTAAACACTACCGTTCAAAAGTTTGGGGTCAGTAAGAATTTATTTTTTATTTTTTGGGGGAAAGAAATAAAATAAATCAATACTTTTATTCTTCAAGGATGAATAAAATTGATCAAAAGTGACAGTAAATACATTTATAATGTTACAAAAGATTCGATCTCAAATAAAGGCTGTTCTTTTGTACAAAGACAACAGTTACTTTAAATTGTCATAATATTTAACAATATTACTGGTTTTTTTGTTTTTGTTTTTGTTAATCAAATAAATGCAGCCTTGGTGAGCAATAAAAACTTATTTTAAAAACATTAAAAAATTTTCCAAACCAAAACTTTTGACTGGTAGTGTATAAATAAATACATTTAAGAATTAACATTTAAGTTTCTATTTAATGGAGATTTTTGAATGTTGTGATGTGATTCAGTGTGTGTTGTTGTAGTTGTGTAACGGTGCAGCAGACTGTGTGTCGGACGGGTCTGATGAGGCGGGCTGTGGTGTTTGGGGTCCCTGGGGCCCCTGGAGCCCCTGCAGTCGAAGCTGTGGATCCGGGACCGTGAGCCGACAGAGACGCTGCATCCCAGAGGATTCAGACGGACACTGCAGAGGAGAGAAAACACAACGACAGCAGTGTTTCTCCACCGCCTGCCCATGTAAAACACACATCAAAAAACACCATAATATTAGTTTGGACATGGTAAAACCAGGCTTTTTAGGACATAGTAGGGTTCATTGGCTTGATTTAATTCTCCTCTAAACCACTAGATGCTTTTTCCTAAACATCCATGTTTTACAATGCACGTGGAAAATTGGCTGATCCTTGAACCGAAGTTGATTCTGCGCTAAGCATTTCTAATTATTATTAAAGTCCACCTGTAGTCAATAAATTTATCCCTTAAAACTCATCTTTGATCTCCAAAATTACACATTTAAGTGTTTTTTACTTAAAATATGCTTAAAATATCTTGAATGTAACTCGACACTTTTGCCTCATTTAGTATTCGCAGTTCTATGAATAAGCAAATGAGCCCCGCCTCCACTCACTCACTTAGCTCAGAGATCCACTCGTTGACGATCACACGTTGATCTGATTGGTAACAAGGTAGTTTGTGACGTCAGAAACACCAGCGATTTCAAACCATGTTTTTGAGACTGTCTTTGGTTCACTGCAGTTTTAAGGAGAAAATACTCAGCAATGCTGTCGAATTTACACATGTTTTGACTTAGATTATATTAAAAACACCACATAGACATATAAACAACATTAAAAGCTGGATTTACACCACAGGAGGACTTGTGTTGTTTAACTTGTGTTGTTTAATGTTTTTAAAATGTTGTAGATTTATGTAGAAAATGAGAATTAATAAAATGAGCAATTATATTTTGAGATGTATAAGGGGGTGTGTCATTTTAAGGGCCGTCTCAATCACAGATCCTTCCAGTGCACTGAAAACCAAGGAGCATCGAAGCCCTTTACAGAAGTTCTGGAGCTCGAAACTTAAATCACACAAGATGTGAAATGTGAGATGAAAAAAAACAACGTAATTTAATTATATTTCAGCATAAGCATATTAATAGACATGTATTGCACTTATATTTAATTAATTGATGGCTGAAGTGTTGCAGTTTATATAACAAACATATTAAATATTCAAAATATTTATCATAATGTACTCTAAATAGCATTAAAAAAAATTCTGTCCCACTTTATATTAATTGACTTTAAGTACTATGTACTTACATTGAAAAATAAGTACAATGTATTAATTCTGTTCATGTTGTATTGTAAAACATTTTTGCTGCTATTGAGGAGTGATATGGGTAAGGTTAGGGTCAGGTGTGTGTGATACGGGTGAGGTTAGGGCCAGGTGTGTGTGATACGGGTAAGGTTAGGGTCAGGTGTGTGTGATACGGGTAAGGTTAGGGTCAGGTGTGTGTGATACGGGTAAGGTAAGGGTCAGGTGTGTGTGATACGGGTAAGGTCAGGGTCAGGTGTGTGTGATACGGATAAGGTTAGGGTCAGGTGTGTGTGATACGGGTAAGGTTAGGGTCAGGTGTGTGTGATACGGGTAAGGTTAGGGTCAGGTGTGTGTGATACGGATAAGGTTAGGGTCAGGTGTGTGTGATACGGGTAAGGTTAGGGTCAGGTGTGTGTGATACGGATAAGGTTAGGGTCAGGTGTGTGTGATACGGATAAGGTTAGGGTCAGGTGTGTGTGATACGGGTAAGGTTAGGGTCAGGTGTGTGTGATACGGGTAAGGTTAGGGTCAGGTGTGTGTGATACGGGTGAGGTTAGGGTCAGGTGTGTGTGATACGGGTAAGGTTAGGGTCAGGTGTGTGTGATACGGATAAGGTTAGGGTCAGGTGTGTGTGATACGGGTAAGGTTAGGGTCAGGTGTGTGTGATACGGGTAAGGTTAGGGTCAGGTGTGTGTGATACGGGTAAGGTTAGGGTCAGGTGTGTGTGATACGGGTAAGGTTAGGGTCAGGTGTGTGTGATACGGGTGAGGTTAGGGTCAGGTGTGTGTGATACGGGTAAGGTTAGGGTCAGGTGTGTGTGATACGGGTAAGGTTAGGGTCAGGTGTGTGTGATACGGATAAGGTTAGGGTCAGGTGTGTGTGATACGGGTAAGGTTAGGGTCAGGTGTGTGTGATACGGGTAAGGTTAGGGTCAGGTGTGTGTGATACGGGTAAGGTTAGGGTCAGGTGTGTGTGATACGGGTGAGGTTAGGGCCAGGTGTGTGTGATACGGGTAAGGTTAGGGTCAGGTGTGTGTGATACGGGTAAGGTTAGGGTCAGGTGTGTGTGATACGGGTAAGGTAAGGGTCAGGTGTGTGTGATACGGGTAAGGTCAGGGTCAGGTGTGTGTGATACGGATAAGGTTAGGGTCAGGTGTGTGTGATACGGGTAAGGTTAGGGTCAGGTGTGTGTGATACGGGTAAGGTTAGGGTCAGGTGTGTGTGATACGGATAAGGTTAGGGTCAGGTGTGTGTGATACGGGTAAGGTTAGGGTCAGGTGTGTGTGATACGGATAAGGTTAGGGTCAGGTGTGTGTGATACGGATAAGGTTAGGGTCAGGTGTGTGTGATACGGGTAAGGTTAGGGTCAGGTGTGTGTGATACGGGTAAGGTTAGGGTCAGGTGTGTGTGATACGGGTGAGGTTAGGGTCAGGTGTGTGTGATACGGGTAAGGTTAGGGTCAGGTGTGTGTGATACGGATAAGGTTAGGGTCAGGTGTGTGTGATACGGGTAAGGTTAGGGTCAGGTGTGTGTGATACGGGTAAGGTTAGGGTCAGGTGTGTGTGATACGGGTAAGGTTAGGGTCAGGTGTGTGTGATACGGGTAAGGTTAGGGTCAGGTGTGTGTGATACGGGTGAGGTTAGGGTCAGGTGTGTGTGATACGGGTAAGGTTAGGGTCAGGTGTGTGTGATACGGGTAAGGTTAGGGTCAGGTGTGTGTGATACGGATAAGGTTAGGGTCAGGTGTGTGTGATACGGGTAAGGTTAGGGTCAGGTGTGTGTGATACGGGTAAGGTTAGGGTAAGGTGTGTGTGATACGGGTAAGGTTAGGGTCAGGTGTGTGTGATACGGATAAGGTTAGGGTCAGGTGTGTGTGATACGGGTAAGGTTAGGGTCAGGTGTGTGTGATACGGGTAAGGTTAGGGTCAGGTGTGTGTGATACGGATAAGGTTAGGGTCAGGTGTGTGTGATACGGATAAGGTTAGGGCCAGGTGTGTGTGATAGGGATAAGGTTAGGGCCAGGTGTGTGTGATACGGATAAGGTTAGGGTCAGGTGTGTGTGATACGAGTAAGGTTAGGGTCAGGTGTGTGTGATACTGATAAGATTAGGGTCAGGTGTGTGATACGGGTAAGGTTAGGGTCAGGTGTGTGTGATACGGATAAGGTTAGGGTCAGGTGTGTGTGATACGGATAAGGTTAGGGTCAGGTGTGTGTGATACGGATAAGGTTAGGGCCAGGTGTGTGTGATAGGGATAAGGTTAGGGCCAGGTGTGTGTGATACGGATAAGGTTAGGGTCAGGTGTGTGTGATACGAGTAAGGTTAGGGTCAGGTGTGTGTGATACGGATAAGGTTAGGGTCAGGTGTGTGATACGGGTAAGGTTAGGGTCAGGTGTGTGTGATACGGATAAGGTTAGGGTCAGGTGTGTGTGATACGGATAAGGTTAGGGCCAGGTGTGTGTGATACGGGTAAGGTTAGGGTCAGGTGTGTGTGATACGGGTAAGGTAAGGGTCAGGTGTGTGTGATACGGGTAAGGTCAGGGTCAGGTGTGTGTGATACGGATAAGGTTAGGGTCAGGTGTGTGTGATACGGGTAAGGTTAGGGTCAGGTGTGTGTGATACGGGTAAGGTTAGGGTCAGGTGTGTGTGATACGGATAAGGTTAGGGTCAGGTGTGTGTGATACGGGTAAGGTTAGGGTCAGGTGTGTGTGATACGGATAAGGTTAGGGTCAGGTGTGTGTGATACGGATAAGGTTAGGGTCAGGTGTGTGTGATACGGGTAAGGTTAGGGTCAGGTGTGTGTGATACGGGTAAGGTTAGGGTCAGGTGTGTGTGATACGGGTGAGGTTAGGGTCAGGTGTGTGTGATACGGGTAAGGTTAGGGTCAGGTGTGTGTGATACGGATAAGGTTAGGGTCAGGTGTGTGTGATACGGGTAAGGTTAGGGTCAGGTGTGTGTGATACGGGTAAGGTTAGGGTCAGGTGTGTGTGATACGGGTAAGGTTAGGGTCAGGTGTGTGTGATACGGGTAAGGTTAGGGTCAGGTGTGTGTGATACGGGTGAGGTTAGGGTCAGGTGTGTGTGATACGGGTAAGGTTAGGGTCAGGTGTGTGTGATACGGGTAAGGTTAGGGTCAGGTGTGTGTGATACGGATAAGGTTAGGGTCAGGTGTGTGTGATACGGGTAAGGTTAGGGTCAGGTGTGTGTGATACGGGTAAGGTTAGGGTAAGGTGTGTGTGATACGGGTAAGGTTAGGGTCAGGTGTGTGTGATACGGATAAGGTTAGGTTCAGGTGTGTGTGATACGGGTAAGGTTAGGGTCAGGTGTGTGTGATACGGGTAAGGTTAGGGTCAGGTGTGTGTGATACGGGTAAGGTTAGGGTCAGGTGTGTGTGATACGGATAAGGTTAGGGTCAGGTGTGTGTGATACGGATAAGGTTAGGGCCAGGTGTGTGTGATAGGGATAAGGTTAGGGCCAGGTGTGTGTGATACGGATAAGGTTAGGGTCAGGTGTGTGTGATACGAGTAAGGTTAGGGTCAGGTGTGTGTGATAATGATAAGATTAGGGTCAGGTGTGTGATACGGGTAAGGTTAGGGTCAGGTGTGTGTGATACGGATAAGGTTAGGGTCAGGTGTGTGTGATACGGATAAGGTTAGGGTCAGGTGTGTGTGATACGGATAAGGTTAGGGCCAGGTGTGTGTGATAGGGATAAGGTTAGGGCCAGGTGTGTGTGATACGGATAAGGTTAGGGTCAGGTGTGTGTGATACGAGTAAGGTTAGGGTCAGGTGTGTGTGATACGGATAAGGTTAGGGTCAGGTGTGTGATACGGGTAAGGTTAGGGTCAGGTGTGTGTGATACGGATAAGGTTAGGGTCAGGTGTGTGTGATACGGATAAGGTTAGGGCCAGGTGTGTGTGATACGGGTAAGGTTAGGGTCATGTGCGTTATACGGGTAAGGTTAGGGCCAGGTGTGTGTGATACGGATAAGGCTAGGGCCAGGTGTGTGTGATACGGATAAGGTTAGGGCCAGGTGTGTGTGATACGGATAAGGTTAGGGCCAGGTGTGTGTGATACGGGTAATGTTAGGGTCAGGTGTGCGTTATACGGGTAAGGTTAGGGTCAGGTGTGTGTGATACGGGTAAGGTTAGGGTCAGGTGTGCGTTATACGGGTAAGGTTAGGGCCAGGTGTGTGTGATACGGGTAAGGTTAGGGCCAGGTGTGTGTGATACGGATAAGGTTAGGGTCAGGTGTGTGATACGGGTAAGGTTAGTGTCAGGTGTGGTGGTATGGGTCAGTTTAAGGTTGGGTTAAGGTGTAAGGGAAGGGTCAACAGTGTAATTACAAATGTAATTACATAAATTAATTACAGCTGTAATTACACGTAGGTATTTTCAAAATATAAGTACAATGTAAAAACATGTATATACACAATACGTCCATTGTATCAAATTATTAATTTCAATGTAAGTACATAGTACTTAAATACACTTTATATAAAGTGGGACCAAAAATTCTGTCAGAAAAAAGCTCTGCTGTTGTTCATTAACACCAGTGGTGATGTTGAACATCAGTGTCCCTGAATGATACACAAGATACACACATGAACTAGGGAGTTGATTGGGACGCTCCCCTTTTTGATTCTCTTTCTTGCAGTTGTAATACGAATTGTAAGATATTGAGTTTTTGGTTGTGCCCAACAGTGGATGGCTACTGGCTGCCGTGGGTCACATGGTCGAACTGCAGTAAAGGTTGTGGTGGAGTTGAGGTTCGTCAGAGAGAGTGTTTCCCACCACAGAACGGAGGCAGAACCTGCACTGAACTACCTGGAGAAACTCCCCTCACTATCGACATCAGTAAGAACCAAACAATCTACAGCGGATAAACTGCTTGAACCAAAAAAATTTTCACAGCCAATCAGAATCCACCAGACTTTAAAGAGCCAAGGCATTTAAAGGTGCAGTAAGCAATTTCTGAGAAACACTGTTGATATTTAAATTCACCAAAACAAACACGCCCCTACCCAAAAGGATCACACCCCTATCTTGATAACTCCACCCCCAAATTCATGAACACTCCCCATCATGAGTGGACACACCCCTTACTGCTAATTGGTTACAAATGTGTTTTAGTGCTCGGTCTGGTACACTTTCAACAGTGTTTCTCAGAAATCGCTGGTCAGCAGCTAAAACCTTCACTGTTACCAGTGTAACATGTCTTTTGGTTTCACTGGTAAAGCTGGTCTACCTCCAGTTATAACCATCTTAGCCCAGCTTCTGCTACAAGTTTTGTCCATCTTAACCATCATCCTTCCCTTGGGTCATTTTGACATGGAAATTTTGTTAAATTTTTTTACAAAATTGAGTGTTCATCAGACTTTTGTCGCACTTGAACCACGGATACACAAAATCTTTTTAAAAAAGTAACAAATCCTTCGCTCGCGGGTCAATTTGACCCCCTTAGGAATGAATGGAATGTGAGGAATGCTTCAGTACACATAGAAAACCCTAAAAATGCTCAAAATTCAAACAAAAAATGCTAAAACGTTACCAATTTTTTTTTAATATAATGTCTACATGAGTATCTGAATGCACACTGAAGAGAAACTGACTTTAGGACCCAGCGGAACAGCTCATTTACTCCATATAGAGATATAAGCCCATCTACAGTCATGAAATATCATCTTATATTATTTTATTTCCACAAGAGGTCGGCAAAGACACCCAATGTAAGATATTTAGAGCTGAATTAAAAGGGTTAAGCATGAAATTGAGAGTTATTTGGAATTTAAGTTGAAAGAATGTGAGGAATGTGCTTAAATGATTAAATGACTATTTATTATTTGTTGTTCAAATCTAGTAATTTAAAGGTAAATAAAATACAAAATAACGCCAAAAAAATTCCCAAAAATTGCTTTAAAAATAAAAGAAAAAAATATTATCAAAATGAAACAAAATAAGCTTTCTGGAAAAAAAAAAAGAAGTATATTTAGGGCTTCAGGTCATTTTGACCCGCGAGGGAAGGATAGAGTTGACCCAAACTGGTGTAAGTGTTTTCTATCACAGCAGTGCATGTTTAATCTCAGTGTTTAGTGCAGGTCTGTTCCTCTGCGCTTCGTTCCATGACTAAACTGAGATGTGTTTTCCAGAACCGTGTCCTCAAGACGGTTGCGCTAACGTCTCCTGTCCCGCGGGTCTCGTCAAACACAGATGTGCGCCGTGCCCTTTGACCTGCGCTCACGTATCCGGGGCAACAACATGTGACCCCAACTCAGAGTGTTTTACAGGTTTTTTTTCTCTGAACACTTCACAGCTTCTTAAATGTCACTGAGAGTCTATATTATAATTAGATATAAGAACCATACAAGAATACCAGAACCATCATAAATAATTAATAATGCTTTGTTTTGTTGTTGATGTTTGTGTTTTTATTGTAATAAAACAGTGTTGTTTTATGCTGTCAGGCTGCTGGTGTCCTGATGGGAAGGTCATGAACCACGAGAATCAGTGTGTTGTGCCGGAGGAGTGTGTGTGTGAGGTGACTGGGGTTCGGTACTGGCCCGGTCAGCAGGTCAAAGTGGGCTGTGACATGTGTGTGTGTGAGAGAGGTCGAGTGCAGCGCTGTCAACCCAACCTAGAGTGCTCAGGTGAACACACACACACACACAAACACACTCGTTCTCTTTCTCTCTCACTCTCTCTCTCTCTCGTTCTCTCTCTCTCTCTCTCACTTTCTCTCTCTCTCGTTCTCTCTCTCTCTCTCACTCTCTCTCTCTCACTCTCTCTCTCTCTTGTTCTCTCTCTCTCTCTCTCTCTCACTCTCTCTCTCTCTCTCTCACACACACACACAAAAACACACACTCTCTCTCTCTCTCACTCTCTCTCTCTCGTTCTCTCTCTCTCTCTCACTCTCTCTCTCTCTCGTTCTCTCTCTCTCTCTCACTCTCTCTCTCTCTCACACACACACACACACACACACACACACACACACACACACACACAGACACACACTCTCTCTCTCTCTCTCTCTCTCTCTCACACACACACACACACACACACACACACACACACACACACACACACACGCACCAACACATACACTTACACACTCACACACACACTCAATCACACACTCACAAACCCTAGGTTATGATACCCTGAGTTAAGGAATGCAGTTTTCATTCATGTATTGATGTATTTTCTATTCAAACAGAAAGTTGAGGTGAGACAACTTTTTAAAATAGCTCTAGTTTACATCACAGATCAGCAAAGTCATGATTTAGTTACTTGTTATTGCTTGAATCTGGTCATTTTCAGTATGATTCAAATGAATCTTGTTGGGTGTTTTATTACATGCGTCACTCCATGTAAACTCAACAAAATTTCTGAAACTTTGCCGGCTCAATTTTTGATTTTGATAATATTTTTTCTGTAGAAAGACTTTTGGTTTTTGACCACTGAAAATGGGTGCAATTGACCAATTTACACATGGAGCCTAATTAATATCGTTAATACTTCTTGAGTTACAGGCATGCAACCTTGACGCTAAAAGCTTGACGCTATAGTGCTTTTTCCCATTTTTTGAACGGTCACCTTTGGCAAATAGCACAACAAATATTGCTAAAGTCAACAGATTTGACTAATAGACCTACCAATCTCTGTGTAAAAATAAAAAATGATCTTAAGTCGTTTTTACACCCCTGTAAACTGGCTCCTAATCTCCGGTGAAAATGGTCATTTTGACACTCATCTACAAAATATTGCATTACTCAGTAAACACACATCTTTGACATTTTATATTTTGGCTTTCATCACTATTTATGTTTGTCTTTCTACAGAAAAACTATTAACAAAATAAAAAATGTGAGCCGGGGACGTGGTTGAATATACTCTGTTCTGTAATGACCCAGTGTATGTGTGTGTCCACCAGTTCACTGCGGCTGGTCGTCCTGGTCTCTGTGGGGCGAGTGTTTGGGTCCGTGTGGAGTTCAGAGTGTGCAGTGGTCTTTCCGAAGCCCCAATAACCCCTCAAAACATGGCAACGGCCGACAGTGCCGAGGGATTTACCGCAAGGCCCGGCGGTTAGTGTGAAAACATCTCAATGCATCCTGAAATCTGCGAAATATAAAACACAGAACTGCCATTCTGCTTTAGTAAAGGATTTGATTTGTTATATTTATTACTCACACTACCGTTCAAGAGTTTGGGGTCAGTAATATTTTTTTTGGGTTGGGGGTAAAATAAATCAATACTTTTATTCATTAATGATTAATTGATTAAAAGTTACAGTACTAAAGACATTTATAAGGTTACAAAAGATTCAGATAACTGCTGTTCTTTTACACTTTCTATTCATCAGAGAATCCTGAAACAAAATTGTACACAACTGTTTTCAACATTGATAATAATCATCCTTCCTTGAGCATCAAATCATCATATTATAGTGATTTCTGAAGGATCATGTGACACTGAAGACTGGAGTAGTGATGCTGAAAATTCAGCTTTGATCACAGGAATAAATTACGTTTTAAAATATATTAAAATAGATAATAGTATTTTATTTTAAATTGTCATAATATTTAACAATATTACTGTTTTTTTGTGTGTATTTTTAATCAAATAAATGCAGCCTTGGTGAGCAGAAGAGACTTCTTTTAAAAATCTTACCGATCCAAAACTTTTGACTGGTAGTGTATATTTGATTAGTTCATGCATTCCCAGGGAATCGAACCCATGACCCTGCCGTTGCAAGCGTTGTGCAGAGTTATTTTAACCCAAATTTGGGTCAAATATGGACAAACCTAGCCATTAGGTTAAATTCTTTTATTAAAATGTTTAACCCAACGGTTGGGTTTGTCCATATTTGACCCAGATTTGGGTTAAAACAACCCTGCATTTATTTTTTATTTGTACAATATAAAAAACATAGATCATAACTGTTTTTCATCATGTGTGTGTGTGTGTGTGTGTGTGTCCTCAGCTGTCAGACAGAGCCGTGCAGCGAGTGTGAATATCGTGGACACACACACACGGTTGGCGAGCGCTGGAAAGGCGGTCAGTGCCAGTTGTGTCAGTGTTTGCCCAACTTCACCGTGCAGTGCGGCCAGTACTGTCCTTATGCTGCCACTGGATGCCCACAGGTGTGTGTGTGTGTGTGTGTGTGTGTGTGTGTGTGTGTGTGTGTGTATGTGTGTTCAAAAGACACTTAAAGTCACTACTTAAACAGCATATTTGTGTATTTACCCGGTTAAATTAGTCAATTTAACGGTAATTAACTGTTTAAATGAGGCTTGCTTTCCCTGGTTTAACTATATAACATTTGTTCTCCATTTCAGGGTCAAACTCTGATTCCAGGGGAAGAAGACAAGTGTTGCTATTGTGAAGAGAAAGGTTTAACATGTTTATCATGATACATTATTTTATGCTTGTGGTTTTTGTAATCGTAAAAACACCAGGTAATTGATGCAGTCAAAATGTGCAGTTGTTTATTCAGAAATATGTTGTGTTTTCAGGTAATATCACCACTATCGCGACGACTACACCAATGGTCCTGCCAATAACGGTTGGACCCTCCACACCACCAGAGGGCCCTCCGACTGTCCCAACTTACCCTCTGCCCCCTGGAGGTCAGTTTCAGACCAGTTTTCAGTCCATACTTTTGTGACATAATGCAATATGTGTGCATATCGGTTACGAACACCGTCTGAAACCTACTAGGGTGACCAGAAGTCCCGAAAAATTTGGCACAGTCCCGAAATCTAAGCTGTTGTCCCGAAGCCTCAATCCGGCCCTGATTGTCACGAAAATTATACTAAAGCAAAATCTTGAGTAGTTGTTGTCTGATAAAACATTAAAAACTGTCCGTGGAGGTTGAGTCTTGAAGAGAGTGCAAGTTGCAGCAGCCGCGTGCTCAGTGAATGAATGTGCAGGCAGCCAGTCGTAAAGGAGTCATTGATTTGTCTCGGCACTGTGTGCCATAAAATACTTCGGAATGAACAATGACTACATATTAGAATAATTTATAGCTCAGTTTTGTGTTGTTTTATAGATGAGTGCTGGTCTGCTCTGGGCGTTCACTCGCTCCCCGGCTCCAGCTTCAGCGCCTCGTCCCATCAGCCCGACCACCCTCCGTCAGCGGGACGTTTGCTCGCCCGAGAGCCTCACCGGGACACTCACGGGGACCTGCAGGGCTGGAGCCCGGAGCCGAAGGAGTACCGAGAGCTGTCGGCCGGGACCCCTGAGGAGACCGCACACTCCACCGGCCCGTTCCTGCAGATCGACCTGCTCAGGAGCCACAATATCACAGGTGACCCTCAACAGCTGTTTCTGAAGCTGAATCCAATTACAATTATGGCTTTTTCAGTGTTGGGGTAATCAGGGGTGCCATTGCCAATAGCAATTTTGGGCCCTGTGAAAGATTATGAGGTTGGGCCCCCTACCGTACCCATTCCCTTAATAAAAATCGATTTCTGGGGGCTCAAAATGTGCGTGGGACCTTAAAGGGTTAGTTCACCCAAAAATGAAAATGATGTCATTAATGACTCACCCTCATGTCGCTCCAAGCCCGTAAAACCTCCGTTCATCTTCAGAACACAGTTTAAGATATTTTAAATTTAGTCCGAGAGCTTTCTGTCCCTCCATTGAAGACTCAATTTTCTTTTAGAAACAAACTCTGTTATATTATTTTCATGTTATCACTGTGAAGCTGCTTTGATACAATCTGTATTGTAAAAAGCGCTATATAAATAAAGGTGACTTGACTTGACTTGACTTGAAAATGTATGTACGGTATACTGTCCTTGTCCAGAAAGGCAATAAAGACATCATCAAAGTAGTCCATGTGACATTGGTGGGTTAGTTAGAATGTTTTGAAGCATCGAAAATACATTTTGGTCCAAAAATAACAAAAACTATGACTTTATTCAGCATTATATTGTCTTCCGGTTCTGATGGGGGTCCGCGATCAGTGACGCTGCTGACTTAAGACGAGCTGACGTGTGTCTGGTGCGCCCGAGCTTCGTTTACAGTCTGAGGGAGATGTACGCTGGAAACAAAACAATCTTTGCAAACATGTCTAAGGATTTCCACATAGAGGAAGACTTGCATTTTTTTGCCCAGCCATATTTATTTGAACCCGAATACACAGACGCACCAGATACACGTCAGCAGCGTCTTACGTCAGCATCGTCACTGCGGACTCGTGAACGCGGATCCCCAACAGAACCGGAAGACAATACAATGCTGAATAAATTCGTAGTTTTGGTTATTTTTGGACCAAAATGTATTTCCGATGCTTCAAAACATTCTAACTAACCCACTGATGTCACATGGACTACTTTGATGATGTCTTTATTGCCTTTCTGGACAAGGACAGTATACCGTACATACATTTTCAATGGAGGGACAGAAAACTCTCGGACTAAATCTAAAATATCTTAAACTGTGTTCTGAAGATGAACTGAGGCCTTACGGGCTTGGAGCGACATGAGGGTGAGTCATTAATGACATCATTTTCATTTTTGGGTGAACTAACCCTTTAAGGCCAATTTATAATTCTGCGTCAGGTGCGCGCAGTAGGTACAGTGTAGCATACGCACAGACGTGTACCATACGCCGGACCCTTCGCCGTACCCTGATGCGCACCTCCTCAAAAACGTAACTACACGTCGCGACGACGCGAACCACACGATCTGTGATTGGTCGGCTTGGTAGCATCGCGTTTCCTCCTACACATTTCCGCCTTGTTCTTATGCACCGCCCGCCATCTTTAAATTCAGAAGTTCAGTGAAAGTTCAGTGAAGAAACATGGAAATGGACGAAGTGACCAAGCGATTGGTTGAAGAGGTGCGGATATACAGCCATCTGTATGCTTTCTTTCAGTCGCCATTGCTTGTAGTAGCCTAAACTCAAAACAGCCACAAGGAATATAAACACAGTGGAACATTAAACCACTAGCCAACTAGCGTTTCGGTGCTGTAACTTTAGAGCAATGCAGACATAACACAGAAGAATAAATGCTCACGACGGCGTCGCCTACATGCATAGCCTACGACGTACACTACGGCATACACTCAGCGCAGGAGTATAAATTGACCTTTAGAATCGTCCTAACTTCTCCCTTCTTCGTAGGCATAAAAGTGGGTAGTTCTAGACTAAATGTGAGCATTTACTCATCTCACTTGCACAAAAAAAAAGATTCAATATTCCTCAAAATCAGAGGTGTCCAAACTCAGTCCTGGAGGGCCACTGTCCTGCTGAGTTTAGCTCTTGCCAGGCTCAACACATCTGCCTGGAAGTTTCTAGCCTATAAGACTTGATTAGCTGGTGGTCTAGGTGTGGTTAATTGGGGTTGGAGCTAAACTCTGCAGGACACTGGCCCTCCAGGACTAAGTTTGGACATCCCTGCTCAAAATGAATAAAATCAGTGAAACGCAGAATCACAATACTATGCGAACCTCCAATAACTAAATATTTTACATAAAACATACATTTTTATGCATTTAATCTCACTTTATTGACCAATGTACTTGCTTCTGACCTTCGATGATTCAGTTAAACCATAAGCAAAAATTAATATAGATTTTTTTGTACAGTTTTTATTGGTAAAGTAAGTGTTAAACTTATCCAGAATAACAGCAGCTGAAGGTTTGTTTGAGCGGCGCCCTCTACTGTACAGGAGTGAATCTGCATTTCCTTCAGCCTGAGGATTATTATTACACTTTTGGTGTGAAAGGGTCTTTACATTTGCACAAAAATATAACTTTTTTGTTATAAAAAAACAAGCCCAGCAGAGATGGGAAAAAGGCAAAAGTAACGTAACACATTACTTTTCTGAAAAAGTAACTAAGTAACGCATTTAGTTACTTTTTAAGGGAGTAACGCAATATTGTAATGCATCACTTTTCAAAGTAGCTTTCCCCAACACTGGTCATATTTGTAAATAAATATAGTTCAGAAACAAATATAGTTGTTGCTGTTACTAGGCAGTGGCTGCTTTGACACTATAATGAAATATGGCTGGTAAATAAAGTAGAGTAAAGTTCTAATGTGACACTGTTGATTGTGTGTGTGTGTGTGTGTGTGTGTGTGTGTGTGTGTGTGTGTGTGTGTGTGTGTGTGTGTGTGTGTGTGTGTGTGTGTGTGTGTGTGTGTGTGTGTGTGTGTGTGTGTGTAGGCTTGTTGACCCAGGGTGGCGGCGTGTTCGACACGTTTGTGTCCAGCTTTTATCTGCAGTTCAGCAGCGACGGCCGTCAGTGGTTCACGTATAAAGAGATGATCACAGACGCCAGACCCAAAGCAAAGGTGACGCACACATAAACCTGAAATCTGTCAAACCTTAAAGAGAACATAACACACACACAGTTTCTGCCGATCTCATGTTAACCTCGAGTAGCTATAGAATAGGATTGCATTCGACGTATCTCTGAAAAGTCTTTACACTGCAAAAAAGATTTTCTTACTCAGTATTTTTGTCTTGTTTCCAGTCCAAACATCAAAGAAATCTTAAATCAAGATGGATTTAATATAGTAGTAAAATGCCATAAGATATTATGTCTTGTTTTCTTGGGAAATAAATTAAAATTAAGTGAGTTTTTGCTTAAAACAAGCAAAATTATCGCCAATGGGATAAGAAAAATAACGTTAATTCAAACGGAAACAAGAATATTTTTCTTACGCCAATAATTTAGCTTGTTTTAAGCCAAAACTCAAAAACTTTTTTTCTTTTGTCACTTTGCGACGATATGGTTTCGGGAAACAGTCGTGACTAGCAGGTTGATTTCTTCAAAGATGCATCGTAGCCTACTATGGTGGTGAAGCAGCGAGTTACAGCGCTGTAATGGGAAACGCACCCCTGGTGTGTGTGTGTGTGTGTGTGTGTGTGTGTGTGTGTGTGTGTGTGTGTGTGTGTGTGTGTGTGTGTGTGTGTGTGTGTGTGTGTGTGTGTGTGTGTGTGTGTGTGTGTGTGTGTGTGTGTGTGTGTGTGTGTGTGTGTGTGTGTGTGTGTGTGTGTGCGCGTGCGCCCATACAAGGAATTCCACCCTTCATGATGTCACACAGGGCCGTACTGGAAAAAACGTTCTGAAATAAATCCTGAAGGACTGCATTTGGCACAGAAATACTCTGTTGTACGTCCAACAAATTTCTTGAAACTTTGTCCATGTTCAGCATGAGAATCGAACTCTTTAACAGTGTAAATAAGTCAGAATGCATGAGCATTAGACATCCACTTTAAAGTTGGAAATTAGCGTAATATTGGATCATATGGTGTTTCTTCCAGGTGTTTCAGGGCAACAGTGATGACCGTGGCATAGCTCTGGCCCGTCTGGACCGGATGGTGTCGGCTCGGTTCGTGAGGATTCTTCCTCATGACTTTCAGAACGGGATCTATCTGAGAGTCGAGCTCATGGGATGCGCTGACGGTATCCGTTAATTTCCCTATCCGTCTCAGGGCTCCAGACTAACACTTTAGAGCTGTAATTGTTAATCATAGATTCAATTTAATAATAAAATTACTTTTGTTTTGCATTAATAAGAGCAGTTACTAATAATATTACATCATTATTTCTTGGAAATGCACATTTGACAGTAAAGCACTGAGCTTGAGATGCAGATACAATTTTAACATTTAAGCTTTTAACAACCTAATTTTCATAGGGACAAATTTTAATATTTTTTGTGGTTATTAAATGTTCCATTGTTCTTCTATAGTATCATTCTGAACTGACTGACAGCTTCAGTGATTATAAAAAGATTGCTCTTTACTTGCGTTAAGTTTTTGTTTTCCATGAGACTTCTAGACTTTTCCTATTTCATACTTCAATACAAAAAGTGTCAAACTTTGAAAAAAAACTGGATGATTTGATATTTCATAATTGGGATTTCATAATAGCTAAATATAAATTTAAAAGCAAAACGTGTAAAAAAAAAAAGACAAAATGGCTAATAAGCCAATTAGTGCTCCTCTGTCGCCATCTACTGGTTATAGTGGTAATTCATGACTTTTTAAAAAATATATATAAAAAAATGTATTTGCCACATCTTAGTTTTCCTACATCTTGAAACTTTTAGTTTTACAAATGTGGACAATATTTTATAGATGAACAAATCATGTTTTTGGTCATCACATTAAAAATAACATTTAAACTGGATAATATTTAGAGCTTTTGATATATATTTTTAATTGTACAATATCTGTATATCATCATATCATTTGTTGCACAGCCATTCAATTATTCTAATTTAAATAATTAAAAAGTGACTGCATGACAGTAATTATATTTGAATGAAAATCACCATAAAGGATAATGAGAATTGCAAACAACTTAAAAGTAAAAGATCAAGATGCATTATTATAATAAATGGAATTTGAAGATAATGTAAATAATATCAGAATGCAAAAAAAATGCTTTATTTTCTCCGTGCACTTTTTCTTGCCTCACACTTTGGACTGAAGTGTTTGTGTTGTGTCCAGGAACGGGCTGCGCGCCGGGGCAGTTCTCCTGCCCTCCTCCAGGGGGGTGTGTTGAGGCGGAGCGTCGCTGTGATGGAGTTCCTCACTGTCCTGATGGGGCGGATGAGAGAGACTGTACACACACTAATACGACACACATCACCCCCACTGCCCCCCCGCTCAGGACGCCCAGCAAGACCACAGCCAGAGTAATGACCACCACTGTGAGACTTTCTTCATTCGCCAGCTACAATCACATCTGAAGACAAATCTGACAATGACATGCCCAAACCTTACAAAATATAAAAATAATATAATAATATAAAGCTTAAAAAATATAAAATACCAATATAGAGCCAAAAAATAGGGTATATATATATATATATATATATATATATATATATATATATATATATATATATATATATATATATATATATATATATATATATATACCTAATTTGTTTAGCTTTATATTAATATATTATATTTTCATATTTTTGAAGATTTATATTATTATATTATATTCTCACCTTAATTATCCATAATTAATTATCATTTAAATTGATTTTATATTTAAGAATGTCACAATACAGAATATCTTAGGTCCTTAAATGTGCCCCATTTTCATAAGTAATATTTTTATATATTTATTATCGGTACAAATTGTATTGATAGTTTAACTTGCACTACAGACGTACTGTAACTGTGATCTCTTTCAAATAAGTCGTTTTCTATTATTGCATTGTGTGTGTGTTTGTTTTTGTTAAAGTGTTTAATTTTTTCTGTCTCTTTGCGTCTCCAAGGAAGCAGGGCCTGATCAGAGAGGTAGGAACTCAGAAGAGTCATGAATACAAAAAAATTTAATTTATTCCTTTGATCAAAATATGATGACATCATCGCCCATCAGGTGTCTGCTCTTCTGCTCTGGGATTGGAGGATGGGCGTGTCCATTATGGTCAGCTGACCTCGTCCTCGTACAGAGAGAATAATCCTGCTGACGCGGGCCGTCTCAACATCGTGCCCAATGTGTGAGCATTTTTAAATGAATTAAGAATTTGTATGAATATGTGCAGGATGAGATGATTCGTACAAAGAAAAATGAAAAAATCAAGCGGGTCTTCAGTGTTGGGGAAAGTTACTTTGAAAAGTAATGCATTACAATATTGCGTCACTCCCTTTAAAAGTAACTAATTACGTTTCTTAGTTACTTTTTTAGAACAGTAATGCGTAACGTTACTTTTGCATAACTTTTTTTTTCACCCGGGGTAGGGTTTGTTTTTTAATAATCAAAAAAGTTATATTTTTGGGCAAATGTAAAAACCCTTTCACACTAAAAGTGTAATAATAATCCTCAGGCTGAAGGAAATGCAGATTCACTCCTGTACAGTAGAGGGCGCCGCTCCAACAAACCTTCAGCTGCTGTTATTCTGGATAACGCAAGAATAGGACCCGTATACACTTAATTTACCAATAAAAAAATCTACAGTCATTTTTGCTTATGGTTTAACTGATTTAACGAAGATCAGAACCAAGTACGTTAGGCAATAAAGTGGGATTAAATGCATAAAAATTTATTTTATTTACCGGAGGTTTGCATTGTATTGTGATTCTGCATTTCACAGATTTTTTAATTTTGAGGAATATTGAATCCGCCTCTGCACTTCAATTTGTCTCAACATGAGGACAGGGGAGCTGTCAGTCAATAAATGGGAAAATCAAGTAACTTGCGTTACTTATTTGAAAAAGTAACGCAGATATTTTGTTGTAAATTTGAAAAGTAATGTGTTAATAGTTACTTTAAAAAAGTAATCTGATTACGTAACTCAAGTTACACACAACACTGCAGGTCTTTATATCCAGTAATGGTCCATGTGTGCTCATGCGGATGGTGTGTTCGGCTAATGTCTCCCTCAGGATGGTCATGGAGCCGGGATGGAGTCCTTTGCCTGGAGATCCGCATCCGTATTTCCAGGTGGATTTTCTGGAGCCCACGTGGATCTCTGGTGTGGTGACGCAGGGCAGTGAGCGCATGTGGGGTTACTTCACCAAATACAGGCTCGCTTTCGCTTTAGTGCACACCGACTTCATGGACGTCACTGAGACTGGAGACAGAGGCTCTCCTCCGAAGGTAATCCACATCGAGAAATAAACTAAGTATACTTGCAGACAGACTAACTCAGTATACTTCAAGTGTGTTAAAGGGATAGTTCACCCAAAAATGTAAATTCTGTCAGTATTTACTCTCCCTCATGTTGTTCAACCCCGTAAGACCTTCGTTCATCTTTGGAACACAAATTAAGATATTTGTGATTAAATCTGAGAGCTGGATCACTCCTCCATAGGCTTCTAAGGGATTGAAACTTGTTCCCCGAAAAGTTATTAAAGACATCGTTAAAATAGTCCAAGTGACTACAGTGACTCAATCTTAAGTTTATCAAGTTATACTAAACTCATAAACACTAATGTGTGTGTGTGTGTGTTTGTGTGTGTATGTGTGTGTGTGCGTGCGTGTGTGCGTGTGAGTGTGTGTGTGTGTGTGTGCGTGCGTGCATGCGTGCGTGCGTGCGTGTGTGCGTGTGTGTGTGTGTGTGTGTGTATGTGTGTGTGTGTGTGTGTGTGTCAGATATTCGAGGTGAGGATGGTCGGCCGGACGCCTGTCACTCGCTGGTTGGATAGGCTGGTCAGAGCTCGCTTTCTCCGGATCATTCCTGTTGAATTTCGCCCCACTTTCTATCTGCGTGTGGAAGTCCTGGGCTGTCGAGGAGGTAGGACTGAGTTCAGGGTTATTTACTATTCTTTTTAGTTTTCATTGCTTATTGCAGACCTGGGTTAGTGAATCAAGTGTCCAGGTCATGTTTCATTCCAGAGTATAAACAAGAAAAAAATCATTTTCATGATAATTAAACACATTTAAATACCAAAATATGAAAAAAAATATGAGTTATTATTTTTATATTCTCTTTTTTTAAAGTTTTGGCAATTTTTGTTTTGTGATTTTGTGTTTTTTTATTACTATGTTTTACACAAAACACACACACACAAACACACATATACACACACACACACACGCACACACACACACACACACATATATATATATATATATATAGGACAATCTAGTTTTATTTATTTAATTGAGTAATTTTATATTGTTTATTAATATATTATCAATATATTTTTTAAATAATAAAATTATTTTTAATTTATTTTTAAATGAGTAAATAGCCAACATTGATAACACTTTGATCTATGCATGCAATATATTTTATAAATGAATGCATTTATTAAAATGAGTACATTTTAAATAATATTTTTGCACATTCCGGTAATGAGAAATGTACTTAAGTGTCATAAATAAAACCTAATTGGCATAATAAACAATATAATTATTTTAAATATGTTTTTAATTAATAATACTATAATATTTACATGCGATACAATTTATAAATAAATGCATTTATTAAAATTTTTATATTTTAAATAATATTTTTTGACAAATGTACTTTATAATCCTGAAAACCCCCCAAAATATTTATGGCCCTAAAAAGTAGACTTCATTCATTACTTTAAGCATTATATAATGTATAATATACAATATTATGCATTGTATCATATCAACATATACTATATTCGTTCTGGTCAGATGAGTTAGTCACACCCAGTAGTGAAGTGACCACAGCGCCACCTGGTGGACCGGGATTACAGAACCTCACGGGACCAACAGGACGTCCCGGTCACTATAACTACACATCCGGACCTCCAGGACTCAACACCAGGAGTCCACAGGACGGGAGCCCGGGAGTGGCTCCACACACACACATCACAACAGCGCCACCTGGTGTCGGTCCCACAGGACACCCGGGCCTTCATGTTCTGAGCACACCCACGACAGGTGCGTGTTTCTGAGAAATTGTAGTCTGACACAGATTCCACTCCAAAATATATTTTAGAATGAGCTCATCCCCAAAATGGCTTAATTATCATAGAGATGAAGGAATATCAAGTTATATTGTTTCTTCACTATTGATCACATCCTGAGCAAATGGTGTTCAATGGTGTCCCATCTCAGACAATGGGGTGTCTCAACTTCATTAACATACAGACCAGCGCTGGTACAACAAGAGCAACTTCATTTACATTAAGAGTGCTAAAGTGTTACAGGATAAAAGGTTTAAGATTTGGATGTTCTGGGTTCATTCTGACGCAAATCAAAAGTAACAAAGAACAAAGCTTATTGCGATTTGTTGGACAAACATTCATGATGAAAACTGAAGTGACACACAGTCTCTGCTCAACTTTCTCTTCATAAATAAATAAATAAATGCATAATATGCTTGTCCTGCACGTTTGTGAATAAAAATGAAAATGTGAACAAAAACAGAGCCTATTAAATGGCTTATTATCATTTAAAATGTGAAAATTAAAATGACGGGTCGTAATAGATTATGACGGATTTTTATTACGAATCTATTACTACCCGTCATTTTAATTTTCACATTTTAAATGATAATAAGCCATTTAATAGGCTCTGTTTTTGTTCACATTTTCATTTTTATTCACAAACGTGCAGGACAAGCATATTATGCATTTATTTATTTATTTATGAAGAGAAAGTTGAACAGAGACTGTGTGTCACTTCAGTTTTCATCATGAATGTTTGTCCAACAAATCGCAGTAAGCTTTGTTCTTTGTTACTTTTGATATGCAGCTTTCAAATTATGTCCATTTTATCACAAAATTCAAACAATAAATACCGTTCTTTACCGCTCTTTAATATTCAAGCCAAGTGGAGCGTGAGTGAACGCGATCAATTCCTTCTTCTTTATTACGTTACAGAATGAAATAAACATGAATGAACATAAAAAAAAAAATGTTGAAAGATACAGTCTAACGTATCGAAATCCAGATCATGTCTCTCATGTAATCACTCAATTAGTGTTTCAACTGCAGAAAGACATCAATAAAACAGGTTGTAAACAATGTCATGTAACTCAGAAAAGCCATTTATTGACCATAAACTTGACAGTTACAAGTAATTACTTATAAGTCACACTAAGTATAAGTATACACTCTCTGTGTAATCTGTCAAAATGACGGACGGCTTTCAGATTTTTCCGCCACTGCTAAAAAAATTCCGTAAGTGATGGAAAATGTTCGGTTAACGCGACCTCTGACCTTGCCACTGCAATGCTGTAATAGACCTTATTCAATGATGTTTAATGGGAATGAAAGCGAGGCTGTGAGGCATAGACATCTCTTCAATGCGCTCTACTGTTATTAAATGTGTTTTTGGATTGTTCTGCTCATGAAACACTGGAAAAATATCTTTCCAAGAAATTTTTAGTTGAGAAAAAACTCCCGACAATATAAGCTGTGGAAAATTGTAAGTAATCTAGGAGCTTTATGCAGCTTTTTACAGCGGATGCCATTGGAAACAAGGCAAGTCTATTTCTCACACTGAATAAGGTCAATAAGCTTCATTTTTGAGATCTTCGACCTCCTCGTCATTTGTTCTTACACACGTCAGGTGCTGTAGAATTGCAAAAGTAAGTGTTTTTTTCCCCCCTTTTTTCAAGCGTTCAGGGAAGCATCTACACCGAATGATGATGGTTTACCCAGAATCCTGTGTGTGGAAGGACAGTTTTCCTGCAGGACGTTTGGTTGTGTTGAAGCTGTGCTGGTGTGTGACGGACACGACGACTGTCCCGACGGCTCAGACGAAGATCGCTGTGGTACAAATAAAATAAAGCATGTTTATTCATTACATGCCATCAGTGTTGAGGAAGTTATATAGAAACGCCATGTTACTAATTTAAACCAGTTACCACTTTAAAATAGTAGATCTTGAAGCAGAGTTGTTATGGGTAATAATAAACCTAAAACTATTAAAACTTGTTCATTAAGCTGAAATCAAATAAAATATATGAAAAAAAAACTCGAATGAAAATTAGAAACGTTGCCTTGGCAATAAACTGAAATCAAATAAATGTAATCAAAGTACTACAATTACTAAAATAAAAAGTTAAAAAAAATATTGAAGCTAAATTTAAATATTTAATACATTTATATTTGTTATTTTAATTTTATTTTATTTTAGGATTTATATTTAAATGTTAATATGGGTGATAAAATGACTAAAGTCATAACAAAAATGTGTAAATTAATACTAAAATATATATCTGAATTCTGATTATGCAAGTTAGTTTAGTTACTTATTCTCAAATAAACACTTATTGCTAGTCCTTTATTGTTATAATATTTTTTTATATAAAAAATGTATTATTTATGACTACAGACTCTTTGTCTGTAACATTTTTTATTTAAAGATATTTTGTCAGATTTTTCACCCAGTGCTATTTTATTTTATTTTATTTTATTACTTTTTATTTTTTTATTTTATTTTTTCATTATAATTTTTTTTAATTACTTCATTTTATTTTTCATTGTTGTTTTTTTCCCCCATTGTTATTCATTTTTATATTTTATTTTATTTTATTTATTTTTCATTGTTGTCTATTTCATTACAAGTTGAATATTCTCCAGAGCATTTCTCATTTGAATGTCACTTGATTTCAGACTCTGATTTGAACGCCTTGACACCTAACACGAAACACACTCATTCACTGAGCATGTGATGCAGTAAGTGTGTATGTGAACGTCTCTCCTCAGGCCCGGTCACACAGCGCCCCCTGGTGCCCGACGCCTGCTCCTTGAAGCAGTTCACCTGCTGGAGCGGCGAGTGTGTGAGTTCAGATCAGAGATGTGACCTCCAGCGGGACTGTGCCGACGGCTCGGATGAGAACGACTGCTGTGAGTCACACACACATCTCAGGTCAGATTCAGCTCAGGTGGATTGTGGGATTGAGAGGTGTGTGTGTGTTCTCCAGTCGACTGTGTTCTGGCTCCCTGGACCTCCTGGAGTCGGTGTAGTGTATCATGCGGACTGGGTTCACTCTTCCGGCAGAGGAACATCATGAGAGATGCTCGACCCGGTGGATCCTGTGGTGGAGCTCAGTTCGACAGCCGGCCCTGTTTCATACAGGCCTGTCCCGGTACAAACACACCACCAATAATGCATATATATAACATATTTAATATAACATACTGGTTCGAGGCCTGTCCAGGTACAATCACACCACCAATAATGCATATATACAGTGATGTGAATAAGTTAGGACACCCATGATAAAGTTGCCTAAAAAGAAGAATAAAAAATCATCTTTTGGAAATTGATCTTAATGCCTTAATTTAAAAAATGAGGAAAAATCCAACCTTTAAGGACACCAATTTTCTTTGTGAATGAATAATGTATCATAAATAAATAAATGTTCTTCCTTAAAATACAGGGTGCATAAGTCAGTGCACCCTTATGTTAAATTCCCATAGAGACAGCTGATTATTATTTTTAAAGGCCAGTTGTCTCATGGATCCAGGATAATATGTATCCTGATAAAGTTCCCTTGGCCTTTGGAGTTAAAATATCCCACATCATCATCACACACGCTTCACCATAGCTAGAGATCGGCATGGTGTTATTTCAGTTAGCCTAATAGCTGGTTTGATTTGCATTGAGAGATGATCTTATGGAAAGTGTCCCATGCCGATCTCTAGGTATGGTGAAGAGTGTGTGATGATGATGTGGGATATTTTAATCCCAAAGGCCAAGGGAACTTTAAAAACTCGAAAAATTTGAATATCGTGCAACAGTTCATGTATTTCAGTAATTCAAATGAAAAATATACTGTATAACTATATACATATGCATGATTATACTTTTCAGAGGGCCGACATTTCTGTATTTAAAATCTTTTTTTTTATTGATTTCATGTGATATTCTAATTTTCTGAGATTTTGAATTTGGGGTTTTTATAAGCTGTAAGCCATAATCATCAAAATTATAACGTGCAAGATATTCTAATTTTTCGATTTTTCACCTGTACATTTGCGATATTCCGATGATTTGTAAATATTGTACCTCTCTGTGTCCCAGTGGCCGGTCAGTGGTCGGACTGGACGCAGTGGTCCGCCTGTGGCGTGTCGTGTGGTGGAGGACTGATGGTGAGGAACAGGACCTGCTCAAACCCTCCGCCCAAGAACAGCGGGAGAGACTGTGACGGGATGAGCAGACAAACACTCGCGTGTAACACACACTCCTGCGGGACGACCACGGACACACAGAGCGGTCAGACTTCACATCCACACGACAACATGCATGAAGGGTTTTTATATGTGACCCTGGACCACAAAACCAGTCACATGGGTCAAGTTTTTTAAATTGAGATGTATACATCACATGAAAGCTGAATAAATAAGCTTTCCATTGATGTATGTTTTGTTAGGATAGGACAATATTTGGTCGAGATACTATTTGAAAATCTGGAATCTGAGGGTGCAAAAAAATCCAAACATTGAGAAAATCTCTTTAAAGTTGTGCATTTATGTTCTCGATTTTGCTGCATTCACTCTCAAAAATATATATTTTATATATTTATGGTAGAAAATTTACAAAATATCTTCATGGAACATGATCTTTACTTTTTTCAGTATAAAAAAAAAATCGTTAATTTTGACCCATACAATGTTGGCTATTGCCACAGATATACCCGTGCGACATGTGACTGGTTTTGCTCATATACAGTTATATGTGAGCGTTATGCAGCTGTGCTTATCCTGTGGTTTAGATGTTTATGTGTTGATCTCTTCTGTTGAACCGCAGGTTGCACAGGAGGAATGGTCCTGGTTAAAGAGTCTGACTGTTTGTCTGGACACATGGATGCGTGTCATGTGACCTGCTCTGAGCGGCTCTCTGAGAGGAACTGCACAGTAAACTGCACTACAGGTACATGAGATCATCCTGATGCTGTTCAGAGACTAAATCATTTTTCATAATTACCCAGTGCACTCAAACATCATGTACTGTCCTCTATTATGTATTGTATCTCTAATGTTTTATATATTGATTTAATTTAATGTGAAATAAAATAAATGGCCTCAATCATAAATAAATAATTATTATAATTAATATTAATATCATTTATTAAATGTTAATTTTTTTAATCATTTATTAAAATTTATATATATATATATATGTATATACACACACACACATACATTATGCTTATGGGTTACACTTTATTTTAAGGTGTCCGTGTTACAGTGTAATTATACATTTATGTGCTATGTAATAATTATTAACTAATTAATTACTCACTTAAATGGGTTGGTTTAAAGTTAGTTGCATGTAATTATTCACAATTTATAGTTATTACTACAGTAAATATATGTAACGTGTAACAAGTGCACTGTTAAATAAAGGGTAACACTTTATTTTACAATGTCCTTGTTACATATATTACATGTACTTACCGTAGTAAACTAAAGAGTAAACCAAATCTGAACCCTACCCTAACCCTATAGTAAATACATGTTGTTAATTATTATTACTCAGTACTTAAATATATAATTACACTGTAACAATGACAACTTAAAATAAGGTGTTACCAATTATTTGAATGTAGTGTTTTAATGATAATTATTACATAGAGAAAGACCAAAAGAGAAATGATACTCTGATTTATATATGGATTAAGTGTGTGTGTGTGTGTGTGTGTGTGTGTGTGTGTGTGTGTGTGTGTGTGTGTGTGTGTGTGTGTGTGTGTGTGTGTGTGTGTGTGTGTGTGTTTCTCGGGCTGGTTAGGATGTTTTTGTCCTCCTGGACTCTTCCTACAAGATGGACGTTGTGTGGATGTCAGTGAATGTGAGTGTTCGTGGGAAGGTTCAGTCCTCCAGCCGGGACAGGAAGTCAGAACCAGCGTCTGCAGCTCTTGGTGAGGAGACGCACATGCTTTTCAACGTTTATTCTGATTATATAAGTCCACAAAACCAGTCATATGTCGCACGCGTAAATTTGTGGCATTATCCAAAAATACATTGCATGGGTAAAAATGTTTCTTTTATGCCGAAAATCATTAGGATATTAAGTAAAGATCATGTTCCATAAAGATATTTTGTAAATTTCCTACCGTAAATATATATAAAATATATTTTTGTGAGTGAATGCAACAAAATCATTTAACTTTAAAGGAGATTTTCTCAATGTTTAGATTTTTTTGCACCCTCAGATTCCAGATATTGTCCTATCCTAACAAACCATACATCAATAAAAACATTGTTTATGCAGATTTCAGATGATGTATAAATCTTATCACAACCCTTGTGACTGGTTTTGTGGTCCAGGGTCACATATGGCTGCATGTAATACTGTAAATGCATGTCATGTCGTCTTATCCAATCATGCAGTGTGTGTAAAGATGGGCGTGTCACATGTGATGAGTCCAGCTGTGTCGCTCGCTGTGATTGGTCGGCCTGGTCTTCATGGACGTCATGTGACAGCAGCTGTGGGACGGGAATCCAGCACCGTTACAGGTGGACTGACTTATTAATCAAACATCTATTAAAGTTACATTCTGTGGGATTTGATGTGCATGTACAACACGAGTAATACTTTCCACTTGTTTTTACATTTTTTATCAAAA
>NW_027508722.1:33210000-33252500 GCF_051911475.1 Siphateles boraxobius
AAGAGACTCTTTTTAAAAACATAAAATTCTCACCGACCCAAAACTTTTGAACAGCACTTGTCATATGACATTACATATGACTTTTCAACATAGTAAAGTTTATAACATGATATATATATATATATATATATATATATATATATATATATATATATATATATATATTATATTATATTTATTAATATATATTGACAGTGTCTTGTATCTCCTGACAGCACGTGTGTTGATGGAACGATGCATTGTGGGACGGCGCCCTGCCCTGGTGAGTATGAAACATCACATCCTGTTCTTCATCACAGTAAAAGTATTTTCCATCTCCTTTTATTCGTCCGTATGCATTCTGTTCTCAGTAGTTTGTATGCATTGATTCCTGCAGTGCATTGTGGGTGGAGTGAGTGGACGGCCTGGAGTGCGTGCAGTCGGTCATGTGACGTGGGCATCAGGCGGCGCTATCGTTCAGGAACCAATCCAGCGCCAGCGTTTGGAGGACGAGCCTGTGAGGGCGAACGCATCGGACTGGACACATGCAGCGTTAAACCCTGCTTCGGTACAGTGATCACATGACATCATAGAGTATCTGTTTAGAGTTATAGAGTGATATACTGTATATATATATATATATATATATATATATATATATACATATATATATATATCAATCACATGGCAGTTGCTTCAATGCATTTAGGGGTGTGGTTCTGGTCAAGAAAATCTCCTGAACTCCAAACTGAATGTCAGAATGGGAAAGAAAGGTGATTTAGCAATTTTGAGCGTGGCATGGTTGTTGGTGCCGGACGGGCCGGTCTGAGTATTTCACAATTTGCTCAGTTACTGGGATTTTCACGCACAACCATTTCTAGGGTTTACAAAGAATGGTGTGAAAAGCGAAAAACATCCAGTATGCGGCAGTCCTGTGGGCTAAAATGCCTGGTTGATGCTAGAGGTCAGAGGAGAATGGGCCGACTGATTCAAGCTGATAGAAGAGCAACTTTGACTGAAATAACCACTCGTTACAACCGAGGTATGCAGCAAAGCATTTGTGAAGCCACAACACGCTCAACCTTGAGGCGGATGGGCTACAACAGCAGAAGACCCCACAGGGTACCACTCATCTCCACTACAAATAGGAAAAAGAGGCTACAATTTGCAAGAGCTCACCAAAATTGGACAGTTGAAGACTGGAAAAATGTTGCCTGGTCTGATGAGTCTCGATTTCTGTTGAGACATTCATATGGTAGAGTCAGAATTTGGCGTAAACAGAATGAGAACATGGATCCATCATGCCTTGTTACCACTGTGCAGGCTGGTGGTGGTGGTGTAATGGTGTGGGGGATGTTTTCGTGGCACACCTTAGGCCCCTTAGTGCCAATTGGGCATCGTTTAAATGCCACGGCCTACCTGAGCATTGTTTCTGACCATGTCCATCCCTTTATGGCCACCATGTACCTATCCTCTGATGGCTACTTCCAGCAGGATAATCCACCATGTCACAAAGCTCCAATCATTTCAAATTGGTTTCTTGAACATGACAATGACTTCACTGTACTAAAATGTCCCCCACAGTCACCAGATCTCAACCCAATAGAGCATCTTTGGGATGTGGTGGATCGGGAGCTTCGTGCCCTGGATGTGCATCCCACAAATCTCCATCAACTGCAAGATGCTATCCTATCAATATCGGCCAACATTTCTAAAGAATGCTTTCAGCACCTTGTTGAATCAATGCCACGTAGAATTAAGGCAGTTCTGAAGGTGAAAGGGGGTCAAACACAGTATTAGTATGGTGTTCCTAATAATCCTTTAGGTGAGTGTATATATATATATATATATTATATATACTCAAGCGCCCTTTGCAGGATTCTTTTTATAATTCAAAGTCCCCCTGTGGTGAAAATCCAGCTTTTATTGTTGTTTATATGTCTATGTGGTGTTTTTAATATGCATTAAGACAAACCATGTGTAAATTCATAAGTCGACAGCATTGCTGAGTATTTTCTCCTTAAAACTGCAGTGAACCAAAGACAGTCTCAAAAACACGCTTTGAAATCGCTGGTGTTTCTGACGTCACAAACTACCTTATAACCAATCAGATCAACGTGTGATCGTCAACGAGTGGATCTCTGAGTGAGTGAGGGAGTGGAGGCGGGGCTCATTTGGATATTCATAGAACCGTGAATACTAAATGAGGCAAGGGTGTCGAGTTACATTCAAGATATTTTAAGGCATGAAAATTTATTTTTCAAGGACAAAACTTTTAAATTTGTTGTTTTGGTGATTAAAGATGAGTTTTAAGGGATAAAATGATTGACTGCAGGGGGACTTTAAGAGGCGTCACTGACTTAGTTTCCACATTCCATTAGTTTCAAACCACGAAGGCTTATAAAACCATTGTGTCCTTGAGCAAGATGCTTGACATGTAATCTGAGTGTACATGTAATATTTGTGGTGTGTGATGCGTCTGTGTGTTCAGGAGTGAAGGGCCCGTGGAGCCCGTGGTCCGAGTGTTCGGTACCCTGTGGCGGTGGATACAGGAACAGAACCAGAGGCCCGGTCAGGACTCATGGGACGCCTCAGCAGTTCAGCGCCTGCAACCTAAAGCCCTGCGGTGAGTCTCGGGCCTTCTCGTGCTGTCATAAATAAAAGTCAACAAATAAAAACTAAAACGGAGCTAAACTCGAAAAATAAAAATATTTTAAACCTAAATAGTAATATTACACAAAAAAAACATAAAACAAAATTTTGAAATATTTATCTAAAATAAAAAATGTGAAAAAATGAATAAAAACTAATTCAAAATATTAATAAAATCTATAATAGTTTATGAATAATACAAAAACTGTTATACATAACAAATCATTTATTATGTGTTATTTTTATTTATTATTTTAATAATAATAATAAATAATTAAATAATTATTTTATATTAGATTAACAATATGTAATGTTAATGTATAATGTATAATGTAATAATCTTGATAATTATAATAATAATAAAAACTTAATTTATTATAGTGATTTGAAAAGAAAACAATTGTCAATAACTGATAATCATATTTAATGAATAACTAGATACATTTTATAGTGTTTATAATAATATTATATATTATGAATATATTAGAAATTTAATGAATGCAATTATTACAGTGGAAATAAATCCTTAAGCAAATTTGAAAAATTAAACACTTTTTTAAACGGAACTGAAACTGAAACTGAAATTAAAATGCAAGTATTTTAAAACCTAAATATTAATATTAAAAAGACGCACGCACACGCGCGCACACACAAACACACACACAACAAAATGACTAAATATATATCTAATTTTAAAATGAAAACTGAAAATGTGAAGAAAAAAAAAAAAATATATATATATATATAATAATACCACAAAACACTGTTCCAATTTACAGTTTTCCAAATAAAAATAAAAGTCCCAATTCCGACACATGCCAATAATTAAAAAGCCAAATATTGGCTGATATATCGGTCAACCGCTACTAATAAGTTAACCACCTCATCTTGATCTCTCTGTGATCTCAGGTAATGGACGCGCTTGTACGAACGGTCAGGAGTGGGCCGTATGTGTGAGAGATGAGCTGTTGTGTTCGGATCTGGGGTCGGACGTCCAGAGAGATAGCAGCTGCCATCCGGGCTGCCAGTGTCCTGACGGGTCTGCCCTGCAGGTGTGTGTGTGTGTGTGTGTGTGTGTGTGTGTGTGTGTGTCTGTATATGTCTTTCATTATATATATTTGTTATGTTTTTATTTGTAAATGTATATCTGTGATTTGTGTGTGTGTGTGTGTGTATGTGTGTGTGTGTGTGTGTGTGTGTGTGTGTGTGTGTGTGTGTGTGTGTGTGTGTGTGTGTGTGTGTGTGTTAGGATGGCGAGTGTGTGTCTCTCCCGCTCTGTCTCTGTCATGTAGACGGAGAGCAGCACAAACCCGGAGCCACAGTCACCAAAGACTGCAACAACTGGTAAAACCTCACAAAACCATATACATATATCATTTAAAAGTAAAAAAAAAGTAATTTTATTTAAAAATAATTATTAATAACTTTTCAACATGCATTTAGCAAATATATATATATATATATATATATATATATATATATATATATATATAAATATACATGCAGTGTATTATATAATTGTTGTTAAATGCATGTTGAAAATTGTAATATTTAATTGATAGAATAAATTTGTGTATTTTTTTCAAGTTTAAAAAACAATTAAAACATATATATAGTATATACTAATGCATTTATGTATGCATTCTACAATAACATATATTAATATATACACATATATAAATCAATATACATATATTAATATTTTATTGATATATAGAATGTTTTTTTAATTATTAAAAATCTTAAAAACAAAGAAAAATAAGTAATTTCTTTTTAAATATAATTTCTTTTTAATCATTATTTTCATTAACCTTTCACCAGTAATACATATATGCATGTATAAATTCATTTAAAATGTAAATACATTTTTTTGATAGATATTCCTTTTTTAATTATTAAAAGTCTTCAAAGATTTGAAAACATTTTTTAAATTCAATTTTATTTTCTAATTATTATTTTGTATTATGCGTTTAACAATAACACATATATGAATGTATAATTGCATATACGATGTTAATATAGTTTATAGATGATTAAAAATCATTAATAAATATATTTTATATATAAAGATATTCTACTAGTTTTAAATAATTATTAATAGATCTTTTTATTATGCATTTAACAATAATACATAAACTATGAATATTAAAATATGTGATTTATTCATAATGTTTTATTCCTGCAGCACATGTGAATCAGGGAAGCTGGTGAACTGTACGAGTGTGGAGTGTGACGGTAAGATATCTGGAACCTCTCTAGTACTGTAACACACTCGCTGTAACACACTCTCTCCCTCTCTCTCTGTGTGTGTGTGAGACTCTCTCTCTGATTGTGTGTGTGTTGTGTTTCAGTGGACGGCGGCTGGTCGTCATGGACTCCATGGGGTGTGTGTTCTGTGTCGTGTGGCGCTGGTCTTCAATCGCGCTATCGCTTCTGTTCTGACCCGGAACGAGCTGGAAGCGGACTTCCCTGCGTCGGGTCGGACCGAGAGGACAGAGTGTGTGTGTCAGCGCCCTGCAGCAGTGAGTAACACACATAAACTGAACAAAAGAGAATCGCACATCATGACCACATCGAAACTGAAAGATTATATAAAAACAAAGAACAACTGAAAACTGGGGCTATAAATACATAGGGAAACACTAAAAGAGATAATTAACAAGACACAGGTGAAACACATGAGGGCAAGTCAAAAACCATGGCAACTGATGAACTGACACTGGAAACTGAACTGGGAACAGTGCGATTCTAAGAGCATGCGAGATTGGTTTGATTGTTTTGTGCTGTAGGAGACGGAGGTTGGAGTGTGTGGTCGTCCTGGACCGACTGCAGTAAGTCGTGTGGGGGGGGCGTGAGGAGCCGCAGGAGGAACTGTGATCGGCCAATCAGAGGAGGAGATGGAGACTATTGCGAAGGACTGGGAACTGAACTCATCACCTGTAACACAGACCATTGTCCAGGTGTGTGAGTGAGTGAGTGAGTGAGTGAGTGAGTGCGAGAGTGAGTGAGTGAGTGAGTGAGTGAGTGAGTGAGAGAGTGAGTGAGTGAGAGAGTGAGTGAGTGAATGCGTGTGAGAGTGAGTGAGTGAGTGAGTGAGAGAATGAGTGAGTGAGTGAGAGAATGAGTGAGAGAGTGTGAGAGTGAATGAGTGAGTGAGTGAGTGAATGAGTGAGTGAGTGAATGAGTGAGTGAGTGAGTGAGTGAATGCGTGTGAGAGTGAGTGAGTGAGTGAGTGAGAGAATGAGTGAGTGAGTGAGTGAGAGAATGAGTGAGTGAGTGAATGAGTGAGTGAGTGTGAGAGTGAGTGAATGAGTGAGTGAGTGAGTGAGTGAGTGAGTGAATGAGTGAGTGAATGAGTGAGTGAATGAGTGAGTGAGTGCGTGAGTGAGTGAGTGAGTGAGAGAATGAGTGAGTGCGAGAGTGAGCGAATGAGTTAATGAGTGAGTGAGTGAGTGAGTGAGTGAGTAAATGAGTGAGTGAGTGAATGAGTGAGTGAGTGAGTGAGTGAATGAGTGCGAGAGTGAGTGAATGAGTGAGTGAGTGAGTGAGTGAGTGAATGAATGAGTGAGTGAGTGCGTGAGTGACTGTGAGTGACTGGGTGAGTGAGTGAGTAAATGATTGAGTGAGTGAGTGAATCAGTGAGTGAGTGAGAAAATGAGTGCGAGAGTGAGTGAGTGAGTGAGTGCGAGAGTGAGTGAATGAGTGAGAGAATGAGTGAGTGAGTGAGTGAATGAATGAGTGAGTGAGTGAATGAGTGCGAGAGTGAGTGAGTGAGTGAATGAATGAATGAATGAGTGAGTGAATGAATGAGTGAGTGACTGTGAGTGAGTGAGTGAGTGAATGAGTGAATAAATGAGTGAGTGAGTGCGTGAGTGAGTGCGCGAGTGACAGTGAGTGAGTCAGTGAGTGAGTGAGTTTAGTGCGTGAGTGAGTGCATGAGTGCGTGAGGAGTGTGTGAGTGAGTGAGTGCGAGAGTGAGTGAGTGAGTGAATGAATGAGTGAGTGAGTGAGTGTGTGAGTGTGTGAGTGAGTGAGTGAGTGAGTGTGTGAGTGAGTGAGTGCGTGAGTGACTGTGAGTGACTGGGTGAGTGAGTGAGTGAGTAAATGATTGAGTGAGTGAGTGAATCAGTGAGTGAGTGAGAAAATGAGTGCGAAAGTGAGTGAGTGAGTGAGTGAGTGAGTGCGAGAGTGAGTGAATGAGTGAGAGAATGAGTGAGTAAATGAGTGAGTGAATGAATGAGTGAGTGAGTGAATGAGTGCGAGAGTGAGTGAGTGAGTGAGTGAGTGAGTGAGTGAATGAATGAATGAATGAATGAGTGAGTGAATGAATGAGTGAGTGCGTGAGTGACTGTGAGTGAGTGAGTAAATGAGTGAGTGAGTGAATGAGTGAATAAATGAGTGAGTGAGTGAGTGAGTGAGTGAGTGCGCGAGTGACAGTGAGTGAGTCAGTGAGTGAGTGAGTTTAGTGCGTGAGTGAGTGCATGAGTGCGTGAGGAGTGAGTGAGAGAGTGAGTGAGTGCGAGAGTGAGTGAGTGAATGAATGAGTGAGTGAGTGAGTGAGTGTGTGAGTGTGTGAGTGAGTGAGTGAGTGAGTGTGTGAGTGAGTGAGTGCGTGAGTGAGTGCGTGAGTGAGTGAGTGAGTGCGAGAGTGAGTGAATGAGTGAGTGAGTGAGTGAGTGCGAGAGTGAGTGAATGAGTGAGTGAATGAGTGAGTGAGTGAGTGAGTGAGTGAGTGAGTGTCTGAGTGTGTGAGTGAGTGAGTGAGTGAGTGCGTGAGTGAGTGAGTGAGTGAGTGAGTGCGAGAGTGAGTGAGTGAGTGAGTGAATGAGTGAGTGAATGAGTGAGTGAGTGAGTGAGTGAGTGAGTGAGTAAGTGTGTTTTCACATGTATGCTAGATGTTAACTCTGAACTCTGTCTCTAGTGTCTTCATGTTCACACGTGCCAGGAAGTGTGTTCAGCGCCTGTGGACCCTCGTGCCCGAGAACATGTGACGACCTCACTGTGAGTAAATCAATAAACTATTGAACAAATAGATAGATAGATAGATAGATAGATAGATACAGACAGATATACAGATGATGACAGTGGTGTTGGTGTGTGTTCAGTTCTGTGAGTGGCGCTGTGAGCCGGGTTGTTACTGCACGGATGGTAAAGTTCTGAGTTCTGACGGGTCCGAGTGTGTGGAGAGAGACGCGTGTCTCTGTCTGGACCTTCACACGGGACGACGAGTCCGACCCGGAGAGAGAACGCCATCTCCAGACGGATGCAACAACTGGTGAGAAAACACACATTACACGCAGTTTTGTTTGCATTCATTTAGATCAAGTGATTCATATGTGTTAGATCATGTGATTCATTGTTTGATCATGTGATTCATATGTGCTAGATCATGTGATTCATATGTAGGCTTGTTCGACTTGAACCGGCGCTGCGCAGACCGATCGGTTGATGACATCAAAGTACCGCGAGAGCGATTCAAAAGCATAAGGAGCCGTCTGCTCTCTAATCGCTCTCGCGGTACTTTGATGTCATCAACCGATCGGTCTGTGCAGCGCCGGTTCAAGTCGAACAAGCCTTGTGTATGATCATGTGATTCATATGTGTTTGGTCATGTGATTAATATAAGTTTAATCATGTGATTCATATTGTGTTTGATCATGTGACTCATATGTGCTAGATCATGTGATTCATATTGTATGTTTTAGATCATGTGATTTATATGTGCTAGATCATGTGATTAATTGTTTGATCATGTGATTCATTGTTTGAGCATGTGATTCATATCTGCTAGATCATGTGATTCATGTGTATGACCATGTGATTCATATTTTATGTTTGATCATGTGATTCATATGTGTTTGATCACGTGATATTGTATGTGTTTGATCATGTGACTCATATGTGATTGATCATGTGATTCATATGAGTTTGATCATGTGATTCATGTGTTTTTGATCATGTGACTCATGTGTTTAATAATGTGATTCATGTGTTTGATGCTGTGATTCATATTGTATGTGTCAGATCATGTGATTCAAAATGTGTTAGATCATTTGATTCATACTGTATATGTTTTGATCATGTGATTCATATGTGTTTGATCATGTGTTTGATCATGTGATTTATATGTGTTTGATCATGTGTTTGATCATGTGACTCATGTATTTGATCATGTGACTCATGTGTTTGATCATATTCCAGCACCTGTAACGGAGGGAAACTCTCCTGCGGTGAACATCCGTGTCCAGGTTTGTCTCATCAGCCCGTATTAATCTCAAACGTCTCTGAAGGGGTAAACTGTGACGTCTGGTTGTGTGTGTGTGTATGTGTGTGTGTCAGTGGACGGTGGCTGGTGCGAGTGGGCCGACTGGACCCCGTGTTCGAAGACCTGCGGGCAGGAGTGGGTGTCTCGTTACAGGAGCTGCGCCTGTCCTGAACCCAGATCTGGAGGAGAGCCGTGTTCAGACCAGCAGGAGGAACACAACGGACTGGGAGTCCAGATCCAGAGACAGCCGTGCCCATCCGTGTCCTTCTGCCCCGGTAACACACACCACACGCCCATCCGTGTCCTTTATGCCCTGGTAACACACACCACACGCCCATCCGTGTCCTTCTGCCCTGGTAACACACACAGAACACACACCACACGCCCATCCGTGTCCTTCTGCCCCGGTAACACACACAGAACACACACCACACGCCCATCCGTGTCCTTCTGCCCCGGTAACACACACAGAACACACACCACACGCCCATCCGTGTCCTTCTGCCCTGGTAACACACACAGAACACACACCACACACCCATCCGTGTCCTTCTGCCCCGGTAACACACACAGAACACACACCACACGCCCATCCGTGTCCTTCTGCCCTATGGAGCTAATAATATGACAAAATGATTTGAATTTGAATTGTGTACATTTGAATTATTTGCAAGTGTAATCTAACAAAATTGAATTTTAGGTGGTAGTTTAAATGGTTCTGAATTTGATTTTTTTTAAACGAATATTGAAGATTTGAAATTTAACAAATTTAAACGTTTTTATGGCTGAATTTTATAGACATGTATTTTCAAACAGCTAGTTTTTTTGTTCTGAATTCTTATACTGCAAATATTCAGTTTAAAAAAATTCAGATTCAAGTTTTCAAGATGAAGAAATTCGGAACTTCAAATTCAGTTTTCTAAAATTCAATCTCAAAAATTCAAACTCAAAAATTCAGATCTTACAGAAAGTAGGTCACAGGTCATCCACAGGGAAGAGTAGATGATCTCAGAAAAATCGAACAGAGCATTTTGGCCAATATATTCGCCAGCCTCTCGTCCTTACACAAGGTGTTTTTGAACAAAATCGTATCAGTCAGTGGAAGCCAGAACGCAACGCCCAATATGTCAATATTCACCATTTAATGAACGCGTTTCAACTGGCTTACAGCTAGATACTCCGACTGATGCATGATCAAATAGACATGCATTCCGCGTCATCTTGTCTTATTCGCTCTTTTTGCCCGTGATGGAGCGCGTCTCGTGGCTCTTACTAAGCGTCACCAGCCACAAGATCTCTCACTGTTTTCATCTACCAGACACTCGGATTGATACACGAAAACACATCTTATCTATTATTTTATTTGCTCTTTTTGCCCGTGAAGGAACGCGTCTCATGGCTCGTCGCGTCAGCCACTAGCGTCGCACCTGCCACAAGATCTTTCACTGTTTTCATCTACCAGACACTCGGATTGATACACGAAAACACACAAACAGTGCAATCCTGCTCTTTTACCCTTTTGTCATCGTATCTTATTATTTTATTCGCTCTTTTTGCCCTTGATAGAGCGCGTCTCGTGACTCTTAAGCGTCACACCAGCCACAATCTCTCACTGTTTTCATCTACCAGACACTCGGATTGATACATGAGAGCACACAAACAGTGCAATCCTGCTCTTATTTACCTATTTGACATCTTATCTTATTTTTTATTAGCTCCTTTGTCCCGTAATATGGAGCGCGTCTCGCGGCGCGCCAGCCACAAGATCTCTCACGATCCAGCGCCTGATACTCTGATTGACATATTCTGAAGGAGAATGTTTTTGACCACTCCATTAAGTTTTGTTTTGTATAAAGCATTTCCTTGAAGTGAATTTCGTTTTGTATAAATTGTATCTTAATTTTAATCAATGTTTGATCAACCAATTTCCTGGATTTAATAAATATAGCAGACATAGGCCTATAACAATAAAATCATGACATTTTTGCATTGCACGTTCCTCACATGCATGAGAAATATATCTAGAAAGGTAGAAATGTCTAGCCTAGTTTTAAACGAAACAATTCAAAACGAAATAAATAGGTTACTCTCAGATTGTGTAATCCGTATGAAATGAGCATTTCTAATCTCGGCGCGTTCACTACTGCGAAGATGGCAAGTCCAACTTCATCTTTGTAGCCAACACTACCACAGAAAACACTTTATGGATGGGTGGAGGTCGTGGTTGTGTCACCCCGTGCCACCCACACGCTCCCTAAAGAACCTATCTTCTTATTAATTACTCGATAGCTGAAGCTAAGACAATGTTGAGTTACATCAGGTAGCCTAAATTGGTTGCAGAAAATTTTCATTATTTGAAATCAGCTACCCCCACTCGAGAGTGAATACATGTAGCCTAACTACTTAAAAGGGTACTTAAACAATATTTCATAAACCACAATGTGATTTTTAAATATTCAGTTTACTCACTTGACTTTGGCTCCATCACGGGCAAAAAGAGCATATAAAATATTAGATATGATGACAAAAGGGTAAATAAGAGCAGGATTGCACTGTCTGTGTGTTTTCATGTATCAATCCGAGTGTCTGGTAGATGAAAACAGTGAGAGATTGTGGCTGGTGTGACGCTTAGTAAGAGTCACGAGACGCGCTCTATCAAGGGCAAAAAGAGCGAATAAAATATAAGGTAAGATGACATAAAGGTAAATAAGAGCAGGATTGCACTGTTTGTGTGTTTTCGTGTATCAATCCGAGTGTCTGGTAAATGAAAACAGTGAAAGATCTTGTGGCAGGTGCGACGCTAGTGGCTGACGCGACGAGCCATGAGACGCGTTCCTTCACGGGCAAAAAGAGCAAATAAAATAATAGATAAGATGTGTTTTCGTGTATCAATCCGAGTGTCTGGTAGATGAAAACAGTGAGAGATCTTGTGGCTGGTGACGCTTAGTAAGAGCCACGAGACGCGCTCCATCACGGGCAAAAAGAGCGAATAAGACAAGATGACGCGGAATGCATGTCTATTTGATCATGCATCAGTCGGAGTATCTAGCTGTAAGCCAGTTGAAACGCGTTCATTAAATGGTGAATATTGACATATTGGGCGTTGCGTTCTGGCTTCCACTGACTGGGGATACAATTTTGTTCAAAAGGACGAGAGGCAGGCGAATATATTGGCCAAAATGCTCTGTTCGATTTTTCTGAGATCATCTACTCTTCCCTGTGGATGACCTGTGACCTACTTTCTGTAAGATCTGAATTTTTGAGTTTGAATTTTTGAGATTGAATTTTAGAAAACTGAATTTGAAGTTCCGAATTTCTTCATCTTGAAAACTTGAATCTGAATTTTTTTAAACTGAATATTTGCAGTATAAGAATTCAGAACAAAAAACTAGCTGTTTGAAAATACATTTCTACAAAATTCAGCCATAAAAACATTTAAATTTGTTAAATTTCAAATCTTCAATATTCGTTTAAAAAAAATCAAATTCAGAACCATTTAAACTACCACCTAAAATTCAATTTTGTTAGATTACACTTGCAAATAATTCAAATTTACACAATTCAAATTCAAATCATTTTGTCATATTATTAGCTCCATACTGCCCCGGTAACACACACAGAACACACACCACACCCCCATCCGTGTCCTTCTGCCCCGGTAACACACACAGAACACACACCACACCCCCATCCGTGTCCTTCTGCCCCGGTAACACACACAGAACACACACCACACGCCCATCCGTGTCCTTCTGCCCCGGTAACACACACAGAACACAAACCACACGCCCATCCGTGTCCTTCTGCCCCGGTAACACACACAGAACACACACCACACGCCCATCCGTGTCCTTCTGCCCTGGTAACACACACCACACGCCCATCCGTGTCCTTCTGCCCTGGTAACACACACAGAACACACACCACACGCCCATCCGTGTCCTTCTGCCCCGGTAACACACACAGAACACACACCACACGCCCATCCGTGTCCTTCTGCCCCGGTAACACACACAGAACACACACCACACGCCCATCCGTGTCCTTCTGCCCCGGTATCACACAGAACACACACCACACGCCCATCCGTGTCCTTCTGCCCCAGTAACACACACAGAACACACACCACACACCCATCCGTGTCCTTCTGCCCCGGTAACACACACAAAACACACACCACAAGCCCATCCGTGTCCTTCTGCCCCAGTAACACACACAAAACACACACCACACGCCCATCCGTGTCCTTCTGCCCCAGTAACACACACAGAACACACACCACACACCCATCCGTGTCCTTCTGCTCCGGTAACACACACAGAACACACACCACACGCCCATCCGTGTCCTTCTGCCCCGGTAACACACACCACATGCCCATGCGTGTCCTTCTGCCCCGGTAACACACACCACATGCCCATCCGTGTCCTTCTGCCCCGGTAACACACACAAAACACACACCACAAGCCCATCCGTGTCCTTCTGCCCCAGTAACACACACAGAACACACACCACACGCCCATCCGTGTCCTTCTGCCCCAGTAACACACACAGAACACACACCACACGCCCATCCGTGTCCTTCTGCCCCGGTAACACACACCACATGCCCATGCGTGTCCTTCTGCTCCGGTAACACACACCACATGCCCATCCGTGTCCTTCTGCCCCGGTAACACACACAAAACACACACCACAAGCCCATCCGTGTCCTTCTGCCCCAGTAACACACACAGAACACACACCACACGCCCATCCGTGTCCTTCTGCCCCAGTAACACACACAGAACACACACCACACACCCATCCGTGTCCTTCTGCTCCGGTAACACACACAGAACACACAACACACGCCCATCCGTGTCCTTCTGCCCCGGTAACACACACCACATGCCCATGCGTGTCCTTCTGCCCCGGTAACACACACCACACGCCCATCCGTGTCCTTCTGCCCTGGTAACACACACAGAACACACACCACACGCCCATCCGTGTCCTTCTGCCCTGGTAACACACACAGAACACACACCACACACCCATCCGTGTCCTTCTGCTCCGGTAACACACACAGAACACACAACACACGCCCATCCGTGTCCTTCTGCCCCGGGGTAACACACACAGAACACACACCACACACCCATCCGTGTCCTTCTGCTCCGGTAACACACACCACATGCCCATTCGTGTCCTTCTGCCTCGGTAACACACACAGAACACACACCACACACCCATCCGTGTCCTTCTGCTCCGGTAACACACACAGAACACACACCACACGCCCATCCGTGTCCTTCTGCCCCAGTAACACACACAGAACACACACCACACGCCCATCAGTGTCCTGCTGCCCCGGTAACACACACAGAACACACACCACACGCCCATTCGTGTCCTTCTGCCTCGGTAACACACACAGAACACAAACCACACGCCCATCCGTGTCCTTCTGCCCCGGTAACACACACAGAACACACACCACACGCCCATCCGTGTCCTTTTGCCCCAGTAACACACACAGAACACACACCACACGCCCATCAGTGTCCTTCTGCCCCGGTAACACACACAGAACACACACCACACGCCCATTCGTGTCCTTCTGCCTCGGTAACACACACAGAACACAAACCACACGCCCATCCGTGTCCTTCTGCCCCGGTAACACACACAGAACACACACCACACGCCCATCCGTGTCCTTCTGCTCCGGTAACACACACAGAACACACAACACACGCCCATCCGTGTCCTTCTGCCCCGGTAACACACACAGAACACACACCACACGCCCATCCGTGTCCTTCTGCCCCGGTAACACACACAGAACACACACCACACGCCCATCCGTGTCCTTCTGCCCCGGTAACACACACAGAACACACACCACACGCCCATCAGTGTCCTGCTGCCCCGGTAACACACACAGAACACACACCACACGCCCATTCGTGTCCTTCTGCCTCGGTAACACACACAGAACACAAACCACACGCCCATCCGTGTCCTTCTGCCCCGGTAACACACACAGAACACACACCACACCCCCATCCGTGTCCTTCTGCCCCGGTAACACACACAGAACACACACCACACGCCCATCCGTGTCCTTCTGCCCCGGTAACACACACAGAACACACACCACATGCCCATCCGTGTCCTTCTGCCCCAGTAACACACACAGAACACACACCACACACCCATCCGTGTCCTTCTGCCCCGGTAACACACACAGAACACACACCACACGCCCATCCGTGTCCTTCTGCCCCGGTAACACACACAGAACACACACCACTAGCCCATCCGTGTCCTTCTGCCCCGGTAACACACACAGAACACACACCACACGCCCATCCATGTCCTTCTGCCCCTGTAACACACACAGAACACACACCACACGCCCATCCGTGTCCTTCTGCCCCGGTAACACACACAGAACACACACCACTAGCCCATCCGTGTCCTTCTGCCCCGGTAACACACACAGAACACACACCACACGCCCATCCGTGTCCTTCTGCTCCGGTAACACACACCACATGCCCATCCGTGTCCTTCTGCTCCGGTAACACACACAGAACACACACCACACGCCCATCCGTGTCCTTCTGCCCTGGTAACACACACAGAACACACACCACACGCCCATCCGTGTCCTTCTGCCCCGGTAACACACACAGAACACACACCACATGCCCATCCGTGTCCTTCTGCCCCGGTAACACACACAGAACACACACCACACGCCCATCCGTGTCCTTCTGCCCCGGTAACACACACCACATGCCCATCCATGTCCTTCTGCCCCGGTAACACACACCACACGCCCATCCGTGTCCTTCTGCCCCGGTAACACACACAGAACACACACCACACGCCCATCCGTGTCCTTCTGCCCCGGTAACACACACAGAACACACACCACACGCCCATCCGTGTCCTTCTGCCCCGGTAACACACACAGAACACACACCACACGCCCATCCGTGTCCTTCTGCCCCGGTAACACACACAGAACACACACCACACGCCCATCCGTGTCCTTCTGCCCTGGTAACACACACAGAACACACACCACACGCCCATCCGTGTCCTTCTGCCCCGGTAACACACACAGAACACACACCACACGCCCATCCGTGTCCTTCTGCCCCGGTAACACACACAGAACACACACCACACGCCCATCCGTGTCCTTCTGCTCCGGTAACACACACAAAACACACACCACATGCCCATCCGTGTCCTTCTGCCCCGGTAACACACACAGAACACACACCACACGCCCATCCGTGTCCTTCTGCTCCGGTAACACACACAGAACACACACCACACGCCCATCCGTGTCCTTCTGCCCCGGTAACACACACAGAACACACACCACACGCCCATCCGTGTCCTTCTGCCCCGGTAACACACACAGAACACACACCACACGCCCATCCGTGTCCTTCTGCCCCGGTAACACACACAGAACACACACCACTAGCCCATCCGTGTCCTTCTGCCCCGGTAACACACACAGAACACACACCACACGCCCATCCGTGTCCTTCTGCCCCGGTAACACACACAGAAAACACACCACACGCCCATCCGTGTCCTTCTGCCCCGGTAACACATTATAGTTTATTGCTCTATTTTTTCTATTATTTATTGCTGTATTATTGATTTTTTTTTGTCAGGAGCCTCCAGTCTTCTGTTAATCACATTTTGAATTGAACATCATATATAAACTACTATTAAAAAGTTTGGGATATGAATTATTAATATGATTGAGGGGCAAATTACAACAAGTTAATTTACTTAATTTTAGTGACATTTTGGTCATTTTGTTGTGATTTTATTCTTTTTTCTTTTCAAATGTCTTTTTTTTTGTGTGTGTGTGTGTGTTTATGTGTGTGTGTGTGTGTGTGTGTGTGTGTGTGTGTGTGTGTGTGTGTGTGTGTGTGTGTGTGTGTGTGTGTGTGTGTGTGTGTGTGTGTGTGTGTCTGTGTGTGTCTGTGTGTGTGTGTGTGTGTGTGTGTTTATGTGTGTCTGTGTATGTGTGTGTGTGTGTGTGTGTGTGTGTGTGTGTGTGTGTGTGTGTGTGTCTGTGTGTGTGTGTGTCTGTGTGTCTGTGTGTCTGTGTGTCTGTGTGTCTGTGTGTGTGTGTAGTGCACGGCTCCTGGGGCTCCTGGAGCTCCTGGTCGGACTGTGAGGTGTGTGTCGGTGTGACGGTCAGGCTCAGGGAGTGTAACAGTCCTCCGGCCCGGTTCGGTGGTCTCTCGTGTCTCGGAGAGAGTCGTCAGACCCGCGGATGCCATGATAACGTCACCGTCTGTTCAGGTCAGCATAACTCATAAACATTCCTTACACACTCCTGTTTTATCATATACTAGCTGCGTTTCTATTACCCTTCAAATTGCACAAATTGAAATTGCTAATTGAAAATACGCCCAATGGAAACACGTCAATTTCGCAAAAACTCCCATATATCGCAAAAAAAAGTCTGTAATGTAAACGCAATTGACTCTAGCGTGCTCCTGTTTATAGACTGTGGCGGTGGACAGGAGGAGTGGGCCTGTGGGAAGCCCTGTCCTCGCTCCTGCTCAGATCTGCACACACACACCGAGTGTGTGGACGAGCCGGGCTGCAGTCGGACCTGTGGCTGTCCCGGAGACACACTGATGCAGGACGGGGTGTGTGTGGACCGAGAGCTGTGCCGCTGTACATTTCACAACATCAGTGCAGGTATGCACAAGTACAGAAGAGACATGCACATGTGCATCAGGGTTATTCTACTATCACTGCTACACTATATTCTTATTTTTATTTGTTTTTTGTTATATTATTCATAATATATTCAATTTGGAGTTTTAGTCATTATGTTGTGTTTTAGTTATTTCATGTGTTTTGTTTTATTTCCTTTAATTTATTTCCATTCATGTATGTTTATATATACCGTGTGTATATATATATATATATATATATATATATATATATTATATACATAAATATATTATATGTTTATATATACTGTATATATATATTTACATACAGTATATATAAACATATAATATATATGTATATATAATTTTAATATTATGTATATTTTTAGCTTTAGATAAAGTTTTCACCTTTTTTTGCATGTGTGCAAAACACACAGTTTTTAATAATAATTTTACTACTTCCAACTTAAACAAAAAATTTACATAAATTAATGCAGAAGTTTTTTTGTATTTTTACTTTTAGTTAACAATAGCAACACTGGTTTAAATAACTCTAATAAACTATTCTAAAATGAGCCCTCAAATAAAAATACAGCTGTATAGAAGTTATAGACGCTGAAATGACGTGCACTCTTTCTTATGACAAAGCTGGAATAAACTCTGGCAATGATTCCTGGGAATGGCCGGGATCATCAGACTGGCAGCATGCAAACCCAGGAGAGAGCATCATCACTGACTGTCAAAACTGGTATCATATTACATAACTTGTTTAGTTAGTGAAGGCAGATCACCAGGCACTGAAACTGATCTGTAATAGTTTCTCTGTGCTCTTCTAGCACATGTGAAGCCGGTGTGCTGCAGTGTGACTCAGTTCCTGGATGCTCTGTCGACGGCAGCTGGAGCCAATGGGGTCGCTGGACAGATTGCTCCGCCCACTGCGGAGGCGGGGTTAAGTCTCGGACCCGTCAGTGTGATAACCCCCCCCCTCAGAGCGGTGGAAGAGAGTGTACGGGCTCCGGCCGACAGCAGAAAGTGTGTAACACTCACAACTGCACAGGTGAGTCAGTGTGACACATGTGACCTTTCTCATACATGTGACCCTGGACCACAAGAGCAGTCACATGGGTCAATTTTCTGAAATTGAGATTTATACGTCATCTGAAAGCTTAAATTTGGAGTTTTAGTCATTTTGTTGTGTTTTAGTTGTTTTATACGTTTTGTTTTATTTACGTTAATTTATTTCCATTAATATATATTTATATATACTTTATGTGTGTATGTATATATATATATATATACAAATATTATTTTAATATGATGTATATTTTTAGCTTCAGATAAAGTTGTGTGCTTTAGTTGTTTTCATTATTTTTCATTTTTTTCAATGTCCATTAAGTTTTATTCATTTTTATTTCAGTTTTAGTAATTTTACTACTTCAACATTAGTTATGTTATTCCTTTTAATATATGTTTTTAGTCAACTTTAGTTTAATCATTTTGTTTATTTAATAACATTTTTTTAAATGTCTATTTAGTTTTTAATAATAATTTGACTACTTCCAACTTAAACTAAACAAAAATCAGAAAACTGAAAACAACTGAGATTTATACATAATCTGAAAGCTGAATAAATAAGCTTTCCATTTATGTATGGTTTGTTAGGATAAGACAATATTTAGCCGAGATACAACTATTGAACATCTGGAATCTGAGGGTGCAAAAAAATCCAAATATTGAGAAAATTTATATTCTCGATTGTGCTGCATTCACTCACAAAAATAAATGTTTTATATATTTACGATAAGAAATTTACTAAATATCTTTACTTTATATCCTAATGATTTTTGGCATCAAAGAAAAATCAATCATTTTGACCCATACAATGTATTGTTTGCTATTGTCACAGATATACCCGTGTGACATGTGACTGGTCTTGTGGTCCAGGGTCACATATATTGTTTCCGAAATCTCAGTTTTCTCCAAGTACATTTGCTCTTGTAGATTCTGGCCCTTGGTTGGCCTGGTCAGCGTGGTCCTCGTGCTCGGTCAGCTGTGGTGGAGGGTCTCAGAGTCGAACCCGCTCCTGCCGAACGCTCCCCTGCTCGGGGATGAGACGCCAGAGCAAGACCTGCAACACACACGTGTGTCTGGGTACGGCAAACTACATCCAGCTCTGTCTCGGAGCAAGCAATACAAATAAATCATTTAGTTTTAGGCCCATGGAGACGCTCTGATTGGGGCTTACGATTCAAATTAAATAAATAAACAAATAATGCAAAATAAATAAAACAAAACAAATAAATAAATGATTCAAAATAAATAAATAAATAATACAAAATTAAGAAAACCAAGCATATTTTTAGGACCGTTAAGATGGGTCAGTGTGATCGTGGCTTCAGACAAAATAAAATAAAATAATGTAAAAAAAATAAAAGGCAAAATAAAATAAATTAATGCAAAATTAAGAAAATAAAGCATTTTTTTAGGATCATTAAGATGATCAGTGCTTGTAGGGCTTGATGCAAAAATGAGCAAATAAGTATACGAAAATAAATAAATAATGCAAAAAATACAAATAGAGCAAAATACTGTACATAAATAATGCAAAATAAAGAAAATAAAGCCTATGTTTCAGGTCCATTAAAATGGTCAGTGTGTTTGGGGCTTCATCCATAAATAAACAAATAAATAAATACATAAATAATAAATAAATATCTTATTCATGTTTCTTGTTAGAAATAGAATCGTTGAAAAACATGCAGACCTACATGTATAATTAAATAATCTGAGTTTCAAAATGAAGAGCTAGCCAATAGGTTAGGTGCTATTTTTATTTTTACACATAATTATGATGAATATCACAGAAAGAGAAGTGGCTCTAAAAACCAACCAGACGTGAATCAGACGTGCTTGATGTCTATAAAGCAAGATTGCATATAGCAAGATTGTTAATGTCACGGACACAGACCAGGATTTACAAGATTTAGAAACCTTTATGAAATCGACTTGTTTTGTTCCCTGAAAGCATTTCACCTTATTTTTTAAATTAGCTTTGTTTTTGACAGAAGATGTGAGAGCTTCAGGAATATTTGAGTAGATGTATCCTAGGATTATGAGTAACGCTCCTCTGTGAGCGCTGATCCAGTGACAGCAGAAAGTGCTCTCAAACGGGTTGTGTTGTGTAAGACAGTGTGAAGTCTTCAGAGCTCAAGGCTAATGCAGCCAAACGCCGGATAACACGCCGTCCTCATTTAAGAGTGAAATTTCCCAGCATCCCTTGTGATCTTCTCTCCAAATCCCCTGTAAATTCAAATCAGCCATTTTTAGAGATTTGTTGTGGGAAAAGTTCCTGTCCTTGAGCCCTATTCTGAAAGACTGGTGTATTTATTTACATATTTCAATATTTTAGTTAGCTTGAATTATATAATGACGTTCAGGGTGTCTTGTCTTAAGAATATTAGGAAATGTGTTTTTAAGGCTAGACACTACAGGTAAAAACAGTTTTATCTCCACTTCTACAACACTTATACACACCACGCACCACTACAGTTTTATTCCTATCTATATGCTGAAGGTTTTTACTGAGGGGTTTGTTCATATCACATTCGGCTACAACATTTTATTCCTAAAAACATGTGCATTTTTTTTTCCAACAATGTTTTTTTATTGATTTTCCAATAAAACAAACAATAACCAAATAACAAAAATTATGTCACCAAACGGAAAATAAGTTACAAAAACATTCCAAATACGTTGATCAAAGCAGCAGCAATTAAAATAAACAAAACCGAACAAAAATATGTCTCACTCAAAACATTAATAAATGCACCCTCTTATTTCTTAAGGAAATCAATTAAAGGTTGCCCACATCTCTTCAAATTGCTGTGCTTTACCTCTTGTAATGTACGTTAACTTCTCTGAAGTAACACGCATTGCCATCTCCTTAATCCAAGAGTGTGCAGAAGATATTTCGGTCTCTTTCCAACTCAAAGCAACCATCCTCCTAGCCTGCAGGAGGCCAAAGTCAATAAGAGTCCACTGATTGTTATTGATAGAAAGATGATCTGGGTGAATCCCCAGAATGCAAAGTTTCGCGATGCACGGTATTTGAGTTTTTGTGATGTTACTTAGAGTACAGACAACCATTTTCCACAAAGTTACCAATTTAGGGCACTCCCATACACAGTGAATTAAAGTTTTCACACATGTGTCTGGAATATCCGGGGACCATTTGTTAAGTATTTCAGGGGTTATGTATGTTCTCATCAACCATTTATGTTGCAATAGCTTCATTCTTGTATTAATCGTTTGTATTTGAGCTTTTAAGCATGCTTTTGACCAATCAGTTTCCTCAATATCTTCTTTAATATCCAAACTCCAAGCCCTCATTCTATCTTTACTGGATTCCTTATCATACGAGATAAGTGCAGCATATAATATAGAAATTTGAGATTTCCCATGTCCATGCTTTATCATAATATTCTCCAAACAGGACAGCGGCGGCTCCCGAAGGGCATCACAATGCTTTAAAATAAAATGTTTCAATTGTAAGTCCTTAAAAAAATGTTTTTGAGGAATTTAATATTTCAGACTAACGTCATTGTTTCTCAACTGAGAAATAGAAGGTGTATCCCCAATATGTTTGTGAGCTTTGAACCATATATCAATAGTATTCTTTAGGAGAGGATTTGTTGTTTTATTTTTTTAAGGTCTTTGGATCTGATGAATATAAGTATAATCTTACTGGGAGCTTAGATATTGTTTGTTCAATAGAAACCCAGGCTGGAGGAGACCGTGTGCAGAAGTAAAACATAGCGCATCGAAGCTGAGCGGCCCAGTAGTACCACTGTAAACTCGGCATCAGTAAACCACCTCTGTCATATGGAAGATACAGTAGTCTAAGCTTAAGTCTAGATTTTCTATTGTTCCAGATAAACCTACAAAGAATCTTGTTAATTTCCTTAAAAAAATGTTTTGGCAGTGGCAGTGGGAGTGACTGAAACAGGTATAAAAATTTCGGCAGAGTTAATCAAATTAATTCGGCCAATCATTGATATGGGCATTGTTGTCCATTTCTCAACTGATTCACGTACTTCACCCATTAGCGGATCATAATTTGCTTTAACAATTTTAGTAATTTAGGGGGTAATCTTAACTCCAAGATATGTAAATCCTTCTCATGCATTAAAAAATGGCGATCTTATGACTGGGTTACTCCTTTCCTCCTTGTTTAGGAAAAGTATGGAAGATTTTGTGTCATTAATATTATATCCCGAAGACTTACCAAACCTATTAATTAATTGTAATATTGCTGGTATGCTAGTCGATAATTTGGACGTGAAAAGTATCATATCATCTGCGTTTAGTGATATTTTATGTTCTTTGTCTCCAATAGTAATTCCTGACAGATTTGCTTCATTTCGGAGAGATATGGCTAGCGGCTCAATGGCCAGAACAAACTATAATGGGGACAGAGGGCAGCCCGGACGGGTTGATCTTTCTAGGGTTATTTGGCTTGATAAATTGTTATTAGTCCTTACACATGCCACAGGGCCGGTGTATAGTAACTGTATCCATTTTAAAAACTTTCCCCCAATTCCATATCTCGGCAATACATTAAACAAATAAGGCCACTCTATTCTATCAAATGCCTGTCTTGCATCTAGGGCTGTAGTCAAGACCACCTTTGTCGAGTCCAAGTCAAGACCAAGACCAGGACTAGTCGAGTCCAAGTCAAGTCCAAGTCCAAAGAGGTTAGAGTCCAAGGCAAGACCGAGTTCAAAAAGGTTTGAGTCCGAGTCAAGACCGAGTCCAGGACAGGAAATAAAAGTCTTATGCAAGACATTATCAAGACAATCATTTTGGGTTATTATTTGTTGATCTAAAAGCAAAAACAGTCTCACAACACCCAGGATTTTTAAGTATAGACATTCCCCTTGATATCATATAATATTCTAATCTAAAGAAAACAGAATGATGACATATGGTGATACCTCATAATAGCAGTGTTTCACTGTGGATCTGAAAGACGCATCCAGATAGCCCCTCATCACAGGCCATTCTTGAGATACGCCCTCGAGGGGCAGGCTTATCAATACACCGATGCCGTTCGGTCTGTCCCTACCACCCCGTACATTTACGAAGTGTATGGACGCGCCGCTTTCGCCCCTGAGACTCCGGGGAGTGTGCGTGCTGAATTATCTCGACGACTGGGTGGTTCTGGCGCAATTGCGGCTCACTCCAGAGCAAATAGGCGGCTTTTATGTGTGCTTACTGCGAACATAATAAAGACACCTTTGAAAGGCACATTTGGCAAGACCAGTGGCCGAGACCGAGACAAGTCCGAGTCCGAATACCAGCGAGTCCGAGACAAGTCAGAGACCATAGAAAAATGGTCTCGAGACCGGACTCGAGTACTACAGCCCTACTTGCATCTAAAGACAATAGTGCATTATCTCTGGCATTATTATTACAGTGAAGGGACGTGTGGGTCTAGTCTTTTAGCAAGAACTTTACATAATATTTTTGTGTCCACTCTCATGAGACTGATTGGCCTGTATGATGAGCAATCAGTTGATGCTTTACCAGGTTTTAAAATAAGAGTTATTGTAGCAAGTGTTAAAGGTGGAGGTAGGTTAACATGTGCAATTTAGTTTTTTCTGTGTGTTGGCGGTTTAATTATGAAGTGATAAAAATAGAAATCCAAAATCCCCTCAGTAAAAATCTTCAACTCTAATATGTCAACAAAATAAAACAAACAATTTGAGCCTGGCTTTATCCAATGTTACGATTGGATAATTTTTTTGGAAATCTATGCAAATTCTGCATAATTAATTGGATACTAAACATGACATTTCTAAACATCACACATATCTAAACATTATAGTTCAGAAAACTTATAATACAAAAATGTTTGCAATTGTAATCAATCAACTGGGGAAGTACTGTATGGTGATATATTTTAGTTATTTTTTTATATATATATTTGTGATATATAATTCCATATATTTATATAAATTTGTGTGTGTGTGTGTGCGTGTTTGTGTGCGTGTGTTTGGCTGTATGCGTGTATGTGTGTGTGCGTTTGTGTGTGTGTGTGTGCGCGTGTGTGTGTGTGTTTGTCTGTGTGCGTGTGGGTGCGTGTGTTTGGCTGTGTGTGTGTGTTTTTGGCTGTGTGCCTGTGTGTGTGTGTGTGTTTGGCTGTGTGTGTGTGTGTGTTTGTGTGTGTTTGGCTGTGTGCGGGTGCGTGCGTGTATGTACGTGTGTTTGGCTGTGTGTGTGTGTGCGTGTGTGTTTGGCTGTCTGCCTGTGCGTGTGTGTGTGTTTGGCTGTGTGTGTGTGTGCGTGTGTGTGTGTGTGTTTGGCTGTGTGTGTGTGTGTGCGTGTGTGTGTTTGGCTGTGTGCGTGTGGGTGCGTGTGTGTGTGTGTGTGTGTGTGTGTGCGTGCATACGTGTGTGTGTGTGTGCGTGTGTGTGTGTGTGTGTGTGTGTGTGCGTGTGTGTGTGTGTTTGGCTGTGTGCGTGCGTGTGTGTTTGGCTGTGTGTGTGTGTGTGTGTGCGTGCGCGTGCGCGTGTGCGTGCGTGTGTGCACGTGCGTGTGTGTGTGTGTATGTGTGTGTGTTGAGCAGAGGTGGGCTGTCCCCCTGGCCGTCTCTACAGGGAGTGTGAGCGGGGCGAAGGCTGTCCGTTCAGCTGTTCTCAGGTCAGTGGTCTCGAGGGCTGTTACTCAGAGGGCTGTGAGGAGGGCTGCCACTGTCCACACAACACCTTCCAGCACAACGGATCCTGTCTTCACGTGAGCGCGCAATCATGTCACACAGCTGCATTTGCATACTACAGGGTTCTACAGGGACAGATAGAATAAAAAAGAGAAGATTACTGCTGCAATGCAAACAGTATCAACTGAAAAAAAACACTGATAACTCAAAGTAACCAGGATGCATCCTTTTAAAAAGCTGGTATTCTGATTCCCTTTAACCATGTGTTTGTAGGAATGTCCATGTCTGGTGGACACTGACTTCCTGACCTCTTTACAAAGCGTATCGTTGACCCCTGAGTTGACCCCTGACCTCCAGAACATCAGCGTTGGGTCAGAGGTCATGTCTGGAGACGAGCTGATGCATGAGTGTAGTTCCTGGTACTGTAACTGCCAATCTACATGGCGTTTCTAATTAATAACCTTCTGTTTTTCAATAATATACACTGCAAAAAATGCTTTCTGTTGTTTCCGGTCCAAATATAAAAAAAAAATCTTAAATTGAGATGCATTTATTTAAGTAGAAAATGCCATAAGATATTATGTTTTGTTTTCTGGGGAAATAAATAAAAATTAAAGGTGCAATGTGTAATATTTCTGAGGATCTATTGACAGAAATGCAATATAAGATCAATAACTATGTTTTCAGTGGTGAATAAAGACCTTGCATAATTACCGTTATGTTTTTATTACCTTAGAATGAGACATTTATATCTCCATAACCGCGGGCGCCCCCTTATATGGAGGTCCACATATTGTGTGGTCATGTTTGTAGCGTAGCCGACAGCGAACACACAGCGCTACAGCGAACACACACCGCTACAGCGAACACACAGCGCTTCAGCGAACACACAGCGCTACAGCGAACACACACCGCTACAGCGAACACACAGCGCTTCAGCGAACACACAGCGCTACAGCGAACACACAGCGCTACAGCAAACACACAGCGCTACAGCAAACACACAGCGCTACAGCGAACACACAGCGCTACAGCGAACACACAGCGCTACAGCGAACACACAGCGCTACAGCGAACACACAGCGCTACAGTGAACACAGCGCTACAGCGAACACACAGCGCTACAGCGAACACACAGCGCTACAGCGAACACACAGCGCTACAGCGAACACACAGCGCTACAGCGAACACACAGCGCTACAGCGAACACACAGCGCTACAGCGAACACACAGCGCTAGCGCTACAGCGAACACACAGCGCTACAGTGAACACACAGCGCTACAGCGAACACACAGCGCTACAGCGAACACACAGCGCTACAGCGAACACACAGCGCTACAGCGAACACACAGCGCTACAGCGAACACACAGCGCTACAGCGAACACACAGCGCTAGCGCTACAGCGAACACACAGCGCTACAGTGAACACACAGCGCTACAGCGAACACACAGCGCTACAGCGAACACACAGCGCTACAGCGAACACACAGCGCTACAGCGAACACACAGCGCTACAGCGAAAACACAGCGCTACAGCGAACACACAGCGCTACAGCGAACACACAGCGCTACAGCGAACACACAGCACACACACAGCGCTTCAGCGAACACACAGCGCTACAGCGAACACACATCGCTACAGCGAAACACACAGCGCTACAGCGAACACACAGCGCTACAGCGAAAACACAGCGCTACAGCGAACACACAGCGCTACAGCGAACACACAGCGCTACAGCGAACACACAGCGCTACAGCGAACACACAGCGCTACAGCGAAACACACAGCGCTACAGCGAACACACAGCGCTTCAGCGAACACACAACGCTTCAGCGAACACACAGCGCTACAGCGAACACACAGCGCTACAGCGAACACACAGCGTTACAGCGAACACACAGCGCTACAGGGAACACACAGCGCTAAAGCGAACACACAGCGCTACAGCGAACACACAGCGCTACAGAGAACACACAGCGCTACAGCGAACACACAGCGATACAGCGAACACACAGCGCTACAGTGAACACACAGCGCTACAGTGAACACACAGCGCTACAGCGAACACACAGCGCTACAGCGAACACACAGCGCTACAGCGAACACAGCGCTACAGCGAACACACAGCGCTACAGCGAACACACAGCGCTACAGCGAACACACAGCGCTACAGCGAACACACAGCGCTACAGCGAACACAGCGCTACAGCGTACACACAGCGCTACAGCGAACACACAGCGCTACAGCGAACACACAGCGCTACAGCGAACACACAGCGCTACAGCGAACACACAGCGCTACAGCGAACACACAGCGCTACAGCCAACACACAGCGCTACAGCGAACACACAGCGCTACAGTGAACACACAGCGCTACAGCGAACACACAGCGCTACAGCGAACACACAGCGCTACAGCGTACACACAGCGCTACAGCGAACACAGCGTTACAGCGAACACACAGTGCTACAGCGAACACACAGCGCTACAGCGAACACACAGCGCTACAGTGAACACACAGCGCTACAGTGAACACACAGCGCTACAGTGAACACACAGCGCTACAGTGAACACACAGCGCTACAGCGTACACACAGCGCTACAGCGAACACAGCGTTACAGCGAACACACAGTGCTACAGCCAACACACAGCGCTACAGTGAACACACAGCGCTACAGTGAACACACAGCGCTACAGTGAACACACAGCGCTACAGTGAACACACAGCGCTACAGCGTACACACAGCGCTACAGCGAACACAGCGTTACAGCGAACACACAGTGCTACAGCGAACACACAGCGCTACAGTGAACACACAGCGCTACAGCGAACACACAGCGCTACAGCGAACACACAGCGCTACAGCGAACACACAGCGCTACAGCGAACACACAGCGCTACAGAGCGCGTTTCCTCACTACCTTGAAAAAGAAGTTTTCAGTGGTGTATAAAGACCTTACTTAATGAACCTTTATATTTGTATCACCTTAGAATGAGCCGTTTCTGTCACACACCCCGTGTTCCCTTACATTGAAATGCGCCGACATGTTTCTACGGTGGCCCTAAACGGACAAACGCGTTTCGTCACTATGTTGCTCTTCGTGCAAAGATGCTAGCTAAGTCAGCGAATAAAAAACTGACACAATGATGAACAAGTAACAATAACATATAGTTTTACTGAATAATTAAGTAAACATAATTTCTTAATTTATCCTTGTAAAGAAACCTCATTGCTGAACCGGCTACTCTCAGCTGTCTCAGACGATGACATCACTTCCTGTTGGCCACCGTAACTTTTGTTGTTTGCAATTTGTAACCTCACCTCTAGATGGCGCTACAAATCTCACACTGCACCTTTAAGGGAGTTTTTGCTTAAAACAAGCAAAATTATCTGCCAATGGGGTCAGAAAAATATACTTGTTTCTGTTTGAATTAAGATAATTTTTACCCAATTGGTAGATAATTTTGTTTTGTTTTAAGCAAAAACTCACTTCATTTTGATAAATTCCCCCGGAAAACAAGACATAATACCATAATACATGTAATTTTACTCATCTACTAAATGCATCTTGATTTAAGAATTTTCAGTTATTTGGACTGGAAACAAGCATTTTTGCATTGATTTGTTTCTTTCCTGAAGCACCTGTGAACACGGCCTGTGGAACTGTTCTCTGGTCGCATGTCCCCGTGATGGAGGCCTGTCCCCGTGGGGCCCCTGGGGCCCCTGCTCTCTCAGCTGCGGAGGTCTCGGCCAGAAGAGTCGCAGCCGAGTCTGTGACCGGCCCAGTCCTGCTCACGGGGGCCGAGACTGTGACGGGCCCCTGACGGACACCGCATACTGCCAGACACCCGACTGCACACGTACATGCCAGAAATACTCAAATATGTTATTGCTAGAAATATGCATGGTTACTCATGGACTACTGTTATTTATCACTTCATAGTAATTCTGTTCTTTATTGTCTTTACAGTGGTGACAGTTCCGACAGAGGAACCATCTTTACCAGGTAACTGGTTAAATGCAATTTTTTATTTTTTTTATTTTTTTTATTTAGCAAAATAATAATTATATATGCACTGTATATATTTGTGCTGGGCAACGATTAATCTTATCACAAATAAAATTTGTGGTTACATAATATATGTGTGTAGTGTGTATAATTATTTTGTATATATAAATACACACACATGCATGTATATATTTAAGAAAAAAGTGTTATTTATATATGCAATATTTATATATATATATATATATATATATATATATATATATAATATACATTATGTATAAATATATATATATGCATGTGTGTGTATTTATATATACAAAATAATTATACACACTACACACACATATATTATGTAAACACAAACTTTTATTTTGGATGTGATTAATTGCGATTAATTGTTGCCCAGCACTAATATATATATATATATATATATATATATATATATATATGTTTTGTTTTAGTTTTTTTAGTTTTTTTGGGGGTGAGATAATACACTTACCTCACGAGGCGATACACAATATTGGGTTCACGAAAATTAGATATTTTAACACTTCTTTTAAATTCAGTTCAGGTGCATTTTTAAATGTTTTAACTAATCTTGGGATGCCACTAGCGATATCAAGTAATCGGTCGATTATTTTGACGATTGAATGATTATTTGTGGTAATAAAAATGGACTTAAGTGAACAAAAGCATTTAAAATTAGTTAAAATATACATATAATAACAATGAGGCAATAATAATTGTTTCAGATAAAATATCAAAAGCAATTAATCATATTTTATTGAACAACATTTAAAATACATAATGTAATATACATAATATAATCAACTTACAGTATGTGATTCATGTATTATAACTAACGCCTCCAGAGGGCGCCAGCGGTCTGGGGATTGATGTTGTTGTTGTTACACTTTACAGCATAATTTATTTACTATTGGAACAACATTTAATTCAAAAGTCCACTTAATCTTTAATATGTGATCACTTCTTTACGATAGAAATGCTACAACAACTGTGATTTCTTGAACATGAGCATGTGGACAGACTCCACATGAGGGTTTAACACTGTTTTGAAATAATGACAAACAACATTTTGCACAAGATCTTGTCACACCCCATCTATAATCTTCTTCTTCTGTGTGTCTCCAGATGAGGACACTGGATTTTCCCAGTGGACAGCGTGGAGTCCGTGTTCCCGAACCTGCAGCGATCCGGCTTCTCCGGCTGTGAAGTCCCGCAGGAGAGAGTGTGTTCATGAGCGCTGCTCTGGAGAGCGTCGACAGGAGAGAGTCTGCAATCTGCCTCAGTGTCCCGGTACATCTCACATCACTCTACACCTCTAGGCATATTCATCAGGCTTTCTTAAGAAGCAGCAGTGTGATAGATAGTGATGTTGGAGCTTTTTAAATCTTTTCAGTTCCTTTTACCTCATAAACTACAGTGCGAATAATGAAAGAATCAGACGTGTGTTTGAACTGAAGCATCAGGAAACACTCAATGCCACATCAGCAAAAAGGCATTGCACTCAAAAAGACAATCATAGTGACATTAATACGTTTAATAAATACAGTGGCACGGCAGTATTTTGGAGCTTTATTATCGTCCATTAACCCTATTCCAGACATTGCAGTGTTTCACCCTTTTGCTCATGTCTTGTTAACTCATATGTGTGTGTGTGTGTCAGATGGAGGTGTGTGTCGGGACCCCGAGTGTGTGTTCAGGAACTGCTCCTGGATGCAGTGGAGCGAGTGGAGCTCCTGCTCTCGATCCTGTGGCGTCGGTCAACAGCAGCGGGTCAGAAGCTTCCTCGCCCCGGGCCTCAACGGGACCTGGTGTCCGGACATCCTCGGAGGGAACCTGGAGAACCGCTTCTGTAGCATCCGGGCCTGCCGCGGTGAGTTAAAAGCATTTTAGCATTTATGCTATAATCTGGCTCATTTACAGTCTCTACTCAGGTGTAAGACCGTTCATTAATGTGCACTGTCCCGAATAGATAAATAAAAAATAAAACAAATTTGCACCGGGTAGTTCTAGGATCTCACACCAGGACGGTTCTCCGAGAACTAATGGCTCCTCTGGGAATGTTTTCCTGGTTGCGTTCGAGCGCCGATAGGAACTCTAACATAAGACACGCTTGTTGTTGAGACTTTTATTTTGACGCGCTGAGAACGCCAGAGCTCGCATTCTCCTGTTCATTAGTTTACGATCTGTCTAATACGTTATTAGGTAGAACTGTTATACATTACTGAAGGTAGACAGTAATAAAGTTATTAGCATGTGCCGTATGTTTGATGTCCTGTGTTGCTGAGCAGAAATACATGATGATGTTTCTCTCGGTCTCCTCAAAGCTGTACAATTTAATTACCATTTTCCAACTATAGCGAATAAACTGATAATGTGAGAAATGTTGAAAGAGTCTGAATACATTTAGGTTTGACTGTATGAACACACAAGAGATGCACAAGAGAAGCATTACAGCACTATACCTGACTGTAACGTGTGCTGTGTGTGTTGTGTTGTGTTGTGCTGTATGTTGTATGTTGTGCTGTATGTTGTGTGTTGTGTGTTGTGTTGTGTTGTGCTGTATGTTGTATGTTGTGCTGTGTGTTGTGTTGTGTGTTGTGTTGTGTGTTGTGTTGTGTTGTGCTGTATGTTGTATGTTGTGCTGTATGTTGTGTTGTGTGTTGTGTTGTGCTGTGTGTTGTGTTGTTGTGTTGTGTTGTGTGTTGTGTTATGCTGTGTGTTGTGCTGTGTTGTGTTGTGTTGTGCTGTGTGTTGTGTTATGCTGTGTGTTGTGCTGTGTGTTGTGTTGTGCTGTGTGTTGTGTTGTGTTGTGCTGTGTGTTGTTGTGTGTTGTGTTGTGCTGTGTGTTGTGTTGTGTTGTGCTGTGTGTTGTTGTGTGTTGTGTTGTGCTGTGTGTTGTGTTGTGCTGTGTGTTGTGTTGTGTTGTGCTGTATGTTGTGTTGTGCTGTGTGTTGTGTTATGCTGTGTGTTGTGCTGTGTGTTGTGTTGTGCTGTGTGTTGTGTTGTTGTGTGTTGTGTTGTGCTGTGTGTTGTTGTGTGTTGTGTTGTGCTGTGTGTTGTGCTGTGTGTTGTGTTGTGTTGTGTTGTGTGTTGTTGTGTGTTGTGTTGTGCTGTGTGTTGTGTTGTGCTGTGTGTTGTTGTGTGTTGTGTTGTGCTGTGTGTTGTGCTGTGTGTTGTTGTGTGTTGTGTTGTGCTGTTGTGTTGTGTTGTATGTTGTGTTGTGCTGTGTTGTGTTGTGTGTTGTGTTGTGTGTTGTGTGTTGTGTTGTATGTTATGTTGTGTTGTATGTTGTGCTGTCCTGTGTGTTGTGTTGTGTTGTATGTTGTGCTGTATGTTGTGCTGTCCTGTGTGTTGTGTTGTGTTGTATGTTGTGCTGTATGTTGTGCTGTGCTGTGTGTTGTGTTGTATGTTGTATGTTGTGTTGTATGTCGTGCTGTGTTGTGCTGTGTGTTGTGCTGTGCTGTGTGTTGTGTTGTATGTTGTATGTTGTGTTGTATGTCGTGCTGTGTTGTGCTGTATGTTGTGCTGTGCTGTGTGTTGTGTTGTATGTTGTATGTTGTGTTGTATGTCGTGCTGTGTTGTATGTTGTGTTGTCCTGTGCTGTGTTGTGCTGTGTGTTGTGTTGTGCTGTGTTGTGTTGTGCTGTGTGTTGTGTTGTATGTTGTGTTGTATGTCGTGCTGTGCTGTGTTGTGTTGTGCTGTGTTGTGTTGTATGTTGTGCTGTGTTGTATGTTGTGTTGTATGCTATGTTGTGTTGTATGTTGTGTTGTATGTCGTGCTGTGTTGTGTTGTGTTGTGCTGTGTTGTGCTGTGTTGTATGTTGTGTTGTCCTGTGCTGTGTTGTGCTGTGTGTTGTGTTGTGCTGTGTTGTGTTGTGCTGTGTGTTGTGTTGTATGTTGTGTTGTATGTCGTGCTGTGCTGTGTTGTGTTGTGCTGTGTTGTGTTGTATGTTGTGCTGTGTTGTATGTTGTGTTGTATGCTATGTTGTGTTGTATGTTGTGTTGTATGTCGTGCTGTGCTGTGTTGTGTTGTGCTGTGTTGTGCTGTGTTGTATGTTGTGTTGTCCTGTGCTGTGTTGTGCTGTGTGTTGTGTTGTGCTGTGTTGTGTTGTGCTGTGTGTTGTGTTGTATGTTGTGTTGTATGTCGTGCTGTGCTGTGTTGTGTTGTGCTGTGTTGTGTTGTATGTTGTGCTGTGTTGTATGTTGTGTTGTATGCTATGTTGTGTTGTATGTTGTGTTGTATGTCGTGCTGTGCTGTGCTGTGTTGTGTTGTGCTGTGTTGTGTTGTATGTTGTGTTGTGTTGTGTTGTCCTGTGTTGTGTTGTGCTGTGTTGTCCTGTGCTGTGTCGTGTTGTCCTGTGTCGTGTTGTCCTGTGTCGTGTTGTGTGTCAGTGGACGGAGGCTGGTCCCGCTGGAGCTCGTGGTCTCGCTGTGATAAGGCCTGTGCCGGCGGACGCTCCATCAGGACCCGCTCGTGTTCCAGTCCTCCACCGAAGAACGGCGGCCGCAAGTGCAGCGGAGAGAAGAACCAGGTCAAGCCCTGCAACACCAAACCCTGCGGTACGACAGCACTCGCGTGATTCAACATCAACACACTGCATATTAAATATTCACTCGCTGGGAAACAACGTAACTTGATTTTATCCATCAGGATTTGATTGTGTCATGAAAGCAGGCTTTGATATTATTGGTTAATATTACTTTTCCTCGTGCATACTTAGTCTTGATTACATAAACTGAGAAGAGAAGTCGTCTCAGAGGTGAAAAAAGCTATTATATATTGGTGAAATATTATGAAAACTAATTTTTTAAACAATAAGCACTGATGAATCATGCACAATGAGACCAGGCACATGCTTTAAGAACATAACTACAGTCAGTTTTGAATTTACAGATGTTTATTAAGCATTTTAACCCTGTAAAGCCTGACATGTGAAATAATAATCAGAAAAATATGAACCTTTAGACTAAATCTATCTTTATGTTTTGTATCATATTTCATCAGGCTTTTATGGTGAGGCCCAAACTGAGCAAAAATATGCAGTTTTCTGCAGATGCTGATATTTATTCGAAATTCTGATGCTTGTAATGTAAATCAGTGAGATCTTTATAACAGAATACTGATATAAAATGCATATAAATATCACTCGTCACTCGTCACTTATGTCTAATTGTGTCGCTTGCTTCGTTTCATGATCAATGCAATGCATCACAATGATGATTGAGAGATGAAAAAATAAACTTTTCTCAAAAGCCTGATGATCATATTTGATACTATTTTTCTAAAATGTTATGTATGGTGATAATCAAGTAAACCAGTGAGTGTTCATTTTGAAATATTACCAACAATATCAAAGTTATTCTTACGTTTACTCACCGCAAAAAACACATGAATCACGAGCTGAAGGAGGACGTTTGTACAATGACACTTAAAGACTTTTACTTGATAAAAGAGTCTAAATGATCAATCAGAGACAGAAGGACTGGAGGAGATTGTGTGAGACATACTGATGATTTAGAGGCCTGCGTATGAAATATGATAATGTGTGATGTGTGTTTGCAGATGATGCTGAGTGTCCCGCAGGACAGGAGTTTGTGTCCTGTGCGAGTGAGTGTCCTCAGCGCTGCTCAGACCGGCAGCAGGGCATCGAGTGCCGGACCAACGCCGAGTGTGAGCCGGGCTGCCGCTGCCCACGGGGTAAACACTCTCACACACACACGCACGCACGCACACACACACACACGCACACGCGCACACACACACTCTCTCTCACACACACATTCACACACAAACACACGCACACACAAACACACGCACACACACACAAACGCACACACACACGCGCACACGCGCACACACGCACGCACACACTCTCACACACACATTCACACACACACGCACACACACACACAAACGCACACGCACACACTCACACACACACACATTCACACACATTCACACACACACACACACACACACATTCACACACACAGGCACACACACACACACACATACATTCACACACACACACACACACACACACACATACATACATTCACACACACACACGCACATGCACGCGCACACACACGCACACACTCACACACACACACACACCCACTCTCGCACACACACACTCTCGCACACACACACACATTCACACACACAAACACACACACACACACACACAGTATTCTAGAATACCTCACTTTCACTAAATACACAAAATAGTGTCTGACAATCATGTTTGGTGGGAATTACAGTTTTTTACAATCACTTTGCTACTATTTTCAGAACCTTGATGTCATTTTTCAAAACTCTAGACACAAAACTCAAAACGGTTATCACTTGTAACACAGGTTGTCTAATGTTCAAAACATTGCATTGTGCATTCACATCTTTAAAGAAATCTTGCACTTGCACAATCATTGGTTCAAAAAACAAATTTACTGTGAAATACCATTGAAACACAACTATAGATCACCCACACACAAGCAACCGATAGTTTCACTCTGTCATTGTTCGTACAGTCATTAACTATTGTAGAACAAAATAGGTGATACAGGTTTCATTATGGTACTACATGTACAGTAAATACCTCTGTTACTGTAAAGTACTGCAGTAGTAGAGAGAATACAGACAAAGTGGAATCATTGAACAAAGTTTGTAATATATTGATGCAAAACACTACAGTACAATCACAACATTGGTTTATTTTAATCAAAGCAAAAATACAGTAATTAGCTATGAAATAGAAAAGAAAAGACAGTACTGTAAACCATCAAATGCAGTGTTCCTCAACTTGCTTGCACTGTAAGAAATAAAACAGCAGTGATTACTGTACTTCTACATTGTCATCAACTCTGTGTTGTGGATTTGGCCACAGGTTCTCATCTACATCACAATGGATGTTTTCATTAGCCAAACATCTTGGAAAAAACCTTCGGGCATGGCGAATCCAGGCCTGACACTGGTCTGCTGTGATGTCATTGCAGGCGTCATCCATGGCCTGGAGAAGAGTGACTTGTTCATGAGGGTGCCTATCATGAACCTTCCATCTCCATGCGGAGAAAAATTCCTCAATCGGGTTAAGGAAGGGGGAGTATGGGGGTAAATACAGGGTGGTAAATTGTGCATGGGCCTGAAACCATGCTTGCACCACATGAGCATGATGGAACCTGACATTGTCCCAGACAATGACATAGGTCACACCTTCAGCTCTACAAACCTGTTCGAGCTCATCAAGAAAGGTGACAAGGAGAGCTGCATTATATGGTCCAATATGAGGTCTGCGTCCCACCACACCATCTTCTGATATAGCCGCACACATGGTAATGTTGGCCCCACGTTGTCCAGGTACTTGGATGGTTGCCCGCTGGCCAATGAAATTCCGACCTCTCCTCCTTGTCTTGGCCAGATTAAAACCTGCCTCATCCAAATATATGAATTTGTGATGGTCGTCATCAGCATCCAGCTCCATCACCCTCTAAAAATACATTTTGGAAAGAGATTTAGAGATTACCGTACAATGTAGAATTTTTGGGAATGTTTTTACAACAGCCGTCTTGAAACTGAACTTACCTGAACATACTCAGTCCTCATTTGTTTCACTCTGTCTGCATTTCTTTCGAAAGGCACATGGTATAGTTGTTTTATAGATACCTGGTGCCTTTTCAGTATGCGTGCAATAGTCGGCAAACTTATGGATCCCACATTGTTGAACATGTCTTCATTGTCCAAGATATGCTGGCGAATTTCTGTAAGGCGAATATCATTTCTGGCACGAACCAAATCGACCACAGCCTGCTCTTGCTGGTCAGTTAGAATTTTGCCTCTGCCTCCACTATTTGGCCTAGTCACCATTCTACAGGGAACATTAGAGTAAGAAGACACTTGATCACATCACCTATTCTGTGATACACATTGGTATGCAGTCATTTGACAATTGAGAGTAGCATAATGTTTAGTGCATGCTGATAACTTACCGGTTCTCATTGCGGAAAGTTCTGATTATTGAGGCCACGGTTGACCTTCTCAGGTTTGGTTGTATCATTGTAGCCGCCTCAGTCATTGTCATGCCATGATTTATGACATGGTCTACAACTATTGCCCGAATTTCATTGGACACTCTATGCTGTTGCTGCCGCTGTCTTGGTCCGTGGCCTTGTCCTCTACCACGTTCCTCCACACCTCTCAAACGAGGCCCACGACCACCTCTCAGAAGGGCTGCCTGTCCCCTACCATTCCTTTGACCAACACGTCTTCCTCGTCTTCCTCCCACCACTGCTTGACCTCCATTGTGACCTGGATCACCTGCTGGCTCCATGTTACGTATCACTATGCTATTGCAATTGGATCCCAATCAACTCTTTATATACTCATTCCACAATGTGCCCTCAATCATCAGTAACGAGTTGGCAGAATTGGACAAGCAATTCCAAGGGCCTGCATCTCTACAGTGCAGTACTGTCAATACTTTAAATAGTCTGAAAAGGTGGTACAGTATTTGGGACCATAGACACAGTGTTTGATGAAGCATTACAGTATAATATAAAATATTAGGCTACATCCATGGATATTGTAGTCTAATTGGTTCATGCTCCACGCTAATTGGTGACAATGAATCTCGTTATCTTGAAACTTTCATGATTTACTGTAAACATGGAAGATTGTTTGTCTGTTTCCATACAACTATGCATTAAGAGTAACGCAACAGTTACTTATCATTTTGAGCAGTTGTATCAATTGATAGTTAGATCAGTGTAAGGAAATGATTAGACATTCATTTGAAATGTAATGTGTGAATTGCCTTTTGAAATAGTAGTACTTTGATGTTAAGTTGTGTCATATTGAACAAGTGATTTTTGTTGAATGAACAAATGATCTAAGTTTTATGTGTATTGTATCCAAACAATTGAGAAAATGGTTAGAGTTTTGAAAAATGTGCATTTTGATAATTGGTTGTGAGTTTTGTGTCTAGAGTTGTGAAAAATGACATCAAGGTTCTGAAAATAGTAACAAAGTGATTGTAAAAAACTGTAATGTGCAAATGAACATCGTGCTAAAATTACACAAAGAGCACAAGGTGAACAAATCGTTTCCAACAGTCGTATCTCTACGATATCTTGTCATATCCTCTCAAAACACATATCAATGGAAAGCTTATTTATTCAGCTTTCATATGATGTATACATCTCAATTTCAAACAATAACCCATGTGACAGCTTTTGTGGTCCAGGGTCACATTTTCTGACAGCATACAGTAGAGTGTTTGAGATGTTCTGCTTGTGTCGTGTGTGTGTGTGTGTGCAGGCCAGCTGCTGCAGGACGGTGTGTGTGTTCAGCTGTGGCAGTGTGACTGTCTGGACGCGTGGGGTCAGAGCTGGGCCGCGGGCAGCACACATCAGCTGGACTGTAATAACTGCACCTGCGCAGACGGAGAGCTCACCTGCACTCAGCACACCTGCGCAGGAGACAGCAGCTGCAGCTGGAGCTCCTGGTCCACCTGGGCCTCGTGCAGCGCCACCTGCGGCCCGGGCCGGAGGACACGCTTCAGGTGCGCCGCAGGAGTGGAATTACATTTGAAATGCGGATTTAATTACTTTTAATTTGTATTTTCCTCAACAAAAATAAATTTAATTTGTAATTAAATACTTAGAGAGACTGTAATTTGTATTTAAAACACCTAAAAAAATTATTTAAATGTATAAATTTATTTCGCATATGTTAACTTTCATAATCCGGCTTAATAGGACCATAGACATATACAATACAATACGACAGTCACAGTTTTTGTCTTTTACAAATTACAAATTACTTGTATTTTTATTAAATACTTTTTTTCACAGAAGTATTTTGTATTTTATTTAAATACATTTAATGATAAAGTATTTGTAATGTGTAATTACATACTTTGAGAGACTGTAATTTGTATTTATGACACTTAAAAAACGTATTTAAATGTATAAATTTATTTCGCATATGTTAACTTTCATAATCCGGCTTAATAGGACCATAGACATATACAATACAATACGACAGTCATAGTTTTTGTCTTTTACAAATTACAAATTACTTGTATTTTAATTAAATACTTTTTTTTCACAGAAGTATTTTGTAATTGATTTAAATAAATTGAATGATTAAGTATTTGTAATGTGTAATTAAATAATTTTTTTCACAGAAGTATTTTTTAATTTATTTAAATAAATTTAATGATTAAGTATTTGTAATGTGTAATTAAATATTTTTTTCACAGAAGTATTTTGTATTTTATATAAATAAATGTAATGATTAAGTATTTGTAATGTGTAATTAAATGCTTTGTGATGCATTTGTGCCCATCATGGATCCTCCATCAATGCAGAGTTTTGTGAAAAGGTTTTTATTTCCTCCAGATCTCTGGTTCCTGAAGCTGATGGTGTGAACTGCCAGTTTGAGGAGGTCCAGCATAAAGCATGTGACCCGGGGCCGTGTCCCCCACTGTGTGTCCTGGACCAGCGGGAGCTGGCAGTCGGAGACTCCTGGTTACAAGGGGAGTGTGAGCAATGGTGAGAGACACTGGCAACAGGGATAATATTGTCGTTTTTACACATTTAGCAACATTTTTTGAAATCATGGGAATAAATGGACATTTTGGATTGTGCAAAGTTCTGCAAAAACTGTGTGTGTTTTCAGCACCTGCATCCCAGAAGGAGAATACTGCCAAGATATAGACTGTCGAGGTGTGTGCGATCTTTACAAACATGCAACTCAAATACATTATATTACATGTCTAATCTTTCTCATTTATTTGTACACACACACACACACACACACACACACACACACACACACACACACACACACACACACACACACACACACACACACACACACACACACACACACACACACACACACACACACACACACACACACACACACACACAGCACACACACACACACACACAGCACACACACACACACACACACACACACATATTTAAAAAAATTAAATATTATTATTTAATTTATTCATTATAATTTTTATAGTTTTTTAATTTTTAGTATTTTATACTTTTATCATATTAATTAGTTTTGGGGGGTTCTTTTAGAATATTTCTATTTAGCTTTAATTAATTTTAATTTCAGTTTTAATTTGAGTATTTTTAGTACTTCAACTTTCATTTAAATGTTTTAAGTCTAGGTTTCGAATCTAATATTTGTTTAATTTCATTTCAGCTTTATTTTAATTACTTGAAATGAATTATAAGAGTTTTAGATAACAATAACATAAATGTAATATAAACTTTGTATTAATATTAATATAAAATATAATACAATCACACAAAAATAATAAAACTATATTATTTCTACATTTAAAATTGTAATTTTCAGGTCATAATTTTATTATAGTATTTATTAATATTTTAAAGTAGCTTTTATTTGTATATTTTTATTTTTCATTTAGTTTTTTATTTAATTTTTAGTTTTAATTTTTTTTATATATATGTACCTTTGTAATTATATATACCTTTTTTGTAATTTTTTAGTGTTTCTTTTAGAATATTTAGAATGTACTTTAATTTATTTTTATTTCAGTTTTAAGTTTTGCATCTAATATTTGTTTTATTTTATTTTAATAGTTCTAGTTAACAGTAACATACATATAATATCAACTTAATATAAATGATATATTGTATGTATAATTTATATTAAATTGTATAACTACATTGTATATTAAAATATAAATACATTAATTATTTATACATTTAAAATGGTCATTTTCAGATCATAGAAATAAAACTTAAATTTAAAAAAATCTAAATTTTCTATTTTTGCTCAGCTCTAAAATAGCTATAAATGACTTATTGTGAGTAAAATCTCTATTAAATTCACTTTCTCTGTCTGTTTATGATCACTTTTCCGTGATGCATTAGTGGACGGTGGCTGGACGCCGTGGTCTGTGTGGTCGGACTGTCCCGTGACGTGTGGGAAGAGTAAACGGATCCGCAGCCGCGCCTGTATCAACCCTCCACCGCGAAACAACGGCACACACTGCACTGGACCTGAGAGAGACACCCAGGACTGTCACGCTGGACTTTGTCTTGGTACTGGAATAGACTTTTCCTTATTTAGTAGAAAGACAATCGGCAGACACATGGTCCGTTCTGCATGCAGTTCATTAATGTGTCTTTACATGATTGTGTTATTAGGAGTGCAACGGATCGGCACGCGTGTGATTCGCCGATCAACTGCTAAATTTAACTATCATAGAGGGAAAGTTTATAATTTGGACGTGTTTTGTCTTCCCAATTTACACATTCAGCCATTTTAAACGCAGAAGAAGAGGCGAAAATCGGGATATATACCCTCATATATACATTTATATGAAGGTATATATAAATATATACCCTCATCAAGTATTCTCTCGGTTATATCATAAGTGAACAGTTGAGAAAGAAACCGGATGTTTGTCGGTATATTCATTCTTAAAGTGACAGTACACTAATATTCCTGTTGCTGTGTGTGTCATTAATGTTATTAACAAAATACAGCTTTAACAAAGATGAACCTGTATTTAATTTCTACTGTGAACAAATAGTGTTATTTTACATGTAGGCTTAATTATTAATGTCTGTACATGAATACTGTTAGACTTTGTAACTTTGTTATTTAGTAATAATCTCTGCTTTTAATTTGTGTATTTGTTCTTATTTTATTACTGACTGTTCACTTGTCTTTAATAATGTGTGAACTTTATCAGTTAGGCTAATAGTTGTTGACATAGTATCGAAGAACTTCAAGTGAGCTTTAAGTAATATTTGAAAAGTAAAGTTACACTCCCCTCCCCAAACATATTTAATATTATTATTTTTAGATTTGTTTTCTTTTTCTGATGCACAAAACGATCCGATCCGTGGCTCAAGAACTGTGAATGATCCGAACCGCTCTTGTGTGATCCGTTGCACCGCTCTTGTGTCGTGACCCCGTGACCTCTGGTTCCCCCAGATGACCTTTGCCCCTGGTCCCCGTGGTCGGCCTGCTCGCGCAGCTGTGGGTCAGGCGTGATCTCCAGACGCCGGGAGTGTGTGTGTGAGGACGGTGATCACGCGTGTCCTCAGGAGCTCGAGAGGGACGGCGAGGAG